>NC_134782.1:57046817-57089317 GCF_046742065.1 Oratosquilla oratoria | reverse complement strand
TCACCAAACACATAGAGGCAAGCTTCTATCTCGCGTACTTGAAAGCATTTCACGTTCTTAGACCTTTGTAACACGACTCTTGGAATTTTTTTTTTTAGATTCATGAAAGAAAATTTCCTTTCAATTGGATTTTGCACCATAGGAGCGATAAGTTCTGGTGTATGACAAAACACCCCCGGACGAAACATACACCCTAATTTATTCAACCAGTTTGATCACCAGTGAAAGTACTAGAGTATACCATATATGTGGTAGAAAAGAGTAACTACGTAACATTTACCACTAATGCCAATACTTGTATCACCAACATATCACCACCCTCATCCACATCACATCACTCACCACCACTAACACATCACCATAACCATCACCGCATCACTGTCATCGTCATCACTACCATTAACCATCACCACTGATGGTAACTAAAATCATTAAATATATAAGGGGGTGTTTTGTGCAGATACCGATAAGTTCTTCTACACTTAGGTAATATATGTTAATGTGAGAAAATGGTCTCAATTCCTTTAATACTGTAAAACTCCCTTCCTTCATGGTCTCTATGACTCAAGTTGATGTGATACTATTTTTTGACAATTTTGCTCTCAATTGAACTTAGTCTGACATCTTGACCATGCCTAACCAAGGGGGCAACAATAAAACTGATGAATCGGTATACAAGTCCTTATAACCCCCAGAATAGACGCTGGTAAACAACCCTTAACAACAACAACAATTAGCTACTAATCGCTTACGCACCGAGTATACACGTTCTTCTGTTCATTTCTGAGACCTCCATCCCCTCCGCCCCGCGCGGTTTTCCAAACAGACATTATACTCTTCATTTGTCCTCTTTAGAACCGGATGTTCCATTTTTTTTTTTATACATTTCGTTCTGGCCGTCGCTAGACTATCAATTGAACGACACCCCCAGGATGAGACACCGTGGTGCCAAGGATACCCTGGGTAATTGTCCGAGTTACGACCGGATATCTAACTTCGGGTATTTTTCATTTAGAATCGAAAGCAAATTTTAAATATTTCAACAATCGTGTCGAGCTTTGGTTACTAAGGTAAGGTGAGTGCGAAGGAATTTTTATCATCATAATTATTATTATAAAGATAATTTGGTGAGCAATACGGTAATTGCGACAGAGTGAGCCATTTTTGAAGCGGCCAAGTCCACATCTGTGTGTGTGTGTGTGTGTGCGTGTATGTGTCTGTGTGTTTGCGCATGAACGTTCTATGTAGGTATGTGCTTGTCTGAATGTGTGTGTGTTCCCTAACATCCAATACGTATAATGCCTATGCGCGTATTCACATCGGTGCATACGTGTCATGAATGATATACGCTTCCGGCCTTTAGTGTGTGCGATTCACCATGGTCTTGAGTCATGTGTTGGACTCGTGACCGACAGTCATTAATCTCCCGGATGAGAGTTCCATAGGTCATGTAAAGTATGGCCCGATTTATGAGTAATGTCGCGACCTTACATACACACATAGACGGTGTGTGTACGTGTGTGATTCACCACGGCCATTGATCACGTGACCGACAGCTATTGCACTTCTGTACAATTGTTTAGGGCTCATACATGGCCCGATTGTGTTTGCGTGGCTGCTTGTATCTGGGTAGGGTACTCTTCTTTCGGCCATCTTGGATGGTCGTGCATGCGCGTGCACACGTAAGCTAAGAGTACTCTGACCAAGGCCTTTTGCTGGCCTTGGTTCGTTGTGCACGCCTGAATGTGCCAAACAAAGGCCAGGGGGGGGGGGATGGGAGTGAGGGAGGTTACCTGCTCAGATTAGGCTACCAATCCGTCTTATGATTTGTCTGAACACTTTATCTTAATAAGATTTTGACGAGCTTTTTGTACATTTTGTTTGATGGTTACTGCCATAAGATCAAACTTAATTTACGAAACTATTTACCTCCCGTGGATGGGAGGGGGAGGGGAAAATGAATATAAATGAGTAAGCAACATGTCATTGCCCTAGAAATGGTTCCGGGTATCTTAGATATCTCTAGAATCTAGCCTCGTGCATGCTCCCTTATGTCATGCGAGTATAAATACTTCATGCAGGTGTGGGCGGCCGCCTGGTGGGAGGGTGGGAGGGAGGGAGGGAGAGAGAGCGTAATGTAGACGAATAAATCATACTTTGATAACGATTAAACAGATATACAAATAAGTATTGTCAAATATTGGTAAAAAAAAATGTAATCCCAAAGTAAGGTCTTAATAAATCCTATATGAATGGTGTTTGTATGCATCCTATAATTATGTAACATTCAGGAAAAGCTGCGCACGTGGAGCCGTCTTCTTCAACTATTCATCTTTTATGGTTTTAGCTTGAACTGTATATTTTTTTCAGCTATTTTAGTTGACAGACATGCATGGGAAATGTTCCTTGGCACCCTACAGATATTGTGCGTGTGCGTGCTCGCGCGCGTTACCTTTGCCCATTGTGTTCGACCAGCACGGCAAATGGCGATCAGGTTGTCCGTTGGCATTTGAAAATTACCCGCGACGGATGGGAACGGGGTGGGAAGCAAAGAAACATTGAAGACAAATCGCCATATTTCTATTTGAACAGCACCCAAAGGAACATGATGATGATGATAGTAATAACATGAACAGAAAATGGCTTCGTATTAAATAATACAAGTCAATCAACATCAGTAAATAGATTGCACGAGCAAGTACAAGATCGCATATTTATTTCTAATGAAAATCTAAGAAAAATACAGTATTTGGGAAACAATGTCCCCAAATCTAGAAAAAATCCCATATACCAACGGCACTTTCTAACATTCCAACACATTTCCCACAAGATAATTTTATTCATATTATTATACATGTTTCCAATTTTCAGAGAATCCCATTAGAAGAGAAGTAGCAAAATGCCTCCTCAGTAGGCAAGAAACGTCTCGCGATGGTCAGAGTAAATATAGAAGGTGACGAAACTCGCGACCCACTCTGTCTTGTAGTATTTGGCGCCAAGATGAGTAACCCAGCCCACTACTTCCATAATAAAAAAAAAAGCGATGGGAGTTCGGTGGGGAGAACGACCCGTTTTGGATGCAAGGGAAAGCAGGGCGAGAGTGGAAGGAATGATCGTATAGTTATTTCGTGTGCCGAGACGAAAATTCCTCACGGAGGGGGAGGCTGGTGGCAAGGTGGCTGGTGGTGTGTGGACGTGGTAGTCCATAAGCATGGTAATATAGATTTTTGTATTGCGTTTTATTACTTTCGGTATGATACTTTGACATCTTTTTACGTGTGTATAAACTTACATAATAGTATATTGTGTTTTACTTTATTGTGGTACAAGTGAAATACTACGTTGTCTGGTTTCACATTCGTGCGCACGTTGCCGCTATAAGGAAGATATGGGGGAACGCATTTCATAGGTGAATACAAATTCATAGGCCCTTCGGGTGAACCAATTTTCACGGTTCTACATTATCTTCATGCTAATAACGGCATGCATAAATAACACACTCTTTATCTTCAAAAAATTCCTTTGATTGTGGTGTTTTAGACACCATGAACGACAGTGTGAAAGCATTGTGAAGTTTATTGTCGATGTGGTTGGGGGAGGGGGGGAAGGAGGGTGAGTGAAAGTTGCAGAATATGTTGGAAGCTCCTGAACAGGCAAGGTGAACAGGATTGGCGAGCTATCAGGTTGGCAGACTTATCATTTCACATTGTTGTTATATTTTTCATTTTGTTATGGTCACTATCTATCGATGCCGCGCGTGTAGCCTATGCGTTCAAACCCATCATCATGGGACTTCGTGTCCTGCTCAAAGGAATATATGTAAGGCGACTAGAACAGTAGAGACAATGCCATGTATAAAAAGGTCAGAAAAACGATACTTATAAATTTACAAAATTTTAAGTTTTTTGTAATATGTGGCCACAACCTAGTCCAGGAACGTTGCTCCACAGGGATCACAGACCTTAAACTGATGTGAATGCTTGACTATCATTATAATTGTGTTGAGATGTCTGAGATTCTACACCAGGTAAATGATAGTAAAGAAAATAGGTTATGCCTTTTTTATTTTCATGGATTTTCATTTGTACTCCCCAAAGCTTGTTCCCATATCTGCCAACTCCCTCGTATCCACTAGACCTTCAACCGAATAAAATCTTTCAGCGTTAGTTACGTGAAAATTCGTTCACGTCTAAACGTTAACAATTTGAGAACAAATTCTGTACTTTCAAAACCCATTCGGGGAATAAAATTATAAAACTGAAAACGCACTCGTTGCAAAATAGCCAAGACGCAATCTTCGTAAAAATACATGACTAATAATATTAAGAGAATTATGAAAAAGGTCGAGATGAGCGAATGGAAATAACGTACTTCTACGGGAGCATGGAGACGAGGTAGTGTAGGCTCGAGAGGCGGCGTTCGCGTGGGGTACAAGGTGAATGCGGGTGGGTGGGGTGCAAGATGGTCAAAACTTCGTGACAAATTATAAATGACCAGAATTAATGACAACAAAAATTATTTATAATAAAAGACTAAGATTACCACTATCAACGCTTCCCTACCACTTTTCGTTTAAGTTAGTTTTATTTTGGCTGTCTACAAGCAATTTCGTTGTGATGGGAACCATCTATTAGTTATTAATGCATTACAGAGGACGGGTGGGTAAGTAATTGTGCGAATACTTGCCCGTGAAATTAAAAACTTGATGAAGGCAAAGTCGTGACTACAACTTCATATATCTAGCAAATTTATCTACGTATATACGCATAACATTGTCGAGAGAAGCCTCACAGACCTGTTCAGTTTCCCTACCATGTATTGCCATCGAATTCTTTGGAATTCCTTGTCCGCTTTGTTGATATTGTTTAAATGCTGGCCTTAACAATTACCCTATCCTTTCCATACAATTACTTTTCCTAGTGGATGCAATTAAGGACATGATAAAAATACAAATATTCCCAAACAAATAACATCGGAGAAGCCTGGGTGAGTACGTTGCTATGGTTCAATGGGTCTTTGAACAAAACCAATTGATCACATTAGGTAGCACATTATGAACTAATTGTCACTGCCAACGTATGATTTTAGTCGTCAAGCCAAACATGATTTATGAACACCCTATGAGTCGCCATCAAACACGAGACATGGGTGACCTATATCAGCATTTTCGGCAGATGAAAGGCCCTTGTACCCAAGCCTCAGAGAATCTATACGACGTCAACTTATTTATATTGATATGCAAAATGAATGACAACTTTCACACAATACTACAACTCTTGAGTCACTAGGCAACGTTTACACCCAGGCCGCCATTGTGAGTATGGCGTACTATCAAACTCACTACGATTTTCCTACCTTTGGTGTCGTGTGCAACGCTTCGTAACCAATATGGCGGAGTCTGCGGGGCGTGCGCAAATCTCGTGTTTGTAGCTGTCACAGAAAAGAAGATTCGTTACGCTTTAATACACGTCGCAGATGGCTATAAATGATTTATCGATATAATTTCGAGTCATTTCAGGGAAATTAGTATGGACTTGTGCTCTCCGTGTAGGTAGTATGAGTCCTGAAAGGAGTGCATCTATACAGTATAAGGTATAAGAGAATGAATTGCGACTGCTGCAGACCCCAAAAACAAATGAACATCGCTGTTTCAACACCCTGTTATATAGGATGAAAACACGCTTAAACTTTTAATTCGATACCTTATAAAGGCAGAAACGACGGAAGTGAATATCAATCAATACTTTCATAAACATCTGATTATTGTAAACATGGAGAATGAAAGTCTCCAAGGAAATCCGACAATCAACGCCACACACTGCGAAAATGCCGCGGAAGTTGTGACAGAGGGTGATATTTTAGACGACAAGCTTCTAGAGGTTGTTACACCTCATTTAGCCATACTCGATGATTCTCGTGAACGGGATGTGCACTCTGCATTCTGTACAAGGTGTCGGACTATCTCGTCTCGGTTTCTTTCGTCACCAAATTATCGGCCTAGTACAAACGATTATGTAGATCAAAGCTCTGAAAGTGGAAGCCAGCAACCAAGATTTTATACTGCCCGTCGTGTATATAGTGAAGATGACGAACCACTCCTTCAAGTGAGTTAATCTTTACATAATTTTACTTTGCAACATGCTGACACTATTTTTCTTTTTATTCTCGTCATATCTTGACTGCTAATTACTTATAATTAATAAAAAAAATAAAGCAATCAATAGCAGGTGATTTTATGCTGCATTGGAAAACATGATTTTCTTCGTACTTATTACAGCAGCAACCCACAAAGTTGAAATCACAGTTACCACAGTCTCTATTGGTAGTTGGGCAAATTACCAAGTCCAAGATGTGGATAATCTCAATGCATTGAAAAAGGTGAACAAAGTGGACGTGTGACCTGTTTCCAAAGGTTGTATTGTTAGAGAACAATGTTAATGTCCTTGCAACCAAGATAGACATTCACGTATTGATAGTTATTCCAACATTTAGTTAAAGCATTGGTTGGAGTGTTGAGGACTAGAAAATGTGAAAACAAGGTGGAAAGGTGCACTCACTGTCATGGCCACTTCTGCTAGCCTCATTGACTGGATAAGAAGCCACACCCAATATTTTATAGTTATTGAAGCTGTATCTCTGGTTATGGAACATCAAAAGCAAGGGACATAAGTTCAAGCCTTGATGATATGAGGAAAGAGTTATTCTGAACCATGAAAGCTGCTGTTAAAAATACACTTTAAAAATTGTCACTGACATTACAGTACATATTTTTTGGGTTTAAAATACTGAGAATGATAGGAGCTATTCGGTGATACAGTATCTATGAGACCGACAAACAACCAATTTTCCTTAATGAAAATAGGCCAGTATGTAAATTGTAGGCATCTGCAGGAAACATATTTTTATGTTTCCCTTACTCCCAGCACTAGCAACACTTGCTCAAGGGGTTACAATTGTATGTGGGTTGTTGACAGTAGGCCCAGATTCATCTATGAAGTATTTATGGTAAAATCCTCCCTTCCAGATGCTCAAACCCAACACTGACATTTTCAAAGTCCAAATATGGTTTGGGAAAATTAGATCCAGGTAACACCCTTATTATTTTCATAACATGAGTCATTACTACATAATCCATAGCAGTGGTGTTTAGTGGATAGCATTATAAAAAAATTAATTAAGTCATATCCAGTCAAAATAGCGAATGAATGTGGACATTTTTCACAAGATAATTAATAGTGTAGCGAGGCACAAAGATTCATTTGTCTGCAAGGTATTTTCCTGCACAATAACATGTGATGTCATAGCAATATTTGTTTCTATTTTTAGGAACTGCAGATCACTATTATAAAAAAATATGCCACAAGGTATGGTTTGGCTGTTTCGGGACACACAGACATGTACCAGCCATTGCTTCTGGCAGTAGAGAGACCTTGCATTGATGTCATTCTCCATTTCAGTTAAGGAATCTAGTGCTCTTGCAATTTCATTAAGTTGTTAGGTGGTTTGGTCAGGTTAAATTCATCAAATTACTTACATTATGAAATATAGTCAGGTTAAATTCATCAAATTACTTACATTATGAAATATAGTCACTGCTATAATACTCATTCTTTTTTACTCTGAGTAATAATAAACACAGAAAATGTGATCAAACCAGTTCACAGGACCTGTGGGTAACTCATGTACAAATACAAAAAATATAATCAAAACACCGACGTTAGCATCCTCGTGTACCCACTCATGCCTCATGATGCCTATGGGGACATCATCATAGTGAAGTGGTTAATAGCAAATAGTATCAGGGATCATATTGAGAGGCATAATTTGATTTATGGCTTACAACATAGGCTCATCAAGGATGAATTGTGTGTAACTAACCTTTTACCCTTTTACACTAATGTCTACAAAGCAGCAGATAACATTGGTAGTTATGATGTTATTTAGCTTGATTTTAAGAAAACATTTGGCAAGGTGCCCAACCAGAGACTGCTAGATAAAATGAAAGTCCATGGCATGGGAGGAAAAGTGTTCAAATGGATTACTAACAGAAAACAGTGGGTCACTGTTAATGGTATAAAATCCAAATAGGGTATTGTTACCAGTTGAATTCCCCAGGGTTTAGTTTTGGGTCCCATATTGTTCATTATATATTTATAAACTACTTGGACAATGGGATTGATTGTGATGTAAGTAAGTTTGCAGATAACACAAAAACAGGACACCATATTAGGTCTAGGGAAAATACTGGGATGCTGCAAAGATCTTCATAGATTGTTTGCATGGTCAGTGAAATGGCAAATGGACTTCAATATCTCAAAGTGCAGTGTGTTAGATGTAGATTTACACAACCCAGCAAACAGGTGTAGCTGACAGGGTTAGGGTGGTTTTTGAGGTGCTGAAAAGCAATTTGTTGAAACATGATTTGTTAAAACACGAAACACTCCATCTTAGCAGACAAACTATCTACTAAGATGGAGGCATTTTGAAAAATCACATTTTGACAACTGGAAGACCGCTGTATCCCTATTGATTTTCGAGACTCCTGTGTAGTGGAGAACACAGAATGTGAAAAGGACTTGGGAGTGTTAGTGGGTCCTAACCTTAAATCCAGGAAATGGTGCCTTAGTGCCAAGAATAGGGCTAACAGGGCATTAGGTTTTATTGCTAGGACAGTTACATACAAAAGTGCAAATGTAGTTATTAAACTCAATGTGCTGATAGATGTCGTTGTTATTCCTTTGACTGTCTAATTTAGCAGCTCCATCTCCTTGAGGAATGCCATGGCTGGAATGGGGTTTTCCCATAAATCCCATATAGAGTGTTGTTGGCATTCATGATCGTGTACAATGCAGTCTTCCATAATGTGTTGTATAATATAGGGGGATGTGTTGCATTCTGGACAGTTATCTGTGATGTGGTCATTCAGCCTCTATGAGGTAAAGTTTTGGTCTTCATCCTATAGAATAGATATTAATTCACCAGAATCAGTACAGAGGAGAATGACCAAAATGATACAAGGGCTTAGAAATTTACCTTACAAAGACGAACTTGTACACCTTAACATACACTCTGGAAAGACGTAGAGTGTGGGGTGATCTAATTGAGGTATTCAAGTGGGTCAAGGGACAAATGTGTTGCTGACAAGTAGTCATGGGTTTAAATTGGACAAATTTCGGTAAGAAGGAAACAGGCAAAAACTGGCTTACCAGTAGAGTGGTTGATGAATGGAATAGACTTGGCAACCATGTTGTAAGTGCTGAAACAATTGGCTGTTTTAAGTGAAGATTAGATAAGTCTTCTCCATTCTTATGTTCTTATCTGGGTGTGAATGTTTTGTGTAGTTTAGGTGGCAGGTTGTCGATGTTTCATTAGTATGCCACTAATATAATTCTTTTGTTGCACTCTGTTGGTGTGTCTTATGAGATGCAAAGTGAAAGGTGTGTAATATTAAGGACTGGCATAGAATTGTGTTCCTATGATATCAACTCTGTACCGAAGAAAATCCTGAACCAAAATATATGAATATATCAAAAGGCATTTTTGTTTTATATATTTGAGATTTCAAATGGGGTTCTTGCATTACCAGATCATCATTATTTTGGTTTCCATTTATGTTGCTCCTACTTCTGAAGTTTATTTTTGTTTTATTTGTTTATTTAATTTGTTCAATATAGAATATTATGCAATACTAGTCTTTTTGAATATATTTTTCCTGCCAGTATTTCTCCCAGCCATTTGTTGGGCCCTGTTGTGGAGGTGCTGTGCTTCTTTTTATTGCTTTTGACCTAAACAGTGTGAAAGGGATACAGGGAAGACCTTTCATCCATGAAGTATGAAGATGTGAGAGTTATTGAATGGATTTTGATGAATGATGGACAAGTTTGGGATGAGTGTGTCTATTGAATTAGTTTTCCCCGCTTGTATTGGGGAGAACGCCATTTGGAATATATGTAATTGGTTATAGTTGTTGGTTATTATTTCATATTTAATTAGCCAATTTATGTGATTTCATCATCATGTGTTTGTAATGTTTCTTGAAGTAATTGTATTTGTCAATTGTCATAATTCTTAGGTCTTCTATTTTCTTTACAACTTCCATTTCCTCTAGTTTTGGTTTTCCATTCATATTGAATATAATGACATTTCTTCTCTTGCTGTCGGTATTCAGTTTGTCAACTTTTCTTCGGTCACATTTGCTCATCACATGAAAAATATATTTGCTCTTATGTGCTCATCTTTGTAGTTCATTTATTCTTCAATCTTCTCACTTACTTCATAGATTATTAATTTGAATAATACTGTAGCCTCAGTGCACCCCTGTCTGATTCTGCTGGATGCTTGTCTTTAGGATTTTATTTTCAGTATTTAGCTTTAATGTATGTCTTTGATATTTCCTCCCTGTACTGTTTATGTTATGTTCTGTCCTGTACTTCTCCAGTATCTATTATTTTCTATTTAGTGAATTGTGTGCCTTTGAGTAACCTATTGGTGCTACTGTAAGAGGTGCTCTTTCTTTATATCTAATGTCAGTGGAGTGTTTTGGTATTATCATGTCAGCTATTTCATATTTAGAATTTAATTTTGTACACTTTTCAATATTCATTTTTTTTCTATTGTTTTATATATATATATATTTTCTTTGTAGGATGAAGAAAGTGGCACAGAGACAAATGCCTACACACCTACTGCAGAACACTGTCACTCTCCTAAACCCTCAGACAGAAATTCACGTCGAGCTATTACAAAACTACTGCTGGCCTCCCTCCTGACAACTGTGTTTATGGTAATGCAAAAAGTTATTTGTATTTAGGATGATATAACTTTTGGAATGTTTTATGCATAAAAGAAATATATAAATTTTGTGGTCCCTGGAAAATGTGTTTTTCAAGAAAATGTCAGTTTGAGTAGGGGTGTATTGCATCCCACAACCATCCAAGTCCATTCAATGCTCTTTGTATCGTAGCTTCATCCATATAGTGCCAAGATGGAAGGGGCAGTGAGTGGGTTTGGGAGTGTGTGAATTGGGAATATCCTTTGACTTGACACCTTCCTTTATAAAGGGGACAAAAAAGTTTGATAAAGTATAGTGCTCATTATGGCATTAGGCGCTTGGCCTTCAACCCAGAAATTTCATAAATCAATCAAACATTATGGTATTATACCAGGTAAGTGCCCCATCATAATGCCATGACGAAAAACAATGGCCTACCATCAGGGGGGTCTTTTCCATCACAGCATTATGCCGGGCACCAGCCATTAGCATGATATCACTCCCTCCCAACAAACATCACATACCAACTCAGAGCCTGCGTGGCTGCTGTGGTGAGAGGAAGTTTTGCGCCTTTGTTCTCTCATTCGCCCCATCTTTTGTCAGGGTTTCCCTTGGTTTCTGGGCTATATCTTGGTGACTATGGATGAAAAGAAGTCAACACCTGTAACTATAGCTTAGATTATAGGGGTTCACAAAGCTTGACTCCAGACAAGAGAAATAGTGGCAAATGTTTGTGCGAGTGAGTGATATATGAGAAACTGGGTGAAGCATTTCAAGATCAATGATGGTGTCAAGTTACTGTCTGCTAAACCTTGGCCTGGCCCCTCGAAGAAGACATCTGTATATACTTTGACTGTGTTCAAAAAGGAGTCAGAGAGTACACCTACCATAACTGCTAGAGAATTGAAAGAAAATACCCACGTCTGCTTTCTGAGGTGTCCTCATGAACAGTCAACAGGTAGGTGGCTGAGCTGGGCTACAGTAACTATTGGCAGGTTAAGAAACCCATCCTTACCAAGCAGCAGAAGAGACATAGGCTGGATTTTGCACTTAAATATCATAATTGGACTCCTCAACAGTGGTCTAAGGTACTTTGGAGTTTTCGTGAAAGTAGCAGTTGCCGAAAAGACTGACGAGTTAAACACCATATGAGGATGGAGCCTTTATTTGTATGACGTTTCGCTTATTACAGCTTTTTCAAGTACAAGTTAAGATACATATGCTTGAGATTAAATAAGGGGAAAGGAGGGAACGGGGAGAGAAAAGAAGTAGGGGGTGGAAGGAGGAGGAGGAGAAAGGGGATTGAACACTGGGAAAGGTTTAGAATGCTGGCCCAAACATCTGCGGGCAAAATGTTCACAAAGGGTGGTTTAAATTTAAATTTTTGCTGGCCATGACAAGATCTGCAGGAAGTGTGTAGAAGCAGCGATCATTCAAGGAACGAACACTATTGAACAAAATAGGGGCATGTTCAACATCTCATACATACATACATATACCAAGGCTTTTTCCCCCTTCCAAGGGAGGTAGCCAAAAAGGGAAAGGCATAAAAACACTCCCACCCATTTCATCCCTAAATACACTCCACACCCCTCCCACCCTTCCTCTCATCTGAGCACCTCCTGGATGACGGGTCATCCCTGCACCCTGCCCACCGCCCTGGGTCAGAAGCAGTGTCGCAAGACACAGTACATCCACAGCGAGGCCGCTTCATTTAATCGGCGACCCCCCCTCTCCGTCCCCCTGTGCATATAAGGCGAGGACGGGGAGAAATCCCTTCGGGCTGCGTCAAAATTTACTCGCACATACTACCCCACCCCCCACTTCCCCGCCCATTCCTCCTCATGCAGTCACAACATCATCCATATACAACCATTCTCCACTCACCTCTGTCTTCCGTCCTCTCCCTTCCTTCCTCAACAGACATTCCCCTCTTCCCCAAAGCCCCCTTCACCCCATCCATCCACCTCATCCTAGGACGTCCCCTCATGTTCACTCCCTCCACATCTGCCTTCCATACCTCTTTTACTAGTCTTTCTTCACTCATTCTTTCCATGTGTCCAAACCATCCTAATATTCTTTCATCAACCCTATCTCCCAAATCCTTTTTCACCCCTGTTCTCCTCCTCACCTCCTCATTTCTCACTCTATCTAGCCTAGTAACCCCCACCATACTTCTCAGACACCTCATCTCAAACACATTCAAACTCCTTCTCTCTTCTTCTCTTATGTTCCACGTTTCTGCCCCATACAGTGCTGTTGGCACAATCACTCCTTCATACAGTCTCCTCTTCGCATCCATTCCCAAATGTCTATTCCTCATTACACTCTTTAAACCACCAAGGCATTTACTCGCTTCTCTCAATCTACATTCTACCTCCACCTTCACTCCACCTTTTCCTGCTACACTTGCACCCAAGTATCTAAAACTATCCACTTCCTCCAGTCGCTCTCCCTTAATGTTCACTTCCAGTCTACTGCCACTTTCACCCCTTGTACATCTCATCACCTTACTTTTACCCACATTTATCTTTAGCTTTCTTCTATCACATACTCTCCCAAACTCTGCCACCAGCTTCCTCAATCCCTCCTCTGACCCTGCCACAAGCGCAGTGTCGTCCGCAAACAACAGCTGGCTCACCTCCCACTTTTCTCCATTTTCTTTAACCATCTCCAATCCCTGACTCACTACCCTAGCATTCACCTCTCGCACCACCCCATCCATGTATAAGTTGAACAGCCAGGGCGACATAACGCATCCTTGACAAAGTCCCACCTTTACTTCAAACCACTCACTCTCTCCATTTCTAATCCTAACACATGCTCTACTACTCTCATAAAAACTCTTGACAGCTCCCAAAAGCTTTCCTCCTATCCCATAAATCTGCATAACCTCCCACAGTGCCTTTCTGTCTACCCTATCATAAGCCTTTTCCAGATCCATGAAAGCCCAAAAAACATCCTTCCCCTTTCCTATAGCTTTCTCACATATCTGTCTTACCACAAAGATCTGATCTACACAACCTCTACCCGTCCTAAATCCACACTGTTCCTCACCAATTACTCCCTCTGTTCCTCTCCTAATCCTCTCAATTAAGATCCTCCCATAAGCCTTCCTTACTACACTCAACAGGCTAATCCCTCTGAAATTACTACATTCACACTTGTCCCCTTTTCCCTTGTAAAGAGGAACTATACAGGCACTACTCCAGTCCTCCGGTACTCTACCTTCTCTCCAGCAAACATTAAATAACCTCACCAACCAGTCCACCATCACTGCACCTCCCTTTTTCAGACATTCTGCATGACATCCATCCAGACCAGGTGCCTTACCTGCTTTCATCATCTTTACAGCTGCCTTCACCTCATCCTTCCTTATTTCTCCTCCATTCTCCTCACTCATCACTCTCATTTTCTTCGCATTTCCCACTACAGCTATCTTTCCTTCCCTATCCTCCTTCACATTCAGCAACTCCCTAAAATATTCTGCCCATCTTCCCCTCACTGCCATCTCTTCCATTATCAACTCTCCATCTGTACCTTTTACCTTTTCTTCCCTACTTGATTCGCCTCCTCTTCCTCTCTTAATTTCTTTCCAAAACATCTTTTTATTACTTTCAAAATTTTCTGTCATACTCCTGTGGTGGGGGAAAAGAATACTGCCACCAAGTTTTCCCACTTGGATCGTAAGAGGCGAGAAGAAAGGGACGGGGAGAGGGACTAGGCATCCTTCTCCCTGTAGCCCCAAGGGGCAAATTCCTAAAAATCAAAGGAAAGGCATAAGGGGTGCTGGAGGGCCTCGGGCCAGCACCCTAAGGTTTGGGTCTTTTAATGTGCGTGGATGTGGTACAGATGAGAGTAAAAGGGAAGAGATAGGTAGTATGTTTGTGAGAAGAAAGTTGGATGTGTTGGCTTTGAGTGAAACTAAGTTGAAAGGGAAGGGTGAGTGTAAGTTTGGGAGTGTAAGTGGGAGGTTATCAGGAGTGAAGAGAGGGCGAGGGAGGGAAGGGGTGGCTATTCTAGTAAGTGAGGAGATAGGTAAAGGGGTAGTGGAGTGGAAGGTTTCCTCAAGGAAAATGTGGATGAAGGTGAAACTGGGAAAGGAGATGTGGGTCTTTGTAAGTGCATATGGGCCGGGCAGTGAGAAGAACATGGAAGAAAGGGAGGCCTTTTGGATAGATTTAAATGAGTGCATAGAGGGTTTAGGAAGAAATGCCAATGTAATAGTACTGGGAGACCTTAATGCTAGGGTGGGAAATGGTCCAATCGATGGAGTGGTTGGGAAGTGTGGAGTTCCAGGAAAGAATCGTAGTGGAGAGTTGATGGTGGAATTGTGTCTAGAAAGAGAGTTGATGATAGCAAATACAGTGTTTCGGAAGAAAGTCAAGCATGAGTACACATGGGAGAGGGTGGTGGAGGGAAGGGTGGTAGATAGAGCGCTAATGGATTATGTAGTGGTAAATAGGATTATGATAGGAAGAGTTAAGGATGTACATGTGCTAAGGGGAGAGGGTAGGGGAATATCAGATCATTTTTTGGTGGAAGGTAAGCTGAGAGTGGAGGATAGATGGAGAAGGAGGAAAGGGACAAAAGGTAGGGAGGTTCTTAGAGTGAACTCCTTGAATGAAAAGGAAAAGGAGAAGGAGTACGAAAAGAAGCTGAAGGAGGAGTGGGAGGGAGTAAAGGATAGAGCAGAGATGGGTGTGGAGGAGGAATGGGGATGGTTCAAGGAGGGAGTCTTAAAGTGTGCAAGGATGGTGTGTGGAACAAGGACAGGGGGAAATAGAAGAAAGGGTAGTGAATGGTGGGATGGGGAAACAAAGAAGGCTGTAGAAGAGAAGAAGCGAGCATTCACAGATTGGTTACAAAAGAGGACAGGGGAGTCATATGAGACGTACAAAGAAAAGAAAAGAGAAGTAAAGCAAAAGGTAAAGGAGGCAAAGAGGAGAGCAGATGTGAAATGGGGTAGGAGTATGACAGAAAATTTTGAAAGTAATTAAAAAAAAAAAAAAAAAAAAAAAAAAGATCAACATCTCGCCCCACATAATTGCCCTAATACCCATGGCCAGCAAAAATTTAAATTTAAACCACCCTTTGTGAACATTTTGCCCGTGGACGTTTGGGCCAGCATTCTAAACCTTTCCCAGTGTTCAATCCCCCTTCTCCTCCTCCTCCTCTCCCCCTCCTCATCCCCCTCTTCCTTCCCCCCTACTTCTTTTCTCTCCCCGTTCCCTCCTTTCCCCTTATTTAATCTCAAACATATGTATCTCAACTTGTACTTGAAAAAGCTGTAATAAGCGAAACGTCGTACAAATAAAGGCTTCGTCCTCATATGGTACTTTGGAGTGATGAAGCCACCTTCACTGTGACCTGTAACCATGGTGGGCATATGTAACTGGCCAGAGGTAGCAACCCACTAGATCCACGGTATACCTGTGGGACCACCAAACACCCAGACTCGCTCATGGTTTGGGGATGTTTCACTGCTCAGAGTATTGGTGAACTCATAGTGCTCCCCAAAAACCAGTACATGAACTAATATAATTATCTGGAGGTGTTGTGTGACAAAATACCCGATGCGTTTGACAAGTGTGGAGCTATGGTATTTATACTGGATGGCACACCATGACACATCGCCAGATCCTTAGTTGGGTTGCAGAACTGTGGTGTGAGCTTCTTTAATGACTGGTCAGGCAATTCCCCTGATCTGAATCCCATTGAAAACTTGTGGTCAATAGTGAAGTGAAGTTTGATGGGCAAGGATATTTGTTCTATTCCATGGCTCAAGTCTGCTGTATGTGAGGCATGGATTAATATACCTTCCCAGACCATCAGGAATTTGTGTGAGTGTCTTCCCTAAATGGCTGAGGGATGTGGTGAAGCATAAGGGAGGCAGCACCAAGTATTAGAACCTCAGCAAGTGTGCAAATATATTTTTATGGTATGTGTTTGTTTTGATAAGTGTGTGTGGGGTGGCTGGCATAATGCCATGACAACCACTGTATGTATATGGTGTTTATCTCGTAAATATATGTGTTAGTCATGAATATCAGTACAGTTATTTTGAATTCTTTGGAACAGATTGGTGAAGCTGTTGGAGGCTGGCTTGCGAGCAGTATTGCCATTATGTCTGATGCTGCCCATCTCATGAGTGATTTGACGTCTTTTGTTGTCTCACTGGCAGCAATCTATTTGGCTATGAGACCTGCTTCAAAAAAAATGAGTTTTGGTTACCATAGGGCTGGTAAGTAGATTACAAGTACATTGAAACTGGTAATTAGCAAATGAATAAGATTATGAAGAAGAATTAAGCATGAAGTTATTATTATTTTTTTTTTTTTAAGTAGCATCCACTTTTAGTGCTTTTGTATTTGAAATTTGATTTATATTGGTTACTCATCATATATATAGGAAGTGTATGAGAATAAATTACTGTCATAGGTAATTTTGCAGAATAGTACATTATTTTAGTGAATTATTATGGCTACTGTGATGTGGGTTATGTAGATGCACTTTTTTTTTGGTAAATGTGGGTAAAAATAATGTGATGAGATACACTAGGGGAGAAGATGGCAGTGAATTGAAAATAAGTCTGAAAGGAGAGAGGCTGGAGAAAGTGGATGGCTTTCGGTACTTGGGGTCGCATGTGGTAGGAGTGGAGGTAGAGGTAGATTGTAGATTGAAGGAAGCACATAAATGTCGTGGGGGATAAAAAGTGCCATGAGAAATAGGCAGCTGGGAATGGATGCAAAGAGGAGATTATATGAAGGGGTGATTGTGCTGATGGCACTGTATGGAGCAGAGGCTTTTTATTTAAGAGAGGTAAAGAGAAAAGGTTTAAATGTGTTTGAGATAAAATATCTGAGATGTATGGTAGGGTTCACAAGGTTAGATAGTGAGAAATGCGAAGGTGAGGAAGCAAGTTGGGGTGGAAAAGGAGATGGCAGATAAGGCTGATAAAGAAGTATTGGGATGGTTTGGACACATGGAAAGAATGAGTGAAGAAAAGTAAAAGATGTGGAAGGCAGAGGTGAAGGAAGTGAACATGAGGGGATGACCAAGGATGAGATGGATGGATGGGGTGAAAGTGGCTTTTAGTAAGAGGGAGAGTTTGTTGGGCAAGGAAGGGAAAGGGCAGGAGATTGGGATGAGTCGGGACTGGCTGTGTATAGATGGTATTGTGATGTAAGGATGGCAGGGGTCAGGGAATGGGGGAAGTAGGGAGTGGTTATGTATGAATGATATTATGATGCAGCGTGGAGGTGTTTCCACCCATGTTCTCTTTTTCTGGATGAGGGGATGGAGAGGGGGGTTGCTGATTTAGTGAAGTGGCCTTGCTGTGAATGTACTGTCTTGCTGCAGTGATTCTGACCCAGGGCAGTGGGTGGTATACAGGGATGACTTATCATCCATGAGGAGCTCAGATGAGTGAGTATACATACATACATATACCAAAAACTCTTTCCCCCTTACAAGGGGGGTAGCCAAAAAGAAGAGAGGATAATTGATGGGAGTGGAATGGAAGGGAGTGGGTATGTGCCTTTTGATTTGGCTACTTCCCTTATAATGGGAAAAAAGCCTTTGGTATATAGATAGATATAGGTACTTTTTTAGTCATATGTAAAAGTTTTGCATAATTTGTTTTGGGTATGTATTGTATTTAATTAATTTATTTATTCATTCTTATTTGCAGAGGTTCTAGGTGCCGTTGTCAGTGTGCTTATCATTTGGGTTATCACTGGCATTCTGGTATATGCAGCTGCAGAGCGAGTTGTTTCAATGGATTTCCAGGTGGAGGCAGACACAATGATAATTGTTTCTGGTGTCGGAGTAGCTATCAATATTGTGTGAGTGTTATCTATGGTCCTCGCATTGTATGAAGTCATTTGGAAACCTTATCTTGTGAATTATATTGAGGCTTCAGCTTGATGATAATTTTTTTTATATATTCATATCTTTTCCACCTTGCCCCGAATCCACTTTGTTGTCCCTCTCATAATAGCTTGTCATGGTTGTCCCTGTGCAGACTGTTGCATTACATACATACATACATACATATACCAAGGCTTTTTCCCCCTTTCAAGGGAGGTAGCCAAAAAGGGAAAGGCATAAAAAACACTCCCACCCATTTCATCCCTAAATACACTCCACACCCCTCCCACCCTCCCTCTCATCTGAGCATCTCCTGGATGACGGGTCATCCCTGCACCTTGCCCACCGCCCTGGGTCAGAAGCAGTGTCACAAGACACAGCACATCCACAGCAAGGCCGCTTAATTTAATCGGCGACCCCCCCCTCTCCGTCCCCCCTTGCATATAAGGAGAGGACGGGGAGAAATCCCTTCAGGCTGCGTCAAAATTTACTCACACATACTACCCCACCCCCCCGCCCATTCCTCCTCATGCAATCACAACATCATCCATATACAACCATTCTCCACTTACCTCTGTCTTCCGTCCTCTCCCTTCCTTCCTCTCCCTTCCTTCCTTCCCTCTTTCCCAAAGCCCCCTTCACCCCATCCATCCATCTCATCCTAGGACGTCCCCTCATGTTCACTCCCTCCACATCTGCCTTCCATACCTCTTTTACTAGTCTTTCTTCACTCATTCTTTCCATGTGTCCAAACCATCCTAATATTCTTTCATCAACCCTATCTCCCAGCTCCTATTTCACCCCTGTTCTCCTCCTCACCTCTTCATTTCTCACTCTATCCAGCCTAGTAACCCCCACCATACTTCTCAGACACCTCATCTCAAACACATTCAAACTCCTTCTCTCTTCTTCTCTTATGTTCCACGTTTCTGCCCCATACAGTGCTGTTGGCACAATCACTCCTTCATACAGTCTCGTCTTCGCATCCATTCCTAAATGTCTATTCCTCATTACACTCTTTAATCCACCAAGGCATTTACTTGCTTCTCTCAATCTACATTCTACCTCCACCTTCACTCCACCTTTTCCTGCTACACTTGCACCCAAGTATCTAAAACTATCCACTTCCTCCAGTCGCTCTCCCTTAATGTTCACTTCCAGTCTACTGCCACTTTCACCCCTTGTACATCTCATCACCTTACTTTTACCCACATTTATCTTTAGCTTTCTTCTATCACATACTCTCCCAAACTCTGCCACCAGCTTCCTCAATCCCTCCTCCGACCCTGCCACAAGCGCAGTGTCGTCCGCAAACAACAGCTGGCTCACCTCCCACTTTTCTCCATTTTCTTTAACCATCTCCAATCCCTGACCCACTACCCTAGCATTCACCTCTCGCACCACCCCATCCATGTATAAGTTGAACAGCCAGGGCGACATAACGCATCCTTGACGAAGTCCCACCTTTACTTCAAACCACTCACTCTCTCCATTTCTAATCCTGACACAAGCTCTACTACTCTCATAAAAACTCTTGACAGCTCCCAAAAGCTTTCCTCCTATCCCATAAATCTGCATAACCTCCCACAGTGCCTTTCTGTCTACCCTATCATAAGCCTTTTCCAGATCCATAAAAGCCCAAAAAACATCCTTCCCCTTTCCTATAGCTTTCTCACATATGTCTTACCACAAAGATCTGATCTACACAACCTCTACCTGTCCTAAATCCACACTGTTCCTCACCAATTACTCCTTCTGTTCCTCTCCTAATCCTCTCAATCAAGATCCTCCCATAAGCCTTCCCTACTACACTTAACAGGCTAATCCCTCTGAAACTACTACATTCACACTTGTCCCCTTTTCCCTTGTAAAGAGGAACTATACAGGCACTTCTCCAGTCCTCCGGTACTCTACCCTCCCTCCAGCAAACATTAAATAACCTCACCAACCAGTCCACCATCACTGAACCTTCCTTTTTCAGACATTCTGCATGGCATCCATCCAGACCAGGTGCCTTACCTGCTTTCATCATCTTTACAACTGCCTTCACCTCATCCTTCCTTATTTCTCCTCCATTCTCCTCACTCATCACTCATTTTCTTTGCATTTCCCACTGCAGCTATCTTTCCTTCCCTATCCTCCTTCACATTTAGCAACTCCCTAAAATATTCTGCCCATCTTCCCCTTACTGCCTTCTCTTCCATTATCATCTCTCCATCTGCACCTTTTACCTTTTCTTCCCTACTTGATTCGCCTCCTCTTCCTCTCTTAATTTCTTTCCAAAACATCTTTTTATTACTTTCAAAATTTTCTGTCATACTCTTACCCCATTTCACATCTGCTCTCCTCTTTGCCTCCTTTACCTTTTGCTTTACTTCTCTTTTCTTTTCTTTGTACTTCTCATATGACTCCCCCGTCCTCTTTTGTAACCAATCTGTGAATGCTCGCTTCTTCTCTTCTACAACCTTCTTTGTTTCCTCATTCCACCATTTGCTACCCTTTCTTCTATTTCCCCCTGTCCTTCTTGTTCCACACACCATCCTTGCACACTTGACTCCCTCCTTGAACCATCCCCATTCCTCCTCCACACCCATCTCTGCTCCATCCTTTACTCCCTCCCACTCCTCCTTCAGCTTCTTTTCGTACTCCTTCTCCTTTTCCTTTTCATTCAAGGAATTCACTCTAAGAACCTCCCTACCTTTTGTCCCTTTCCTCTTTCTCCATCTATCCTCCACTCTCAGCTTACCTTCCACCAAAAAATGATCTGATATTCCCCCACCCTCTCCCCTTAGCACATGTACATCCTTAACTCTTCCTATCATAATCCTATTTACCACTACATAATCCATTAGCGCTCTATCTACCACCCTCTCCCATGTGTACTTATGCTTGACTTTCTTCCGAAACACTGTATTTGCTATCATCAACTCTCTTTCTAGACACATTTCCACCATCAACTCTCCACTACGATTCTTTCCTGGAACTCCACACTTCCCAACCACTCCATTGATTGGACCATTTCCCACCCTAGCATTAAGGTCTCCCAGTACTATTACATTGACATTTCTTCCTAAACCCTCTATGCACTCATTTAAATCTATCCAAAAGGCCTCCCTTTCTTCCACGCTCTTCTCACTGCCAGGCCCATATGCACTTACAAAGACCCACATCTCCTTTCCCAGTTTCACCTTAATCCACATTATCCTTGAGGAAACCTCCTTCCACAATACCATTGCATTACCTTGTAATATTTCACCCCCCATATGGGGTCTTTAGGGATATCCTTATGGACAAATGTCACATAAGATTCTTTTATGATCGGAAATTAGTCTACGCAGAATAGAATGCTGATTACTTTTAGTTTTTTGTATACCACACTTCTATTGCACCACTTTAGTGCAAACAAGGATAGTTTTGACTTGATGAACCCATTTTTACATTTATTCGACACCAGAGGTTGTTCACTTTGTTCTTTTTTTTTGGTTTGCAGGCTCGGTATTGTGCTACATGTTGGAGCTGGCCATCATGGCCACAGTCATGGACCCCGGCTATCACCTGCCTCTTCCTCAGCATCTCAAGAAAATCCTGGGCAAAATATCAACATTCGTGCAGCCTTTATTCATGTTATTGGAGATCTTATTCAAAGTGTTGGAGTTCTTATTGCTGCTTATATTATAAAATATTATGTGAGTATTGTTTGTTTCAATATACAATATACAGTATAATATACAAGGGGAGAGGGTGGTAGCAAGTTGGAAGTAAGTCTTAGAGGAGAGAGGCTAGAGGAAGTAGATAGTTATAAGAATTTGGGGTTACATGTGGCAGGAAATGAAGGAGTGGGGTTGGAGGTGAACTGCAGAGTGAGGGAAGCAACGTAAATGAAATGAAAAATGTCATGAGAAATAGGCATTTAGGAATGGATGCAAAGAGAAGAATAAATGAAGGAGTAGAGAAGAAAAAGTAAAAGGTGCAGATGGAGAGAGATGATAACAGAAGAGGTGGCAGTAAGAGGAAGATGGACAGAGTAATTTAGAGATTTGCTAAATGTGAAGGAGGATAGGGAGGACTGGTTGCAAAATAGCACAAGAGAAACATATGAGAGGTGCAAAGAAAAAAGAAGAAAAGTTAAACATAAGATAAAAGAGAGTAAATGTAAAATGGAGGAGGAGAATGACTGAAAAATTTTAAAGTAATAAAAAGATGTTTAAGAAGGAAATTAGGAGAGGAAAGGGAGGCGAATCAAGTAGAGAAGAAAAGATAAAAGCTGCAGATGAAGAGAGATGATAACGGAAGAGGTGGCAGTAAGAGGAAGATGGACGGACTATTTTAGCGAGTTGCTAAATGTGAAGGAGGATAGGGAGGGAATGGTGGTTGCAGTGGGAGCCACCAAGAAAATAACTGATGGATGAGGAAAATGGGGGAGAAATAAGAAAAGATGAGGTGAAAATAGTTATTAAAACAATGAGAGCAGGGAAGGCACCTGGGTTAGATGGGTGTCATGTGGATTGTCTGAAAAAGGGAGGTACAGTGATGGTGGATAGGCTGGTTAGGTTGTTTAATGTTTGTCCAAAGGATGGTAGAGTGCCAGAGGACTGGAGGAATGCCTGTATAGTTCCGCTTTACAAGGGAAAAGAGGACAAATGTGATTGTAGTAGTTTTGAGTGTAGTTGGGAAGGCTTATAGGATGGTTTGGTTGAGAGGATTAGGAGAGGAAGAGAGGGAGTAATTGATGAGGAACAGAATGGCTGTATATAGATGATACTGTGATGCAAGGCAGGGAGAGGTGGGAGATGGGGTGGCATTAGGAAGTGGTTGTGTGTGAATATTTTGATGCTGTCCAAAGGGATTTCTCTGCATCTTCTCTTTTTATGCATCTGAGGACAGAGAGGGGGTCGCTCATTAAGTAAGTGACCTTGCTGTGTTCTGCTACATTGCTTCTGACCCAGGGCAGTGGGCTGGGTATAGGGATGATCCATCATCCATGAGGAGCTAAGATGAGAGGGTGGTGGATGGGTGTGGAGTGGATAGGAATGAAATGGGTGGGAGTAGGTATATGCCTTTTGACTTGGCTACCTCCCTGGTAAGGGGGAAAAAGCCCTTGGTATATAGATAGACATTTCATTGTGTAAATGGCATGTAGGTATTGCATTTGTGCAGCCTGTAATTGTCTTTAGGGCTTTGTTTAGTATGGTCTGCTGGGTGCTGTGGTATTTCCTAGTGAAATTAGTGAAATGTTGAAGCTGTACAACAAGCCAATTTGTACACTACAGTATACAATAGTTTTCTTTTGATGTAAATGAGCATTAAGGGAGAGCAACTGGAGGAAGTGGATAGTTTTAGATATTTGGGTGCAAATGTGGCAGGAAAGGATGGAGTGATGGTGGAGGTAGAATGTAGATTGAGAGAAGCGAGTAAATGCCTTGGTGGTTTAAAAAGTGTAATGAGGAATAGGAATCTGGGAATGGATGCTAAGAGGAGACTGTATGAAGGAGTGATTGTGCCAACAGCACTGTATGGAGCAGAAACATGGAACATGAGAGAGGAAGAGAGAAGGAACTTGAATGTGTTTGAGATGAAGTGTCTGAGAAGTATGATGGGGGTTACTAGGCTAGATAGAGTGAGAAATGAGGAAGTGAGGAGGAGAACAGGGGTGGAAAGGGAGCTGGGAGATAGGGTGGATGAAAGAGTATTAGGATGGTTTGGACACATGGAAAGAATGAGTGAAGAAAGACTAGTAAAGGAGGTATGGAAGGCAGATGTGGAGGGAGTGAACATGAGGGGACGTCCTAGGATGAGATGGATGGATGGGGTGAAGGGGGCTTTGGGGAAGAGGGGAATGTCGGTTGAGGAAGGACGGGAGAGGACAGAAGACAGGAGTGAATGGAGAATGGTATATGGAAAATGTTGTGATGCATGAGGTGGAATGGATGGGGGAATGGGGGTGAGGTAGTGTGTGTGAGCAAAAATTTTTGACGCAGCCCGAAGGGATTTCTCCCCGTCCTCTCCTTTATATGGGGGGACGGAGAGGGGGGGTCGCCGATTTAATGAAGCGGCCTTGCTGTGGATGTGCTGTCCTGCGACACTGCTTCTGACCGAGGGCAGTGGACAGGGTGCAGGGATGACCCGTCATCTAGGAGGTGCTAAGATGGGAGGGAGGGTGGAGGGGTGTGGAGTGTTTTCGGGGGTGAAATGGGTGGGAATGTTTTTGTGCCTTGTCCTTTTTGGCTACCTCCCTGGTAAGGGGAAAAAAAGCCTTGGTATATGTATGTATGTATGTAACTATTTCTAAATGAATGGGACCATTTTTATATTTCCTATGGCAATGGAGATAAACTGTAATTTATGGATAACCATGGGGGGGGGTAATTTATGATAAAGTTGGGGGTAAAAATCTTGTGAATTGGAAAGCTAACTTAAGATTATGATGCTCCAAATAATCTAACCTACTTGTCCTATTCCACAGCCTCAGTACAAAATTGCAGATCCAATCTGCACTTTCCTCTTCTCTGTGATGGTGTTGATAACTACAGTACCCATAGTCAAAGACCTGGGTCATGTACTCATGGAAGGAACACCCCCAGGTACTGATTTGGAAGCTATTAGTGTTAACCTTTCCTCCTTACCCGGAGTGAAGCTGGTGCACTCCCTGCATGTATGGTCCCTCACTATGGACAAGAATGCATGTGCAGTTCATCTCGCAATTTGTAAGTATAAATGCTAGTGTTAAAACAATTTACTAAAATATACAGCTGATATATTATCTTGTCCATTATTTTGATTGTTGATAATGTTATAGATGATGCTTGCCAATATTGCCTTTATCACTGTAATTGTCATGTTTAAATTTTTGTCCGCAGCACCTGAAAGTGACCCTGAGGAAGTTCTCAGAGATGCTCAACGGTTAATCAGATCACGCCATCACATCTATCAAACAACAATACAGGTTGAAAGGTATCAACCTCTCCTCATGGATAACTGTCAACAATGTCAGCCTTTGACTACCTGAGGAGGGGTTCTTCACCATGTTTTTCAATTTAGAATTTTTGTTCTTTTAATTATTAGCCTCAGTGGCTGGCAGAATGGATGATTCAACAGCAGAATTTTCACAATTGAACCTGTTTATATGTAGACCTGCATTGTGTATACATGTACAACAAACATACAACGTGGCACAATACAGACAACATAAATGACTTTAAATCCAAGTTTGTCAGATGGAAATGCAAAGGTGAGACTCTATGAGTGGTCCTTTTCCTCTGTATTACAGTTAGGTAAACACATGCAAACTTGAAGATGAGTAATGGTACCTTGCACATTTTGATGGTTTATAGTAACCAATGTTTTGGTATATCTTCCCTGAATGACATAAAATCCCAGCTCAGCCGGAGGCTGTTGCCATTTACCTGCAGGTATTCTGCAAGGGACACCAGGGACAACAGATTGATTTATTGATAAAAATAAACCAATGAAAAATATGAGACAACAGGTTCCAACAATGTACCTGGTGATGATGGTCACACTTGTCTTCAAAACCCATCAACACCCTCACTTTCAATTAGAGTTGCATCCCTAAGGGGCTGGCACTAGGTTCCTGGAACAAACTGAAATTTTTTCTCTGTCAACTTTGACTGTTTTCCCCTCATTTTTTCACACAAGGAGATTGGACAGTTTTCCCATCATTTTTTCACACAAGGAGATTGGACAACTGACAACTGCTCCCCTCACAGACCCATACCAGCGCAGTTTTGATAAGCCCAAACTTTCTTCTGAGAAAGATCTTTGGAATGGTTTGAGTACCATTACTAACTACTGTGGAACACCCAAATACTTACGTCACATACAGATACTCTCTTCTCTTCCTCCACAACTACCAGACACCAGCCTCCAGAAGCATATCCATAATCATATCACTCACTGCTCCATCAACAAACTGAAGGACAGTACATTGCTGCATGCCAGACCCCCTGATATCCATCCTTCTGAACCCTCTCTCCCCCAAAAGGACAGAGTCCACATGACCAGGATGTGGTGCATCCACCATCCAGCCCTTCTAAGCTACCAGAAGAGGCTGGATGACTGGATTGCAGATAACTGTCCAGGATGTAATACATCACCCCATATGATACAACACATTATGGAAGACTGCATTGTACACAATCATGCATGCCAACAACACAATATACACTCTGTAAAGGATTTGTGGAAAAGCCCTTTTCCAACTGTGGCATTCCTCAGGGAGATAAGACAGCTTGGCCAGGCAGTCTAGGGAACAACAACAACAGCAGCTGTGGAACTATGGCTTTTCTGTAAGTGAAACTTGAGACAGTCATTGTCGTTGTTGTTATTATCAAGATATTAGATGTAGTCAATTTAACTCCTAAAAGGACTGATAGGACCTCGCATGCACATATATATGTGTGTGTGTGTGTGTGTATTTATATCTAAAAGTCTAGATGGTTCAAAGCAACCATTTGCCCAGTTTTTAACTTTTGAAAAAAAAAAGACAATATACAATGAACACAGCTCTTGTCCAGGTAGGTTCATCTGAGGTCTTATCTGGAAGAGTAATATATATTGATCACAAGTCCAGCATGTGATCCATTAACAAATGAACAAGAGCACAAAAGTACTTATGGGCTGAAGTGAAAATCTGAAATCAGGTTGTAAGCTTATTTCATACATTTTATTTCCCATTCTGGCATCTTTCATAGATTAAAGTGGTTAACAGCACGAGTGTTATATTCATATATACCTTTAACATCCTAGAAGTAAAGCTTTTTTCCAAATTGTAAGGGAACTTTGAACTATTTGTATCATTTTTGGTTTATTTTCATACTTTGTCTCGCTTTCACATACTTATGCAGTATATGGGGTTAAGGTTTGTATTTCAGTTTATTTTTTCTTTTGTCAAGAAATGACACAATTTCCTTTGCAAAGTGAGTGGTCAAGAGGAAACACACCCTCATCAAAATATCCACTCACCCCTCTCAGTACTTTGGGAATGGTCACCCAATCTCTTTCTACACTGTTTAGGTTAAATAGAGTGCAGTGAGGCACATCTCTACAGAACATGACAACTGAAATTGGTTTACCTACATCCTTTCACTACACTGATAACCCTCTCCTCCTACTCATCTACTCTTCTATGGATTAGTTACAGAGAACACAGCTTTAAGAAGGGACTTGTCCCTGTCAATGGTGATTCTGTGAAATGGATATCACTTAGAATCATCTTCCCATTGCTCATCTTCAAAATGTATCGGCATCCATAGGGGTGGATGCTCTCAGGACTGGCCACATGGTCTTACTGTATCAGCCTATCTCTGCCCCTGCTTGTTCACATAAAAAGATCTTAGAATTGGTAATAGTTCCTCTCCACCTCATAGTTGGTGATATAGGAACATTCTCACACCAATACAACACAGACATCACTCCAAAACTTCTGCCCAGAAGGAACTGTGAAATGGCCCAAGGACTGTTGTTGGATATTGTGGGGATATTAGTTTTTAGACAGTGAAACTTAGAGCAGCAATTATTGATACTATTTACATACATATACCAATGGCTTTTTCCCCCTTACAAGGGAGGTAGAGTGCTGGAGGACTGGAAGAGTGCTTGTATAGTTCCACTTTACAAAGGAAAAGGGGACAAGTGTGAGTGTAGTAATTTCAGGGAGATCAGTTTGTTGAGTAGTTGGGAAGGCTTATGGAAGGGTTTTGAGTGAGAGGATTAGGGGAGTAACAGATGGAGTAAATGGTGAAGAACAGTGTGGGTTTAGGACAGGTAGTGGTTGCATGTGTCAGATTTTTGTGGTAAGACATATGTGAGAAAGCTATAGGAGAAGGTAGGGATGTTTTTTTGGGCCTTTATAGATTTGGAAAAGGCTAATGACGGTAAACAGGGAGGCACTATGGGAGGTATTGCAGATATATGGAATAGGAGGAAAGCTGGAAAATAGTTGTATATGGATGATGATGAGATGCATGAAAGGGAGTGGGTGGGGGATGGGGGGTGAGGGCGTTTGTTTGATATGTTTGAATGATATTTTTTATGCAACCAGAAGGATTTCTCCGCGTCTACTCTTTTTCTTCATGAGGGGATGGAGAGAGGGGTCATTGATTAAATGTGGCCTTGCTGTATCTTGCTACATTGCATCTGACCCAGGGCAGTGGGCGAGATGCAGGGATGACCCGTCATCCAGGAGGAGCCAAGATAAGATGGAGGGAGGGGGGTGAATGGGAGTGGAGTATGTGGGGATGGAATGGGTGGGAGTGGATTTTATGCCTTTGTTACTTGGTTACCTCCCTTGCAAGGGAGAAAAAGCTGTTGGTATATGTATGTATGTACAAGGGAGGTAGCCATGCATCACAGCATCATCCATACACAACCATTCTCCACTCACCCCATCTTCTCTCTTCTCCCTTATGTCCTCAACAGACATTCCCCTCATTCCTAATGCCCCTTTTACCCCATCCATCCATCTCATCCTTGGTCACCCCCTCCTGTTCACTCCATCCACCCCTGCTTTCCACACCCCTTTTACTATTTACCTAAAAGAATGGTCTTACTTGTGAAGGACATGGGTCACCCCCTTGGACCTTCTTCATAGTACTCAGCATCTGTATTTTGCTTATGTATATTACTTTACAGTGACTGGTAAGGGCTGTTCACCACTTCACTTTAGTGCTGGTTCCTTTTTATCTTAGATGTTTCCCTGAAGATCACACATGACTTGTAAATAATGAGGAACTTGTTGGGAGATAGCATTTGTTGTTACTGGTAAACCACTCTTGATATATTGAAGATTTTTGCAAAGCCGCAAAATACCTAACTATGAAAGGAATCAAGAAGTGTTACAATTAGTTTGTAATTCAGGCAAAAATAATCCCAGTGGGATTGCAGTACATTATATACAATTAACACTTCATACACTAATATGTGTAATCCCTGAGGAAGATTGTTGAATGGTAATTAAAATGTCAGGAATGAATCTTCAACTTTAGAATTTTTACTTCACCTCATTATGGCTTTGGTACTGCAGTTCTTGGAAAAGTGTATATTTACGTTAAACATGTTTTTATATATGCACATTTGCTACTCAGTTTGCATGTGTTACCTTGCAATATTTTATTTTTGTTGTATGTATATAGATATGCATATACCTGTATACAAGCATCTGTTTGTGCATGTATGTATATATGTATGTATGTATGTTTGTTGTTAGATTTTCATAAGCTGTATTCATTCACCACTTAAATTTTACAGTATCAGCTCAAACTTGTAGTATCCCATCTTTCCCTTTTTTCTTCCTTTTGTTGTTTTCTTTCGGTGTGAAATCGTTACATTTTTCATCTTTAGATTTGCTTTTTCTTGTTTACCCTCTTAAATCCAGTACTTGTACATCTGTTTGGCAAGTATGTCTAATGTCATTGTCTCCATATCATTACAACAGTATCCTGTTTATCCACATAATCGTCATTTTATGTTTACATTCTTTGTTTTTAATCAACCAATAAAGTTGGACCTGCCCCTGACCTCTTCTCCTTTTCCTCCGCTCCATCTCTCCTGACCACATGTTGGTTTGTGGAAAACCATACCATTACCCATGTTGGCTCAGTTTGATGCCATATGGTGTGTTGTTGTGATGTTAGGTGTCTATATTGTTGCAAGTGAACAGTTAACAGAAATTATAGTGATGTAGGGGGTCACCTGGGAGAGAAGGAGATTTAGATGCAGAGGGTAGTAGGTACGCTAAAAGAAGGCCTTTCCATTCTCCTCCCTCTTCTATAGTCACTCTTTTTGTGCATAAGCAAGTCTATTTCTTTTGTTGTTATCAGGAATCGTTTGGTCTCACAGATGTCTTCTTTCTTATCAGACAATTTAAGTCATGTATCCCAGCACTAAAAACACATCACTTTGGATAAATTCCTGACCTTCCATTGTGTGCATTGTCTTCTACCTTGCTCTCAGATTGGAGGATAAGTGTAGTGCAGTGAACTTTCCTCCTCATTTAGCATGAAACTAAACAGAAGTTGTTGAGCTCAGCTCTATGACCCCATCTTTCCCACTACCTAAAATCTGCTATGTTAAACATTCCATATCATTTTATCTTCATTCACCAGCTTTTTGGAATATATCTTCTGTATCTCCATTTTCCACTGCCATCTATCAGTTCCTTTGCTTTCTCCTTGTTTATTTTTTTTTTTCATTCCAAGCTTACATTATCTTCTCCATCACTATTTTTATTTCTCTTTAACCACACTTTTTCCAGTCTTTTGTCATATCCACATCATGTCAACAGGTCCCACTCATCTCCTCTACATTCAGTGACTAGGTCATTGTATTTCACACTCACCATTGATAAATTACTTGTATTAAGAATGTTATGGATATTATTTTTTTCAGTTAAATGTACATACTCTCATATATGAAAGTAGGTATGAATGTGTAAATAAATATATATATAAAGTTTTATATTTCTTTGAAGTTATGTACATATAAAACCCTAGGTATTTTAAATATAGCATAGAAGGAACATTTTTATACCTCCCTCCTGTATAGAAATTGGTATAGTTGTTTATGGTTGAGCTAAAGCTACATTATGATATAAAAGGGTGGGCTTGAAGCCCAGCATTGTGATATACCCAAGCCTTGCAGTTAGTGGTAATGTTTTTATAATGAAGGAATCCATTAGGCCCTGTAAGTGGTTGTATTCTATTATCAACTTTACAAACCTTATTTTACCAGCGAATAAATATCACAACTGTATAAGCTGTCTACCAACTAAGCATACCTCAGACAAACTATTACTTTAGTTGCCCTTTTGTTTCAAACCACATGGGTCATCTACCTTTCCATCATATTTATATTGATAATTGTACAAGATGTTGGCTCAGTGAGTGAGGATTTATTTCTAGTGAAGAGAGAGACATTCTCTCACTGAATAATTCTACTGTTACCCTAAGGCTAAACTGTTCTCATTTTGTATGTAAGTGGTTTGATCGGATAATTTCATTAGGATCTGTTGTGGCATTGTAAATGCAGCTCGTTCTCTTGATTCAGTGTCTTATTCCAAAGTTCAGTAACTTTGCACAAAACAGTTATTTTATTGGATTTCTGTTTTAGATCTTACAACAACAATTACATTTTTTGTCAGTCAAAAATGAAAAATGGTTTGCAAATGTTTAAATGGTGGACCTAAATTACTGAAGATTGGGAAAAGTAATGTAAGGGCATTGTTGTATTTAGAATTACCAACTGTCATAGTAAAAGTATATCATACCTTGTACTGTATATTATTCAGAATAAATCCACACTCAAACTGGTAGTGCTCTTTAAGTTTGTATTAGAAAATGCAAGGTTCAGATCATTGAGGTAAAACTTCATTGGAAGTGGTGTGCTAATTAAAGCCAGCTATGGCTGTCAGGCCTGGCTGTGGAATAGCTGTGCCTTGCTGCATTGCCCTTGACTTAAGGAGTTTGGTGGGGGACAGGGAGGATCCTTCATCCACAAGGTGCTGAGAAGGGAGAGGTAAATGGACAGTTGTGTCCCAGACAATTGCATAACTGTTTATTGTGAAATTATAAGAAAAAAAGGATTTAGGTAGTAATAGGATACATTAAGACAATTAATTCAGTTTAAGAATTCACTGTTTTACCACATCAGCATTTGTCCCTGTAAATGATGTTGAAGGATTTATTGATTTGTCTGATGATCATGATTTCGCACCAGAATTTCTCGCTTACTTTGAAATAATGTACATTAGCCAAACAAGAAGATGAAGGGGAGTAAGGGTGCCACCAACTTTTCTTGTAGTCTTGGAATGTTCAAGAGTGACAAATCAGTTGTCCAAGTCTAATAACAGTTTAGAATGATTGTATAATGTTTTGCAAAACTCTTTAACTGGTCATCACTCTTCTATTTGGAAATTAATTTAAACATTGATAAAAAGAGGAAGCTATTGCAGTAAAGAAAAAAGTGACTTGAATAAAGGGACTGAAGTAGTATGATAAAAAAAATGTAAATAAGAGAATCATGACTGTTACAAACTTACAAACCTGGTAACAAAATAATTTCTTTTAAAGGGATAGCCCACAACATACACAACTTTTGATTTTATTTAAGCTATATTAAATTTACTTTTTTAGAATTTTTGAGAATAGTTTTACTTCACACTTCTGTAAAGAGTTAATAATGATTGTAAATTTTTTATTATGTTACTCTATTAGTGCATTTTAAAGAAATATAAAAACTGAAATACTTTTGATTTTTATTCCTTTTTTTAATTTCTAAATATCACCTGGTTTATACAAATACACATTAGCCAAGGACACAAATGTATGGGCTATTAAACATTAGTGTATTCAACATGTATATCTCTTATTCCTTATAATTTTCACAATTAAGTAGTTATGCAATTATCTGCTATGCAATTGGCCAGGTGGACAAGTTAGGCAAATAGATTTGAACTGCATATGAAAAGGGTACGTGCTATGACTTGGGGATCACCCCCCTTATAAAGGGGGGATAGGGCAATATATAATTAAAACTACAAGATTTATTGTGTGAATGGCTACATACTACCAATTTTCTTTTACATATCTTGTCAACAATAGAAGAATAAGAGTAAGAATATTGTGCTGTGATTTTTAAAAGATCCATATTTTCCTAGATATATCCAATTTTGTTAATAGTCAGTCACACAGATAGCTTTAGAAACTGGAACTTTCTCAGTTAACTGAATCTGGTTTGTTTAAGGATGAGACCTAACTGAACAGGTTTTCACTGTAAAGAAAGGTAAACTCATACTCTGTTTTTGTTGCAGTATAACAAGTTTTGTTATGAGGACATTACATGTCCGACCTCATTCCAAGTTGCTTCCTTAAGCCTTCATTCCAATTTATGATCCAAGAACTAATTCACATTTGAAGTTGTATCAGCAGAAAAGTGAATATTTTGCTCATATGTTATCAGTTTGTAGTCATGCTTATTTTCAGTTGGGATTGTTGTTTTATGGACTTTATGAGACATTTTTTGAGAGAGAACAAAGTTACTTAATGAATGTCTGTATATGGTTTCCCTTTGAGTTTAGTCAGAACATTGGTGCTTTGCTCTCCTTGTTTTCAAAAATGGATGTTTTTTGGTTTCATTTTTGTAACTCATAAAACTGTTCAAAATAATCAGCAGACCTATTATAGGTTTGTATAAGATTGTTAGAACAAATGTAAAAAACATTTCAGATGATTAATTGACTAAATTTGCGGGAGTTATCTGGCTGAGACAAAGGCATTTGTTCATCTCAAGCTGGACCTTTTCCCTTGTTGTTTGAAGAAATATATTTGTGTTCAGCATATGATTTTGCTTTCCCATTTCTATTTTCTTATTGCAGTAAATGTGTAAATGTATGTCCCATGTTATGTTGTATATTTTCATAGCAGTCATAACATCATAAAAAACAAAATAAATGTGACAAAAAAGAAGTGTTTATTTTCATGGTTCCTGTTGTCAGGCGGTGTCCTGAATGGGGAAGCTTTTGTCACCTATTAGGAATATGAATCAGGCCTTTTATGCTGAACAAATGAAGGTGTGTAGGGGCAACAGAGAACTGGAGGAGAATGTATTGACTAGGCCAAGAGGGCAATCTGTCATGGGAGAGACTCACCTGAGATAAAGTAGCAGCATTGCTAGGGAAGGAACAAGGTGCATTTTTAACATGGTACAGAGGAGGGAAGGGGGTGGATGGGAATGGAGAATTTGGGGATGGAATGGGTGGGAGTGGTTTTATGCCTTTGTTCTTTGGCTACCTCCCTTGTAAGAGGGAAATGCCTTTGTTATATGTATATACAGTGACATACAATGGTAAAGCATACTGAGTGAAGACCTTTTGGTCCATAAGATTGGATGGAAAAGAAGATAACAAAGAGGAAGAAGAATGTCATTCCTCTATGGCTAACTTTATATATGTAGGTTACCTACAAGAAGGCACTGAGATATTTTGCAGATATATGGGATTGGGGGAAAGCTTTTAAGGGCAGTAAAGTTTTTACAAGAGCAGTAGAGCCTGTGACCGGTAAGTTCTCAAACTTTCCCTGAATTAGTTAAACCTCAAACTCCATAGTTCATAATTTCTGCCATTTCTATTTCCTCTGTGTATTCTATTCCTCCTTGTTGTAGTTTCACTAATTCTTGTTTGTTTTTCAGTTTGCTTACAAATCTATAAAATAGTTTTGGTTGATCTTTACATTTTTCTATGACATCCTTCTGATATTTTCTCTTCTTCTCTGCGCACTTGCACATATTCATTTCTATAACCAGTATATATTTTCCATTTTTTGTTTTTTTTTGTCTCTCCTCCATTTTATCCAAGTTTTATCCCTTTTATCTTTTAACTCCCTACATATTTTGTTGTATGAACATTTTACATATTCCTTTTCTTGTTTTTGTCTTGGAACATACTTTTCCACTCATAAATTGTTGTAAAAATTTTCCATTTCTCTTCTGTTGTTTTTGCATTTTGTCAAAATTTGTTTTTCCATACATCATTCTTCCCTTTCTATATTGTTCGTTTTTTCCTTGTATTTTTCTTCATTTAGTTTCAGCTCAACTAATATGTGGTCACTTTTACTTAGTGGTGTCTTGTATTCAATCTTGTCCACTATTTCAGGTTCTGATGTGATTATTAGGTCTAGTCTTGATGGCTCTTCCTCATTTCTATACCTAGTATTCTCTTGTATCCATTGTGTCATTGTATGTTCTATAATCATATCAAGTAGTACACTTCCCCATAGGTCGTCTTCACCCTTCACTGTCATCTCTTCCCAGCAGATTTCTTTACAATTAAAGTAACCCATTATAACTATTCTTCATCCTCCATTGACTTGTTTAGTGTTATCCTTGTGTCTTCTAACATATTTTCGTGCTCCCTCTCTTCCCATGAAGCCGTTTTAGGAGGCACATAATTTACCACAAACTTCCTGCTCTTCTTGTCCCCATCCTCTACTTCCAGCATAATCATCTCCACTCTATTCTTTCCATATGTGACATTCCTTACATTTATATCCTTTTAGTCAGGAACATAACTCCACCCCCTTGTTTTACTTCTCCGTTTCTAATCCAATAATTATATACACCATGTCCTACACTGTTGGATGGTAATGGACCTTTCAATTTTGTCTCCACAATTCCCATTATGTCAGGTTCTTTTTCCTTCAGGTAATCATTCAGTTCATTCAAGCCTGTTATTAATCCATCTATATTTGTGAAGGACACTTTTAATTTTCTGTTACCTCCATCCTGTTTTCTGTTTCCCTTCTGTTTTTCTCTCCTATGAACCATTTCCTCACTTTCATATCCACTACTCTCCAATAGAATTTCTCTTTGACTCTGTTCTGTTCTCGTTTTTTTCCCCTTAGCTTCGATTCTTTTTGTTTTCTCTTCCTCTCTTTCCTCTTTATTCATCTCTCTTTTTATTCATGCCTGCTTGTACTGATCACTTTCTGCTAGTTTCCCTGTTTTTTATAAGACATTCTTTGCTATCGTTTGTGGCTTGAATTTAACCTTAATTGGTCTGGTTTTGTTTATACTGTATTTCCCTATTCTATATATTCAATTTCTTTCTCCATTTCAAGTTCACCTTGGAATATTTAATACTTTGTTTACTTTTTCTTTCTCATCTCTTACTCTTGTAGTCCTATTTGGATTATGCTTCTCTTCCATTCCTAATATAATTATACATTTCTTTTTATCTGCTAAATCTCTTACTATATTCTCCTTCTTTCTCATCACTTTAATAACTGTGTCCTTAGTGTGTTCCTTCATCTGTTGTTGCACTATATCTCTAAATTCAATATTGTTATCTTCTGAGCTTTTTTCCAACCACTTACCTCTTTTGCTATGGACTCTTTATTCTCTTTGTTATTCCTCTTTAATTCCTCATTCTCATCTTTTACTTCTTTTAACTTTCTTTTTAATTCTATTTATTTAGGTTTTGGTTCTCCTTCTTTAGTTCTTCCAATTTATCAACTCTTTGTGTAATTTGTGCAAGTTGGCTAAACCTAACCTCCCATGATTCGTTCATTTTTGTTAGTTTTTCCTTTAGACTTGCTAATCGGAGGACGCTGTCATCTCCTCCCTCATTAGATCCATAAAAATAATTATCTCCACATTCCATTGAGCTGCTCTTATCTATATTTCTACTTTTGATCCCTTGGCTGACTTATTCGACTTCAGCTGTGTCGTCTGCACACCTTTTGTTTACACCCTTTCTGACGTCCGGGGCCCGTTCCTCCCCTTCCTCATTTTCGTCCATTTTCCTCAATAATTCCTCCCTTTCTCCTTTTTCTTCACCTGCCCACTACACCACGAGTTTTCCCCTTCCCTACTAATACAACACAGGTACTCCCTCGTTGAAATCCACGAAAATTGCGTTTTTTCCCGGAGTTCCGATCTTCGCCGTCAATCCGACGAATGTGTGTGTATTTACCTAGTTGTATTTTACGGGACGAGAGCTATACTCGTAGTGACCCGTTTTCGTATCTGAAACTGAAGACGTAAGGTCCCTTGCCAAGAAGGTTTTAAAAGAGGTCCGTCTGGAACCAGAGCTCTGGGTAGTCTGATCTCTGACCCGACGATAGTGGGCCGTATTCGGCGGAACTCTTACGAGTTCAAAAAGAGCTCAAAAAGCCACGGGTTAACATTCACCAATGTCCCTGTGGCGAAGTACAGACGATGGTCCACGTCCTCCGGGAATGTCCATTGAGTCCCCATTGCTCCGACCAAGACCTTAGGGAAGCAAATGAAACTGCCCTTATATGGACACGGTTCTGGTGCGACAAGATATGATGATGAACATTCACTTTAAGTAATTTCTCAAAGTTTCCCGATTTATCAAACCAAAATTATTGCATAGATTTAACAAATAAAGAGGAGGGGAGTTTAATCGTATCTTATTAGTTACGATAGGCGCGGTTTGAAGTTTCAGGAAAGGTTCCTGAATCGAAGAAACTAACACTTTGAGGGAAAGTTTCCCGAACTAAGGTAAACACTAAAATTCCCAATAACAATTACCACAGAACAAACATTTTAAATCAGTGTTTACGAAAGATAACATACAACTTAGAGATGTCGAGTGGGAGGGGAAAGCTCCCCCTATGAAAGAAATAAAAGTAACAAGGAATGAAATAATGAATCATTTGAGTAATCTCGATGTTAGAAAATCGCATGGTCCAGATGAAATGGCAAACTGGATTTTGAGATATTGCAGGGACAAACTAACAGACAAAATACATAGTCTAATAAGCAGTTCATTGAAGGAAGGAAAAGTTCCAGAAGATTGGAAAAGAGCAAATATAGTACCAATATATAAGGGGGGAAACAAAGAAGACCCTACAAACTATAGACCGGTCTCTCTTACAAGTACGGTAGTTAAGATTTGCGAAAGAGTGATCAAAATTAGATGGGTAAAGCATTTGGAAAAACAATGTACTAAACCCAAGGCAGTTTGGATTTAGACAAGGAAGATCATGTGTCACAAACTTGATGTGTTTCTATTCAAGACTGATAGATATAATACGGGAAACAGATGGATGGGCTGATTGTACCTTTCTAGAAGTGAAAAAAAGCTTTTGATAAGGTCCCACTTAAGAAATTGCTAAAGAAATTAGAAACTGGAGGAGGAATACAGGGCAAACTACTTAAGTGGATGGAAGACTTCTTGCATGAAAGGAAAATGAGAGTGGTGATAAGAGACAGACATTCCAGTTTTGGGATGGGGTGATTAATGGAGTTCCACAAGGAACAGTTTTGGCCCCAATAATGTTTGCTATATATATATTAATAATATGGATGAAGGTATTGAAAGTTATATGAGCTTCTTCGCAGACGATGCAAAAATGTTGAAAAAAGTGAACACCGAAGAAGATTGTGAGTCGCTACAGAGTGATCTCAATATAGTATGGGAATGGAGCAGGAAGTGGGAAATGGAATTCAACATTAAGAAGTGTAGTATAATGGAATTTGGAAGAAGCAAAAAGAAAAAAAAAATAGTGGGATCATATACATTGGGAGAGGAAGAGATTAAAAAAGTGGGAGAAAGAGAAGGACCTAGGAGTCATTATTATGAATAATATGTCCCCTGAGAAACATATAAACAAAATTTTTGGAGAAACTTATAATTCAATAAGATCAATCAATGTGGCATTTACATACCTGGACGAAGAAATGGCGAAGAAAATACTAGTCACTTTGATATGACCAAAATTGGAGTATACAGAGACGACGTGGTCACGAAGTTAAAAAAAAAATGTATAACAAAACTTGAAAGAATACAAAGAGCAATTACGAAATTGGCACCAACGCTCTCAGAACTATCATATGAGGAGAGGCTAGCAAAACTTGAGCTACAGACATTAGAGCAAAGAAGAGAGAGAGAGAGGAGACTTGATAACTATTTATATAATCATGAAAGGCATGGAAATTATTGATAGAGAGGATCTAATTAAATGGGATTGTAGAGACACAAGAGGACATGAAAAGAAAATCAAGAAAGGCAATTATAGAAGAGACCTGAAAAAAGAACAGCTTTCTCCACACGATAATAGACGTTTGGAACAGGTTAGATGAGAATGTAGTGTGTGCAAAAACGATACACGAATTTTAAAACAGTCTAGATAAAACGAGATATGGAGACGGGATACTACGAGCATAGCTCCCCTTCCCGTAAAATACAACTAGTTATGTATGTATATATCTATATATATATATATATATATATATATATATATATATATATATATATATATATATATATATATATATATATATATATATATGATTATAAATACTAACTTTCACTTTTAATGAAGCTGAAAAAATTGCACAAACAAAACCGTGTCTCGTCACCTTCATTTCGCATCGATGGCAGGGCCAAAAGGGGTTGCGCAAGTAGAAACATATTTTTCGCTCAATACCAGCCTCGTACCTCCGATTACGGTTTCATCGCCAATTGGGGTGAGCCTCAATTCTTATTTTGTAGAATATAAATATTTTTCTATGTAGTAAAGTAAGTTTTTACATTCTTATTTACTTATTCTATTAATCTATTTATTTTCATTTTGTCTCACCCCAAGAAAGGGGGACAAATGCACGTACGACGTGAGGTTGATCCTGGTGGATTACAAGGGGCTCAAAAGGAGGATTGTCCGTGGCAAAGTTAGATGTTTGGTCACCCTAAAATATATATTTTTTTCTGCCAAGGCATGCACTCACCCTTTATCCATCCAAAACCCGTAATCTCTCTCTTGTGAATGAAAAACCATCCCAGCCAGTCTCAGAAACATCGCAGCCATGCACAACAACCCAGCAAGACCCAACTCCTGAAGATGTTTACATAACGCTTCGTTGCATGGCAACTCTTACGAAAATACAGAGCAGACAATATCCTTCAGGATTTGGAATCAGGGTCGAAAAAGTTGAAAATCTGTATAGACAATATTAGGTAATTACGAAAAATATCAACTATCTATAGCAAAGACTAGACGTAATTAATAACTGTTTTTTGTGACAAATTGACTGGAACATGCAATACTAACGATACGCCTTTCACATATAAATGAGGATAAATATTCGAACTCATTACAATGAATTCAGACTTAATTCACAACCACAACAATTAGAAAAAAAAAATCACATGTATTTCTCACCAACTTTACCAAGCGGAATTAAACCACCGTGGTGACGTACAGAAGCTGCATCTTAGCTGCGTAAATAATGTACAGAATAACTTAAAAAAATAAAAACAAAGGCGCCCTCAAGAAATCCACAAATTAGTGTAGAATATTTGTCTAACTTTAGATATTTTGTCATAAATCACAAGTAGTACTACAGGTATTTTCGTGCTTAATCTGTGGATGTTTGTTGTGATGTGGACGTCAACAGTCGTAGTAGTCTAGCATTATTTATTATTTTTGAACTGTGATGAGGACGCCTTTTCGCACGAAGCGGAAAAGTAGAACCTGCCACATGACGCATTACTTACGTAATTTTCACTTTCACAGTACGTGGGGTTCCTTACAACTCAATGGAATATTCTTGTGGGTTAAATATGACTCGGTACCTCCTGAGGAAAAATGGAGATGAATCTTCGGGGGTGACCAGAAAGGCGTAAGATGAAAATAAAGAATTGTAATAGTGTATGGCAACAGACGGAAGTGTGGGTAGAAAATCGACGTATGGGAAAGGATCGGATACATCGGGGCAGACAATAAATAAAGAATCAGTGGCATAAACGATCAGATTCCTGAAGTGGCGCTAGGATGTAGGGTAAAACTCCTTTCCTTCCTCTTGGGAAGGACCTAATCCCTTTGGGGAATCGGGACGCTAATGAATCAACAGATCAGTCCCCCAGCAGAAGGAAGGTTGTTTTCGTAAGAAGCTCGAGGACCAGACACAAATTAGACAACTTCGAGAAAACCGTGGCGACTTCAAAGACTCCCCTTTAGCCGACAGTCGAGGGGAAAGGATCTCCAGGAAGGACCCACATAAGTCGAAGGACACCGAAGAAGATCCGCTTTGTGGAAGAATACATTAGCCATAGCTCTCTGTACAGCCAACTGGCTCATCGGTTCCTTGACAACCATTCGTCTGGGCAGGACCTCTCGGGAATCAATTACCAAAGGTGTCTTCTTGACGCAAGGAAGGACTTCAGACTCTACTCAGTCACCTACAGGAGTCAGACCGTCTACTGTAAGACCTACCGGCGGTATACGTCCCTGGTGTATGAGTACCGGTGTCTAGTACTGCTTCAAGGGTCTGGGATTGTGCCCAGCCTGCTGGGGTTCTACGCGGACGGTCTGGGGAGGTTCCTTCTTCTGACGAGCTTCCACGGCTCCGTCACCTTGCGACACTTCGTGGAGAAGGTCGTAGGGCGTTATGGTCAGTATGGAGGAAGTGGACTTGGGTCCCTCGATGGGGGACCAACGCCTGTCGATGTTCACAGGGCGCTGGTCAGAGTCGCTCAGGCTCTTCAGGTCCTTCATCGTCAGTAGGTGGTCCACAACGCCATCGATCTCGGGAATATCATGGTAGAGACCCACCCTGAGGAACCTCTAGCCGTGAAGCTGTTACATTTCAATTCCGGGGGCCAAGGTGCTCCTGCTGAAGGAGTCAGTGACCTGGAGGGATTTAGTCAAGTCTTAGTCGAAGTAGGGAACGCCCTGAGGTGCCTCGAATGCTCCCGTGTGAGTCAGTTCCTGCGTCAGTAGCTCGATCAGAAGGTTCCTCATTTCACTCTCGACCTCGTTGCCAGGAGGCTCTGCCCGGAGTAGTGCCCTTCGTGCGGTCGTCTTCAGTTCCTCAACTTCTATTCACCCGAAACGACTCCTCTCGAGTGCGAGTCCTCGAACTGCACTTCGACAGAGTTCCCACGCCCAGGAACACTCTCCTCGCCCTCCTCTTCACGCTCCCAATACCCGTCATCTTCGCCGTCGCCTCCTCCAGGCTGTGGTCCACATGCCGGGTTGCACCCCGCAATTCAATTTACTTCCTTCCTGCCCGAGGTCTCTGGAGGACGTGGTTCGCTGGGACACACTTCGAACTCTCCCCAGCAGCACCTGCAGGTGTGCCGTGAGACGCTTGTACATGATCCTGCGTCTGGTAACTCGCCACTCATCTATCGTATCTGTAACCAGATTCATCGGCCTCAACAACAAAGAGGTAACGCGTCGTACAGGGACATATATACTTCGCGACGTAAATACTCGGAAAATATGGGTTTAAAATGAAGAAAGGGTACAACAATTATATAAAATGGGGAGAAGGTACAGAAAAATATTGGTTTAATATGAGAAAAAATGAAGAAAAT
>NC_134782.1:57034317-57044317 GCF_046742065.1 Oratosquilla oratoria | reverse complement strand
AATAAGTACTGACTTTCGGGTCCACGTGGTATCCATTACTTGCTTTATTCTTTGGCCACATTGAATATTATTGTTACCCCTTGTCGTCTTTATCTTTTCGTCTCGTGTATTGTGAGGGAGTAATTCCTATAAACATTGTGGATTATAGGCGTGTCAATGATGTCACAGTTCCAGGTCATTACCCTTTGCTTGTGTTGAGTTATCTTCTTCAGTCCATAGCATCAGGTAACACATTTTTCACCACCTTGGACTTAAAGGCTGACTTTTGGTTGATTCCTTTGGAGGAAAAGTCTCGTAAGATCACGGCTTTCTCGACTCCGTCAAGTCATTATGAATGGCTTTGATGCCCCATGGGTTTGCGGAATGCTCCTTTAACATGTCAGCGTTTTATTAATTCAAATTTTCATGGACTAGTGGGTAATGACATTTTTGTGTATCTGAATTACTTGAGTTTAGTTTTCAAGGATATGGAAAGTCACTTCCATAAATTGTCCTTTGTCTTACAACGTTTTGCTGAAGCTGGGTTGAATCTCAATTTACACAGATGTTAATTTCTTAAGTCCAGCGTCCATTTCTTAGGTCATGTAGTAGACAAAGACGGCATTCATACTATATATGGCAAGATCAAAGCTGTTAGAAAGTTTTCTACACCTAAGACAGTTGACCAAGTATGTTCTTTCCTAGACTTGGCAGGATACTATCGTGCATCACCTCTTACTCGTCTCCTCCAAAAGGATGTTTCCTTCCGGGGGCATGATGCTCATCAGAAATTTTTTGACTCCTTGAAGCAGACATTTACTCAGGCGGCTGTGTTTGTATTCCCAGATTATACTATTATTTTTTTTTTACCATTTGCACTGATGCTTCTGGTCTAGGTATTGGAGCTGTCCTAATGCAGCAAGTAAATGATCGTCATTCACATGTCATTGCATATACTAGCCGCAAACTCAGTCATGCTAAGTCTCACTACTCTGTTACACATCTGGAAGCTTTAGCAGTGGTGTGGGATAAGCACTTTCGTGACATCATCTTTGGATATCCCATCACAGTTTACACAGACCACAGTGCTGTCACACAACTTTTCAAAGGCAAAAATCTTTCAGGCCGCCTAGCCAGATGGTTTCTTACTATTGAGGAGTTCAATCCAATCCTTAAGCATATTCCGGGATGTGCAAACAATGTTGCTGATGCACTTTCACGTAAGGCACCCAAAGGTGCTGTTGCTGTAATTCAAAACTTCTCCCTGCGAGATTTAGCCGAAGCTCAACGTGAAGACCCTGTTTGGCCTACTGTCAATTACACCTTATAATCTGGCAAGGATAGTACCTTGCCAAAATTGCCTGTTCCTCTGTCTCAGTTCTCCTTGCAAGATAGTGTTCTCACTCGTAACGTGAAAGTGTTTGAGCAAGATGTGGCGCAGATAGTGATCCCTGAGACTTTAGTCCTTGTTGTTTTATCTCTTGCTCATGATTCCCCTCAAGTTGGTAACCCAGGTTGTAACAGAACTCTGGGTATGGCTCGCAAGAAATATTATTGGCCTAGAATGCGTTTAGACATTGCCACTCACGTAGCCCAACACAAGTCTTGTGCTCAGAACAAAGGTTCTGCTCACTACTCCTATTCTAGAGTATCCTACCTCTTCTCGCCCCATCCACACTATCGCCATAGTTCGCTTGATATGGCTTGCAAGAAATATTATTGGCCTAGAATGCGTTTAGACATTGCCACTCACGTAGCCCAATGCAAGTCTTGTGTTCAGAACAAAGGTCTATTTGCACTACTCCTATTTTAGAGTATCCTGCCTCTTCTCGCTCCTCTCACACTATCGCCAAAGATCTCTTGCAAATACCCCGTAGTATTCAAGGCTCAGTGTACGTTCTTGTGTATATTGATAACTTTAGCCATTTTGTGATATTGGCTCCCTTGCGAAACAAATCTACTCCAGTAGTTGCTCATGCTCTAGTCTCCCATTTTTTCTGGCTTTACACTACTTCAGTGTTGCTTATCGATGAGACTGAGTTTAAGAATGAGGTCATAGCTAATATTTGAAAACAATACATCACCCAGTCTTTTATAGCCTTTTACCATCACTCCTCTAATGGTCTAGTAGAGTGGACGAGTAGGAAAATGCTTGACATCTTAAGGCATGTTGCTAGTGATCTGCAGGAAACTTGGGAAGACTAGCTACCCCAAGTCAGTGCCAGCATTAACAGCACTAACAATGTAGCAACGGGACAGACCCCTCATTGTATCATTTATGGTTCTGGGAAGAGGTTTCCGTATGATCTTTTGGATAGTCCTCTTCGTCTTCTCTACAACTTTGAAGATTACAGTCACCATTTATGATTCTGTTAGAAGGAACCTTCAGGAGTTTAGATCCAACATAATACAGAAACAACATAGTAAGACTACATCTGTTTCTATCCAAGTTGGTGATCATGTGTTTAAACAAATGCCTGAGCGGCAATCTAAATTGCACAACAAATTTACTGGTCCTTTTCTGGTGACACAGAGGCTCAGGTACATTTACCCAGCCTCCCCCAAAGTCCAATGTTCCCAATGTGTTACCCGCTGTTCACCACTCTTATCATCTACGTTCCAAAAGTACAATGCCTTGATGGTCGAGTGAGCCTATTGTATACTATTGTGTTGTTGTGCATTTTTTTTGTATCCCCTATCTCTTAATATAATAGATTATGTAAATTCCTATGTGCGGCCTCAGTTGTGCTTGGCATAACTGAAGGGGATGTAATATTTGGTTATATTCACGAGATCTACTATTTTTGTCTGCCTAAAGGTGTATTTATTGTATTTTCCCATTGTCTTATGTCTATTGTGTATTTCATATGGATGTTGTAATTGTTTTAGTGTTTCATGTCCGGTAATTTATGTCATAGCTTTCTTTTACTGGAGCCAGTATGTGTTTGTGTTTTTTGTGTATTATATTTCAATATATGTCAAAGTCTCTTATGTATTATGTGCTAGTGTATGTTAATGTTTTTGTATATCATGTTCCTTGCCCATGTGTTGTCTGCTCCCTGCCACACATGTTGTTCCCTCGGAGGGGACACCGAGAGGTGGTGACCGAGCAATGTTATGAGAATCCGTAGTATGCATATTTATCTATGATTATGTACATTTATCTATTTATATGTATATTTATCTATGTACGTATAAAGCCTATAGGATTTGCGCTAGGAGGTTGTAAACTCGCGTCAGACCTAACCCACGCTGAGTGAGCAGTCTTGTTTCGATGCTGGTCGAAAATCCACGCGCGTTGTTTCGTGCACAACACGCGTGGATTTGATTGGAAAAACATTATTCGTGAATTGAACATTTTATTTCTTGCCACCCTTTCCTAGAACATGTGTGTGTGTGTGTGTGTGTTTTTGGGGGACATATTCTTTAATTCTTCCCCTTGGATCTACGACTGCAGGGCAGGTGATTTTATTCAGCTGAGAAGAAGACATGAAGACTCGCGTCACTGTCTTCCCAGTAGTGATGAATTAGTGAGGAGCAGCAGGAAACCCACCAAACCACCTCACTCATCATGTCGCAGAATTCGCAGCTCCATTGGCGTCGTGAAGACGTTGTTCATCGGATAGAACTGTACAAGGATATCGTGTGTCGGTGGCAAGTGAAACATCACCTGTATAGAGACAGAAATTCCAGGGATGAACTGAGTATCGTACGTCATTCACCTGCTGTTATGTGTCACTCCATGAGACAAAAGACGTGGCCTTAGCGATGAATGAATTAATGAATAGATAGATGAATGAATACCTAAACGGATAGAAAAATAAACACATACACAATAAAGTGAATAAATGAAATAATTACCAGAGCTGGGCGCGTTACTCAGTTCATCCCTGGCATTTCTGTTGTACAGGTGATGTTTCCCTTGCCACCGGCACGCAATATCCTTGTGCGGCTCTATCCGTTGAATAACGTCCTGACGACGCCAGTAGAGCTGCATCTTCTGTGACAATGGGTGAGGCGGTTTTGGGTTTTCTGTCGCGACTCATCAATCCACCATTGCTAGAAGGATAGTGGCGCCAAACTAGTATTCCGCGGGTGTACTGTGGGAATCGCCCGAGTTAGTTCCCAACGATTTGACGCCTAGCGTGTCGTGACCTTTAATGTTTTTCAGGTCCGACATCCCAAAGTTTAACTCCAAGTCAACCTGATACCCTCTCTCCAATATCAGCCCCCTGCTCCCGACTTTTAATTTTTTATTTACTGTAAAGAAGAGAAAACATGACGGTTATGAACAAATTCTTGGGACTCTTTATTTTAATTTTCAGAAAATAAATGAATAAAGTATAACTTCCGCAAAATATACAATGTTTCTTTATGACGCCTTCTTATTATTTTCGCTCTGTTATTTAATTTGATTGTCAATATATTAATCAATTTGTTTATTTTATTCATTTTTATTTATTTATTTATTTATTTATTTATTTATTATTATTTTTTTTTGCGGGGACTGCGCGGCAGAGCGGCACTCGCGCGTTAAAGAAACAGGAGTGGACGAAGCGGCCTGGGATATGAAGCAAATTCCTCTTTCAGTATTTGGCCAGATATCTATTCATCAACGCCCACAAAGAGGAAACACTCATCTACAATTTCTTCAGCCAGGCGACAGACCTTTAAGGGTTGATTCACACTATCGGTCCGGTCGCGCTCCACTCTCGCTACGCTCCGGTTCTGAGGTATTCAGGATTGATTCACACTATCGGTCCGGTCGCGCTCCACTCTCGGTTCTGAGGTATTCACACTATCGGTCCGCTCTCGTTCCCGTCATCCCCCCTCCCTCGACACCAGTAGAAGTCTTACCATCAGTTATGAAGGATGTGTGACTTTTCTGACGCCGAGTTGGCAATAATCGCTATTGCACTTGATGAAGAAGAAGAAGGAAAAAAGAAAAAAAAAGAAAAAAGAAAAAGAAAGAGATTGTGGGTTCATCCTATGTTGCAAGATAGGAAGACTGAAGGAGAATTTCATACTCTGTATCCTCGTCTTATTGATGATGAGAGTAAATTCCATAGCTATTTCAGAATGAACAAAGGAACATTTGAGAAAATACTATCCAAAATTGAGGATGACTTGAAATGTACAAGAAGATGCTGCACTTCCTGACACTGATGTGCTTGCACCATACGTTATAGTGGGAGATGAGGCTTTCCCGCTGAAGAGAAATTTGATGAGGCCCTACCCAGGTTCACAGACTGAACATAAGGTAGAGAAGAGGATTTTTAATTATAGATTATCTAGAGCCAGGAGGATAGTTGAGTGCACATTTGGTATTCTAGTGCAAACCTTTAGAATATATTTAAGGAAACTTAAAGCTATGCCTTCTAACGCTAATGCAATCATTACAACAACACGCATACTTCACAATCTGATACACCCAAATGCTGTTGCATTACCAGATACTGTTGTCATGCCTCCATCAAACACAGTACGTCCAATGAGAGGAAGAGGGGGAAATGCTACAAAGGAGGCTTTTGGCGCGAGAGAAACACTGAAAGATTATTTCAGCTCCCCAGCTGGTTCAATGCCTTGGCAAAATGATAAAATATAAGTAGACAAACAAACTTGTGTAGGAATATTTGTTGAGTGAGCTAAGGAGATGCATTTCCGCAGTGGATAATAGGTCGTTATTATACATATGGAATTTCTTTCTTCGGTTAATAATGTGTATTTTTTTCTCTCAGTACCTTGGCAATATAAGTATGCAAACATTATCAATGTAGTGCAGCGAAGTCAGGTCATACAGCTCTGGTTTACCTTTTGACTAATTCTATTAGCATTTCATCTAAATCCACAAAATTAAAGTAAGTTTTGTAGGTTATATTTTATTCAGTTGGTGCTTATGAATATCCTCGCTGTACGCATTGTCATTGTATCAGTGATAAATAAAAAGAAAATGTATTTTATAATTTTTCTAACTTTCTCATGATTCCATTGTGGTGTTTCCTTTGGATTATCCATGGTTTGGTAGGACAGAAGGTAACACTACTTGCTTATATGAAGGCTGAATCTCGACTGGAGTGGAGCAGGAGGAGCAGGACCGTGGCAACTGAGTTCACACTGGCGCTCACGGTCCAGTCACACTCCGGTCTCGCTCCAGTAAAAATATCTTTTGACGGAACCGTGACCGGAGCGAAACCGGAGCGAGACTGGAGCGAGAGCGTCAGTGTGAATACTTCCATTGAAATTAATGAGACAATATCGGACCGGACCGAGAGCGGAGCGGGAGTGGAGCGCGACCGGACCGATAGTGTGAATCAACCTTAATTCTCAAAGGGTGACCAGCGTCATCAGCCACGTGCAGTACCTCCTCTCGACGCTTCGAACGACGAGGAAGCTGGGGACTAATAGAAAACGATGGGACAATTTTATTTGCTGGGAAACATCTTTATAATTACCAGATTAGGTTGTCTAGGTTAGGTTAGGTACGGGTGTGCTACTCTGTACTGGAACCCCCGCCGAAAAAACACTTAAAAAAACACTACTGACGTTACTATTAATTTGCGGTATATGGGGCTCAAAATGCTCAGAATGATAAGAGTTATCCAATGGTATCGAAAAGAGTTGCATCCGTGAGACTGGCAAAAATCTATGTATTTACCATTATTTCTTCTTTTTAGAAAAGAAGAGATAATGGTAAAATGTCTAAAAAAAATTATTAGGCATTATTCTACTCACGGCATCACTAAATTATAGATAGATAGATAGATAGATAGATAGATAGACTTTATTTGACAATAAATCAATGTACATGAAGTGCAAATAATGACAAGAACACATAGTTCGAAATAATAAATGTAAATTGCCGAGGATAACACAAAAAGCATGAACGCTTATTTCCATTGTGGTCCTCATCAGGATGTCGACAAAAAAGTTAATAGGATTCTTTTCTTTGGAATTGAATGATAAGTCCCTCTAATATTTTTGTTAATCGTCATCATTTAAATCTTTGGAAGAAGAAAAACAAATTAAGAAATAAGTACAGATTATGTGTTTTTGTTTATAGGTGACAAGAATATTTTAGTTTTTCCTTTAAATACATAATTTCTCTCTTACAAACCTTTGGAATCATAGAAAACAGAATTTGTAACTACTGGCTTTGGGGTAACTTTATCATTTGATGGTCATCGTCACGTATTTTCGAGAAATATATCGTCCTCATGAATAAATATTTCTTTTGTCCAAGATTAAACTACCTAATTCATAGTCTTAGTTGTTCGTAGATATGAATGGAAGCATGTCTGTACGTAATGATTTATTTATTTATTCATTTATTTATTTATTTATTTATTTACTTTTAAGAATAGGAAGGATGGAAAAGGCTTTGAGCAAAAGGGGAATATCAGTTGAGCAGGGAAGAGAGAAGGCAGGGGATAGGTGTGAATGGCGAACGGTTGCAGATGGATGATAATTTGGTGCAACCAAAAGGGATTTCTCCTCGTCTTCTCTATTTTTCGGATGAGGGGGCGAGGAGGGAGGCTGGTCCTGCTGTGCCTTGCTGCATTGCTTCTGACCCGGGTAGTGGGAGGGAGACAGGGGTAACCCTTGATTCACAAGGAGATAAGATGAAAAGGAAACAAATGGGTGGTAGATGGGAGTGGAATTGGGTGGGGGCGAGTACATCCCCTGGCTGGATCCCTCCCTTAGATGGAGGAAGAAGCCCTTGTATGTACACACACACACACACACACACACACACACACACACACACACACACACACACACACACACACGCACAATATATGTATGTATACACACACACACACACACACACACACACACACACACACACACACACACACACACACACACACACACACACACACACACACACATATATATATATATATATAAATATGTATATATATATATATATATATATATATATATTGTTACGTACAGGGAGCCTATGGGTCAGCTCATCTCTAGTTGTCAGTCTTAGACTAAGTTCTCCGGTCTGCAGAAAGGCAATTTACTGTACGAGTAGGACTAGAGGTAGGGTTACAAAATTCAGATGATTCCAGAAGGAATTTTGTGGTTAAACTTGTGGTTTGAATAACAAAAACATATTGATATATAAACAAAACAAGGACAGTTACATATATACATAACACATAAGAGAATAGAATATCTGGGTCAAATAGACCAAAAGCATGGATAGTGTCACGTTCTTAGCGTGAATAAGATCCTGTGGTTGTGTTGTGTCACGTCCTTGTGTGAATAAAGTCTCCTGTTTGTAATTTTTAAGGCACGCCTTGCCTGAATATGTGTAAAACATGTTGTACTTTGTATTATATTTTATAATTTATATTAATGTGTATTTCTTTTTTTAAAGTTTAGCATTCCGCAATACCTTTCTGTTGGGGCGCGCCTCATTACGTATTGTTAGATAACGCCAATCTCAGAAACGTAACATAATTTGGCGGGAAAACTCATTCTGCTTTCCCACTGGCTGAAGGTGTTCAAACTACCACTTCACATACGTTTTGTCACCCCGAGAAACATCGGCTCCTATTCCCAGGATATATAAGCCGAAGTAGAGAGCGACCTGAGTGAGACACGGAGACACACAGAGTCAATAGAGAAGAGAAGCAGAGAGATCCAGAATGCGAAAAGAACAGAGAAGACAAGATAAGAAACAGACTCCCAGGGTCCATCCGAATCTACGTAGAAATTATTCTACATTCGTCGATTACAACAACGAAGCTAAACAAATCCTTTGGACCACAACGATTGCCCATGTCCACGCAAAATGCTAAGCCTCTGTGTTTTTCCGAATTGTTTCAAACATCTCCAGACTGCTGCTGGACTACCTGCGACTCGACACTCTCTCTTATTTCTCAACTAGGAAACATCAACCAATATCTTACGTGTTCCCAACTACCTGAAGTTTCACCTGCCAGAAGTTATCGTACATTAGCCTCACCTCAAACTACCCATTTATTTCCGAGACCGTTGGTGTGACTTTAGCAACCATAATCAAGACTCGTCTATACCATAATAAAATATTCTTTTCACCCACCTTTTCTTACGTGCTGCATACAGAGCAAACCCAACTACTGTACTCTACTTGGTATATAAAATTTAATGTATATTCTTTTATAATATCTATTGATACTTTTTATTATTCTATGTCCATTTATGTTGCATGTGTTTTCTTTATTCATGTAATAATATTTGATTTTAACGAAGAGTTTGATTACCCTACCTGAACTCTCTGTCACACGTCCGACCTGCGCACGTGTCATACCATGAAATTTGGCGACCCTTGCCAGGATGAAACAAGAATTCAGCTATTGATTAAACTGCTCGTTGGAATTACATATTTGTGGAAAATGTCTTTCGAAAAACAGTTTGTCGAGAATCCCTCCATTGCTATTTTAGATGCTACTAAAACTCAACTGATAAGCATTGCCACAGAATACGATCTAACCTTAGATGATAGGAGGAAAAAAAATCAAGAGTTAGTTAAATATTAAGTCATATTTACGTTGTTCAAGAGAAAGTTCAGAGATAGAGGTGGAAATTGAAAGATTAAAAGTTGAGACTAACACACGAATCGAAACGGAAAGAATTGAGGGTGACATAGTTAAAGCTGAGGCTGACAAGGTGGAAAAATCTCGCATCCAGCCTGGAATTAAACCCACTTTTATGAGAGAGACGGAGTCTTTTAAGGCTTCTAAGCACACTAGTCTCCTGTGAAAATCTTCAGAAGATGAACGAGAGGTTTTCCTTGAACAAATAGAAAAAAATCTAAACCAATTACTAGTAGATAGGAACTGTTGTAGTTTACTTGTCCAAACAACTAAACTTTGTAGGTAGAGCTCAAAAAGTGTATGCCTCTCTATGCATACTGTGAATATGATAACGTATAGGTGCAGGTCCTAGCAGCATACGAACCTACAATGGAGGCTCATAGGTTATATATATGTATATATATGTATATATATATCTATATATATCTATA
>NC_134782.1:57019317-57029317 GCF_046742065.1 Oratosquilla oratoria | reverse complement strand
TTAGACATCTTCCAGAATTAGTTGGTTTTCTATAGACAGTTGTGGTGAACACGCCTTTTGTACCATCTACCCAAACGTCTAGAAAGGGAATTTGATTATTGACGCTCCTTTCCACCGTAAAGCGTAGACAAGAATGTCCTTCCATTTTGTTTTTATGTCATCAAGGTGTTTTTCTCCTTCTACATCTACAAAAATGTCATCTATATATCTTAGATACAATTTAGGTTTAACGTTTAAAGTGTCGAGGACGTGGTTTTCGATATGGCACATATAAGCCTGTGCAAATAAAACTCCTAGAGGACTTCCCATGCTAACACCATCTCCGTGATGAAACTGAAGGGGCCTTACAACATAGCCTATCAATGCACACGAACGCCACGGAGACACGAGTGCTGAAGAAATTGAGTCGCTTATATGGTAGCAAGATGTGTATCCCAAAGAGCATGTGCCATATCGAAATCCACGTCCTCGACACTTTAAACGTTAAACCTAAATTGTATCTAAGATATATAGATGACATATATATATATATATATATATATGTATATATATATACATGTATATATATATTTATATATATATATACATACTGTATATATATATATATAAAAATATATATAAATATATATATATATATAAATATATATATATATACATAAAGTATATATATATATATATATATATATATATACACCTCGGCTCGACCACATTTCAATTTCCAACATGTACTTCCTTGACGCTCTCGTCAGTCTCGACTGCGATGGCATGGAATTAAAAGTAATTAGTCTGAAGAAGATATCATGATCCAGGACGCAGAATCCTTCCCAAACATCGCCTTCAACAGCGACACCCTAGGTGGAGATGATAGTAGGTAAAGGACATGGAGCTGCCTAGTGTAGGCCTTATAGTCTCTTGCAATCTCCTTCATTCTTATGTTCTTATGTTTTTATACGATTTGTAGGCAACATCCTTGTCATTGATTCTTCATAACAACTATATAATATCCTCACTAAGGGGATCTCAGTGGGTGAGAGGGAAGTGACTCAAGCGTCTGGGGCAAGGAGCTGGATGAACGGGGTTTCGAGTCTCGGGTAGGGAGTCAACAGGTGATGGCACTAAGGGCATATGGGCCAAAATCCCTAATCGCCCACAGTGGCTATCATATCTAGACACTTCGCAGAGCGGGTAATGATTTGAAATGTAGAAAAAGTAAATATTCTCGATCCTTTGGCGGGGGATAAGAATATCGTCACTGTGTTCCCATAACTGTCGTAAAAATAAGGCAATGAAATGGGAAAGAGTGAAAATGAGAAGCTTACGCCAGAAGGCGCTGAGTAGCTGCGGCCGAAGCCGTCAACTTTGTACACGCGAGGCCAACACGCTTCCGATTACGTTACCAGATGTTTGATTCGGCTATCCCCCTTACAACGGGGAGAAAGTCCATTTGCACATACGATATACAACAGTCGACCTCCCTATGATATCATCTAGTGTATTTTTTGTATTATTTCCGTGTGTAAAATTTTATGTTATCTAATACTTGCAAGTAACTTCCAATGCTTTCAGTTCCATTAGTAAGATTGGTTGCATATTCTAACCCTGCTGAGAATTTATATATGTATTTTTTTTTTCGAGTCGGGAGATAGCTTCCTAGTTCTATTGCGTTTTGTCAGGCAGCTTCTGTGTTTTTTATCTGTATTGTTAAATAGGAAAGTACGTGGTAGAACATAGAACTACTCGCTCTACACACATGCACACACACATGCACACACACATGCACACACACACACACACACACACACACACACACACACACACACACACACACACACACACACACACACACACACACACACACACACACACACACACAAAGCAAGGGAGTGTCAAAATACTCCACCACTCTGTGAACCCGAATTAATCCTATTGTCTCTGTACCTTTCTTTTATTAAAGTGATTTTTCTTAACTCGTTGATACTGGGAAGTGAATAGGGACTTTTCTTGTTATTCTTGTTGTGCATCGTTCCTGGCTTTTGTTCAGTATAGAAGCGCTGGTAAAATACAGTCCTCAATACCACCACCACCTCCACCAACAACAATAACAACAATTATAACAATAACAAAAATTATAACAATAACAACAACAAAACAACAACAAAACAACAAAACAACAAAACAACAACAAAACAACAAAACAACAACAAAACAACAACAAAACAACAAAACAAAACAAAACAACAACAACAACAACAACAACAACAACAACAACAAAACAACAACAACAACAACCACCTTTGGTCATTCTTAAACATAAAAAAAAAAACGACTTTCCTCATCTTATGGCCTATTTTTCTCTGTCCAGCCTTTCTTCTCTCCTTTATCATCTTACCCTCTCTTCTATGTCCTTTATCTTCCCCACCTCTTTCCACTCCTTTCCATTTACCCTTTCTTCAGTTCTCTCTTTCTCTTTTCTCTTCCTCTTTTCTCTTCTTCCCCCTCTCTTCTGTTCCTTTGTTTTCCCTCCGTAACACTTCTCTCTCCATTTCCTCTCTTCTTCTTTTATCTATTTCTCCTCTGAAACCCCTACAGACCAGAGTCACGGCATTCTCTTGTGATTCAAGATTCATCTCCATTCAAAATGGAATACTGACTATTTTCTTCAACTTTTAATCTTCTCTCCTTTCAGCCACCTCCGTCAATCCGTTATCACACTGGGCAATTTTTTCTTCGATTGTCCGCAGCTTTTGGAAAGGAATCTGATATGTCGGAGGAAGATTATTTTTCTCCAACAAATCGAATGATATTCTATGAAGTGTTCGGTACAGCCGATTAATCGGAGATTGGAGGAAAATTTGCCTAGTGTGATATCTCATTTAGATTTGTCCTTTACCACCTGCACGACTCCACCTCCTCGGTGGGGTATATTGACCTCAAGGACAGAAGCGCTGGTGAGTATCAAGATAATACGAACGCCTCTGTCCCAGTCATCTTCAGTCCTTTCTCTTCCCTCCTCTCATATTTTAGAATTTCCTCTTCTCCTAATTAATTTTCCTCCCGTCCTTCTTTTTCCCCTTCAACCTTCTCTTTTGTCTTCAGCTCATCCCTTTTCTCCATCTTTCTGCCCTCCTTCCCCCGTCTCTCATTTCAATAGTCATTCCTTCTTTCGTCATAGATACTCTTCCTCCAGATTCTCTTTTGTTTTTCTTTCCGTCTTTATTCTTTTGATTCGTCACCAAATCCTTTGTCTTCCGATTCATTTTTGTTTTTCTTCAATTTTTATTCTTTGGAGTCGTCACTGAATTCTTTTGTTCCAATTCTTTTGTGTTTTTCTTCGACCTTTATTCTTTGAATTCGTTACCATATTCTTTTTTCGATACACTTTTGTTTCTTTTTCTTAATCCTTATTCTTCTGATTTATCAAGGAATAATTTATTCAGCTTCACTTTTGTTTTGTTTTTACCCTATTTTTTTATTTGTCACAGTCACTCCCTTTCTTCGATTGTCTTTTGTTTTTCTTTTCATCGTTATTCTTTCCTTTCATTTTTCCGTCCGCCACGTCGTCTATACTTTTATTTCCTCATCTTTATATTTTCTCTTTGTGCAAAAGCATAGTAGACATTTCTGAGGTGAATATTACAGCAAAGGACGTGGTGGGATCTGTGCTTGGCAGGCAGAGGAAGAAAGCATGTCACTCACTTATACAATGGACACCATAGTTGGGGAATTTCACAAAATGCAGAAGTTGCATAAATTCAGAGGAATTGGGGCTTTGAGAAAGGCCAGAAATACTCCTACAGTTTGCATATAATTTGAAAATGATAATAATAATAATAACACTGGTCAACAAAGAACTTGTCCTAAGGAAAACAATAGCTGTTTCTTGTATATTTTTACATACAGAATGAAAAAATAATGTGCAAGTTTTTTTCAGCTAACATGAAGGAAACATACGAGAGTATGAAGCTTCTATTGCAAAAAATTAAGTATTGAGAGGATAAATGGAATATCTGTGGTGACCTAAAGGCTGTGGCACTTTCACTTGAAATGCAGCTGGATCATACAAAATTTTGTTGCTTTTTTTGTGAGTGGCACAGTCGGGATAAGAAAAATTATTATGAAAAGAATGTGTGGCTAAAACGATCTTTGACCCCAGGAGAGAAGAATGTTGTCAATCCTCCTCTTGTTGATTCAGAGAAATTTTATCTGCCTCCTTTGATAAATTTTTTTTGTTAAAGGTATGAATAGAACTGGCAAGGGATTCATGTATTTGAAAAATAAGTTTCCTAGAGTAAGTGACGCAAAAATCAAAGGTATTTTTTTGCTGGATCACATATTAGGGACCTGATGAGAGGCCAGAATTTTGATGAAGAGGTAAATGATTTTGAAAAAGCTGCATACCTGTCATTTAAGAAAGTTTGCTCAGAGTTTTGGGGCAATCACGAAGCAAATAACTATTCTGAAAACGTTAAAAGAGATACTGACATCCTACAAAGCCTTGGGATGTGATATGAACCTAGAAATCCACATCCTAGACTCTTAGACTTTTTCCCTGCAAATATTGGCGCCGTCAGTGACGAGCACGGCGAGAGGTTTCACCACATTCTGAACACGGAAACCCGGTATCAAAAGGAAATGGAGCTCTTCATTGTTGGCTGATTACTGTGTATTGGGTAGCCACTAATGATATTCAAAACTGCGAGTACACCATGTATTTTTCTGATACTGACAACTATGCGTGTGTATACAACGAGAGCTCGCTCTCCACTCCCGACGCCAAGCCACCAATTTGACGGGAACAGACAAGCATCGCATTTGCGATATCCAATATAATTACAAATATACATAATGTACACATAATTACAACAAATAATAAAACAATAAACAACCAAACATATGACAATTTTATAAAGAGGGGGAAACATATAATTCCCCAAATAAGCAACACACAATTACAATGTACGATAATATATACAATCATACCACGCTAACACAACTGTTGGACACTAAAAAGGGATCTCCCAGAAGTAAAAAAAAAAAAAAAAAAAAAATAAACACTCGAAAATCATACATTTCTACATTCTAAAGCTAAGTTTCATTGAAATATCAGTCTTATTTATTAGTTATAATGATTTAAAATTTGATATGCTATCACAGAAAAACTACAACGGATAGAAAAATTCTGAAAACATATTTGAAATCAACAGAAAAAATCTTTCAAGTTCACATCCTTTTGCTTGTGGGTCAGGTCTTTTAATATATTTTGTTGACCAGTGATTACAGTAGTAACAATAACAACAATAACAATAATAAGAACAGTAATATAAACAATAACAGTAATAATAACTAATAATAATAATGATAATAATAATAATGGTAATAATGATGATAGTAATAATAATAGTAAAAATAGCAGCAACAACAGTAATAACAATGGTAGCAAGAACAACAATAAAATTATAATTATCATAATTACGATAATAACAGTCTTAGTAATAATGATAATAGCAATAACAACAAAAATAATGACAATGAAGACAATGATGACAATGATGACAATAATGATAATGATAATGATAATGATAATGATAATGATATTAAGGTTAAATAATGTCACAAGATATACAGTATAACGTAACTATAAACAAATAATTTTATTTCTTTTGAATGATTTTTAAAATTTATTGATCTTAATGCTACAATATTGTTCTGGAATATCCTAGTTCACTTTCAATCGCCCTCGTTCAATTCATTAATTAGTATTTGAGGGACTGGTCCAAACGTTGATTATTATTGACTTATAACAGTCTTTGGGAAAGCTAATGTTTGCTGTCGTATTTTTTCATGTTCTCTTTTCTTTTTTATATTTTTTCTTTTGTTTTCTTTTTTGTTTTATCTTTCATCTTTATATTTTTCTTTATTTTTTCTCTTTTCTTCTCCTTTATACCTTATCACATGCCTTTCTGGAAACTGAAAAGTATTTTACATTCGATCGACTACTACTACTATTACTACTACTACTACAACAACTACTACTACTACTTTTATTATGATTTTTACAACGTATACGTGTAAGATACTACTAGTATTACTACTTATATTGCCACTTGCACTATTAATGTTTATATGTGCAATACTGCTACAACTGCCACTTGTACTACTATCTATACAACTAATTCTGCTGCTTACATAATTAATGACATTACAATAACTTACAGCTTTTGTTACTTCATTATCATGGATATTAGTGTCACTAATATTATTTTATTACTTCAAAATTACTCTCCTAATGTAAGTATCACTCTATCAAATTAACATTCTTTTCGCATTGCAATGAGATCAAATTCCCTTTAGTTGAAAGTGAAACCATGTATGGAATCCAATGCTGCAAGTTTATGCGCCTATAAAAGCTCGGACACTAAAAGTCCATGCGTCTATTGTTTTTCCGACGACTTGCCTCCTTTATACACACTTTCGTTGTTGGAATAGTTTGACCATTTGTGCTGTTATTTTCTTTCTCTACACTTGAGTTATATCATCATATTGAATTTAGAAAAAGAACTGAAAAACTGAAATAAGAATATATAGGGTCAAATGTTAAAATTATATGATTCCCCTTTAATGTCGGAAAGACTGAATGAAAAAAAGAACTCTTCGACTAAAACGAATTTCATGTCATTAGCTCACACGATAACGAAGATGATGCTAATGAAATAGAAAAAAAAAAATTAATGTCATGTTGGACCTTGTCATAAATAAAACAATAAATTAGTCTCTGATCGCCCCACGGTCGGATATTGATGACATATTTCGAATTTCTGTCGAATTCGAATGCGGCTGGTCGTCGGCCGAGAGCGGAGGGAGAGATGTAAACACCAAACGGCAATCAATGACCCAGGGGCTCCTGTTGCCATCAATGAGATTTTAATCTGGTTTTGAACCTTCTCAAAATTGCATGCAAAGTGAGTTACAGGAAGTTGCGTTGCTTGTGTATGTATTTAGTCGCGAGTGTGTGCGTGTGCGGATGTGTGCGTTTATGTATGATTCACCACGGTCTTGGATCACGTACTGGACTTGTGATCAACAAATATTTCCCTCTCGAATGAGAACTGTTTTTTTTTTTTATTATTATTATTTTTTTTATTTTTTTTATTTTTTTTTTATTTTTTTAGACCTGGGAGGTACTCGAATTCGGATCGCTGAAATTAGCAGTCGAAAACGATACCACTGCATCATTGAGCTGTATATTGTGTATACGTGTGTGTATGCGTGTGTATACGTATGTAGGTATGTATACTTGGGTGTATGTGTGTGTGTGTGTGTGTGTGTGTGTGTGTGTGTGTGTGTTTGCACTTATGAAAGTTACGTTATACATGGATGTATACAGTATAATTGGATAAACATAAATGTGCTAATACGTATTTATATGTAAGTGCATATGCTTACACGTACACGTGCGTGTATGCACATGTTTGTGTATGTATGTATATATGTGCGTGTAGTTGTGTGTGTGTGCACGCGTTGGAACAACCGTTGTTCACAAGGAATTGGGCGGCTCCTTCTAGTTCCTCATGGATGGTCTGTCAACTACTACAATGTGCGAGCGCTTTCCTTACGTATGCAGATATTGTGGAACTTGTACATCTGTCAGGGCACTCACTCCGTCCACTGAGGCAAAGTCAGTGGGCTTGCATTACGCTTTTGTGTTGAATCCTGGGGGTTACTGGTTCACTAAAATGTCGAGGAAGGGAAAGCGACCGCCTGAGCTATTTTCTATGGAGATTTTGAGTCCTGAGACCTCCTTCAGGCAATGGTGATGCTGTAATTCATCATCTTTAGTCAATACGAAGATGTCATCAATATACCTGGCGTAGATTCGTGGCTTATGATAGTTGGAGAAGATGTCTCTCTCTGTGCTTCCCATGAAAAAGTTGGCGAAAAGAACTCCTAAGGGGTAAGCCCATAGCGACGCCATCTATTTGTCGGAACTTTCTGCCGTCAGGAGAAATAAATGGAGCCTTTTTCGTGCAGAATTCCAGAATGGACTTCAAAGTCATTTTCAGGATGTCAATGTTGGGGAGGCTGCCTTCGGGATATATCTCTTCCAAGATGAACTGAATTGTTCGTTCAATATCGATGTTAGTGGAGATATTCTCAACGTCAAGGGATGCTACGATACCCTCAGCGTTGGATCCCTTCAGGAGATCGAGGAAGCCTGATGGTGGAGAGAGGCTGTAGTCGCTAGGGGTGAATGGGCTAAGTAGATTATTTAGTCGTTTGGCGAGGTGGTAAGTGGGTGTAGGAATTTGGCTTATTATAGGCCTGAGAAGATTGCCAGGTTTATGGTTTTTAACGTTTCTGTACCAATATTCCAAGCTATAATCACCTGTTAGTTGGGGGTGGGGCAGTTTGGTTCCTCCAACTTTGGCGTTCACTGAAGTGAAACAAATTGAACATTCTTTTAACACAGAAATGTATGCCAAACCCACAAACCCTGGACACTGCCTTAATGGTTCTAGTGAGTACCCGAAGAGATATAAGGACTGTACCATCTGTGCTTATATCCGAAGATCACTCACCCACTGTAGCACATAGAAACAAGTACACAATGAAATCGAGAGCTCCACCCAAGGGCTAATCAATAACGGCGTCAGTAAGAAATATGTTAACCAAGAGACCAAGATAATAATGGATTGCTGGTACAAAGATAATACCAATAATAAAAACAAAGAGAAAATTAGTATATATTTTAAATACACTTTTCATCAGCCCACAAATAAGATAAACATATAATGAAATAAATTATAAAGAAGAACATTAAACCAGTAAACCCAGAGAAAATAATTGGTGATTTATTATAAGACAAGGAAGACCAGTCACCTCTTACTTAAAACAGCCCCCACCAAGAAAGGAATTTCAGAAATCACATGTCATCTATAGGTTCACATGTGCAGGAGGGAACTGTGAAGCCCTCTCTTTCACCTATGTTGGCATGACGACAATGATGTTATCCCGTCGCCTTTCCTACCACCTGACACCAGAATCCTCTAAAAACCACTTAAGAGAAGTCCATGGCATAGCACAAACAAGAAACATACTAGAAGAAAACACTGATATTTGGACAGATGATAGACGCCTCCCAATCTTAGAAGCATTATATTTTAAAGAGCTGAGCCTGAATCTAAATATACAAGAGCCAGGAATACTGTGGAATACTTTGTCCAGGACCAGAAGGTGAACCACAGAAATGATCGGTGGCTGTGTCAAACCGCCGAGGAGTTTCCGACCATCATATACGACCATCATACACACAAAATGTCCGGCCTCCATAATGGTTCTGGGTGTCGTGAGCAATAAAAGCGACGTGATGCCTCCACATTTCTTCCCTCAAGGTCTTCGAGTCAACGCCGCTGCTTACAACAATGTTTTAGACACAGTTGTGAAACCATGGATTACTGCTGTAGCACGTGGCAGGCCGTATGTTTTCCAACAGGACTCTGATCCATCGCATACGGCCCACACCACCCAAGAATGGCTGGCCAATAATTTTCACGACCACGTTTCTCCCAACATTTGGCCCCCTAGCTCTCTTGATGTTAATCCTTTAGAATATTACGTCTGAGGTGTTGTTGACAGGGCCTTCAATATGCATCCACACAACACGGTTGCAACTCTCCAACAATGGCAAACATTCCCAAGACCCACCTCATTACTGCCTACCAGCGGTTTAGACGTCGTCTAGAAGTTGTCATTGCGAATGATGGCGGTTTCATCCAATGGATACAGAACAGAACAGTAAATGTTACTGAAATGCTCTATCTACAGTGTCGTTTTCTTTATTCCACGGACGTTCCTTTGTTCTGAAATACTTGCCGCACACGGTATAATATATATATATATATATATATATATATATATATATATATATATATATATATATATATACACATATACGAGTATAAACACACATATCCCCGTATTCTCCTTTTTATGCAATGGGGGG
>NC_134782.1:56991817-57011817 GCF_046742065.1 Oratosquilla oratoria | reverse complement strand
GGGGACGAGTAGGACTGTCTAACTCTAACACATCATATGGGAACCGTTTTTCCACTCCATAGATGACGTAATGACTTGTCTTACCTGTGGAAACATTAATTGTGCTGTTAATGCATGCACTGACATGCGGAAGCCAACCCTCCAAAGATTCATGGAGGCTACTGGCAACGTGCCTGAGAATGTCAAAAATCTTCCTATTCGTTCACAAATGTTCTCTAAAACTTCATTCCTAAATTCAGTCCCATTGTCACTAAAGAGCATTGAAGGAGTAGTGTATGGACAAAAACACGAGAAACTGAAGCATGGGAAACTATTTCAGCAGACTTGCTACGTAAGGGAGCCAATGTTATAAAGTGACTAAAGTGGTCTACACACACATGGACATACACAGAACCTTGAGTACTACGAGGCAATTGTAAAAGGTCTATAGCCATAGTCTGAAAAGGACGAGAAGGAGTAGGGTACTCTAGGATAGGAGCAGTATGCGTAGAACCTTTGTTCTGGGCACAAGAACTACACTGGGCTACATGAGTGGTAATGTCCAGTCGCATTTTAGGCCAATAATATTTCTTGCGAGCCATAGCCAGATTTTTGTCACGACCTGGGTGACCAGCCTGAGGGGCATCATGAGCAAGAGACAGAACAACAGGGACTAGAGACTCAGGGATCACTAACTGTGCTACATCCTGCTCAAACACTTCCACATTACGAATGAGAACATTGTCCTGTAGAGAAAATTGGGACAGGGGTACAGGTAAATCTGGTAAGGTGGTATCATCACCAGATTCCAAAGCATAAATGACAGCAGACCAAACAGGGTCCTCACGCTGAGCTTTGGCCAGATCCTTCAGGGAGAAGTTGTCAATCACTGTAACTGCAGCTACAGGTATATTACGTGAAAGTGCATCAGCAACATTGTTTGCACGTCCTGGAATATGCTTAAGGGTCGGGTTAAATTCTTCAATTGTAAGGAACCATCTGGCTAGGCGGCCTGAAAGATTTTTGCCCTTGAAAAGTTGTGTGACAGCAGTGTGGTCCGTGTAGACTGTAACAGGATATCCAAAAATGATATCTCGAAAATGCTTTAAAGCCCACACCACTGCCAGTGCCTCTAAATGTGTAACAGAGTAACGAGACTCAGGCTTGTTAAGAATGCGACTAGCATATGCAATAACATGGGGTCTACATTCATCTATTTGCTGCATAAGTACAGTTCCAATACCTGTATCAGAAGCATCCGTACAAATAGTAAAGGGAAGACTATATTCAGGGAATGCCAACGCAGGTGCTTCAGTAAGGGCATGCTTCAATGAATGAAAATTCTCCTGATGAACACCATGCCACTGGAAGGAAGTATCCTTTATGAGGAGACGAGTAAAGGGGAGATGTAATTGAAGCAAAAATTTTAATAAATGCAGAATAGTATCATGCCAGTCCAAGGAAGGAACGTACATGTTCAACTGATCTAGGTGTAGGGAAGTCCCTACCTGCTTTGACTTCATCATTTGTGGTGTGAATACCATTTTTTTCTACAACATGACCTAGGATTTGGATGCTAGACTTGGGCAAATTGAGTTTCAATCCAGCATCAGCAAAACGTTGCAAGACCATGGATAACTTATGGAAGTGGCTTTCCACGTCCTTGGAGACTAGAATTAAGTCGTCCAGGTAAACAAAAAGTTCGTTACCCACTAGGCTATAAAATGGAGTTAATCAAGCGCTGGCAAGTCAAGGGAGCATTCCGTAATCCAATGGACCAATGAATCCATTCATGTCCTGTTGGAGTCGAGAAGGCCGTGATCTTACGAGACTTCTTCTCCAAGGGAATCTGCCAAAAGCCCGCCTTTAAGTCTAAGGTGGTGAACACCGTATTACTTGTTCCAATGGACTGGAGAAGATCACTAAACACAAGCAAAGGGTAATGGTCTGGAATAGTGACCTCATTAACCCGCCTTTAATCAATAATAGGACGAAAAAATCCATCTTAGGCATCAGGAAGAGCGGCGAGTTCCACTTTGAGTAAGACTTTTGTATAACGTCTTCGCGTAACAAGTTGTCAACCAAGGACTGTGCTACAAGCCGACGAGAGTGAGACAACCTGTAAGAGGGTACGTAAACAGATCGAACACCTGTTTAAAGATCAATGCTATGAATAACACGATCCGTAACTCTTCATGGATCACCAGGTAAAGCCAAAGCTTGATGGTGGGTCACTAACAGGTCAATGAGACGGGGTGTCACCTCTGGAAAGTCAGTCTCACCTACAAACGTAGCATACTGAAAGGCCCTTCACCCTTCACTTCTCCTTGTCTTTCTCCCTCCCTTCCTCTTTCTCACCTTCCCAACCCTTCGGCTCTTCTCCCTTCCATCCTCCTCATCTTCATCCCCCTTCCTGTCTTACCTTCCTACCTCGTTTCCCCTCCCTCTCTCCCTCCCATCTCCCTTCTACCTCCTTTATGTTGCCGTCACCACCATTTTTATCTCCTGCTCCCTCTCATTTCCACTCTCCTCTTTCCCTCTTTCTCTTCCTCATTCCCTGTGATTCTCTTCTGTCCTCATTGGACCTCTCCTCCGTCTCCTGCTTTCATACCTCATTTCCTTCCTCTCTTCCTTCCCTCTTCCCTCTTCCCCCTTTCCCTCTCCAGATCTCCCCCTCTATCCCCTTCTTTTCCATTCTCCTCCCCATCTCCCTCCTTTCACCCTCTCCCTCTCCCCTCTTCCTTCTCAATTTCTTACTTTCACTCTCCCTTTTTCCTTATCCTCTCCTTCCCCTTTGCCATCTCTTCTCCTCACCATCCGTCTCCCTTTTCTTTCTCCCTTCCTCTCTATCTCATCCTCTCTATCGCCTTTCAAATCCTCTCCTCCTCTGTCTTCCACACTAGTTTTCTAACCTCAGATCTAAAGACTGTGGTCGAACTGGGCCTGTTCTCGTTTAATCTATGCTGGTAAGGGTTCTCCTCCGGGCAGCCGGAATCCTCAAGAATCTGGTCCGCCATTCCGGACACAGCTAGCCGGACATCAACAAACTGGAGACTGGCATTAGAAAGAACTAATAAGATCTTAACTTTAAACTATATATTTTGCCTCTGGCTAATAGTGTATCTAACAACTTTACACCCTCCACTCTCCCCTCACAGCAAAAATTTTGTTTCTAGTCTCGTGTTCTTGGCGTTAGAAAAAAAAAAAAAAATAAAGACCTTGACTCTTCAGACACCTTGCACAATGTCTGGCGGCTGGCCAGTAACATCTGTGACAAGCTCACATCATCTTTAATTCTTCCTCCTCTTCTTCACGCAGTCACAGTGGTTCTGTCTCAGTTTGTGAGGGAACGCTCTTCATTCTTTTGACCCAAAACTCCTCCTTGAACATGTTCATTTTGTCAGGTTACGCCTTATACGTGGCCATGTACAAGTACATATCAGAGGGGGACTATTTCGTGACACATAGGTAAGATGAAACAATCCCACTGTCGGAGAAAATAAACGGACGAAGAGTAGAATTAACTTTATATTTCGACCAATCTCTGCGGTCCTCTTCAGCAGATGAAGAGGACCATAGAGAGTAGTCGAAATATACAGTTAATTCTACTCTTCGTCCGTTTATTTTCTCCGACAGTGGGATTTTTTCATCACATGTATGTATATTGTTCCGGTCAGGGAACACAGACACGAACACAACGTATCCAAAGTGGAGGATCTTTGTGTGATGCTCAAAAAGGTGATTAGGTTTTCTGGTGTCCAGTGACACTGTGGGCTTACAACAACAACATAAGCATAACACAAAACAAGAGAGCAACAACAAAACAAGAAAACATCACTACCACCGGCAAAAAAAAAAAAAAAAAAAAAAAAAATACATCAATAAAACACCAACACAAACAATAACAAAACAACAATAGCTTAACACCAACAGGAGAGCAACAACAAGACGACAAAACATCACTATCACTATGTAGTTCAATTCGAAGCTTTAAGAATCATTTAGATAAGCACCTAAGCAAGATGCTGTACTGACTATGATTTATTCTATATTATTTGTTTATTTGTTTTGTTATCATTTGCCTGTTCATTATTTGCTTGATTCTCATCTATTATCAATTATATGTCAATTTATTATTATTTACATTATTATAGTTTTTATTTATTCATTTATTTATTTATTCATTTATTTATCATTATTATAGTTTTTTTCGCATCCGACCTAGATATGGACCAAAAGGTCTCCTGTCGGCATGCTCCGCTTTTGTAATCCTTTGTAAAAACTACAACAATAAAACACCAACACAAACAACAACAAAACAACAACAAAAACTACAGAACTTCTCATCTACTCGTACCTTCCAGGCTAATGTCTCCCATGTTTCTTCTTTTCTGAGCCACCTGGTCTTGGCACCAATAAGATCGGTCCAGACAGGTTCCTCATATCGTCCACAAGCTTTCTGCTTCAGTGATAACACCACTATCTAGGTAAACCTAACCTAACCTAATCTAACCTAACCTAACCTAATCTAACCTAACCTAACCTAACCTAACCTAACCTAGCCTAGCCTAGCCTAACCTAACCTAACCTAACCTAACCTAACCTAACCTTCCCCTTATGGGAGCCGAAAGGACCATAAATGTTTCTAGTTCTCGGCGCAGTAAGCTTGACCGTGACAACGCTTAGAGAAAAAATCTTTGTGGTCACACCAAATTTACCACGTCGAGGACTATAAACATTTCTGTCCACAATTCGGTCATTTATTTAATCTGTTGTGAAACGAGTTTATATTTGTCCCTTGCATCCACATACTCCTCTTCACAGTGCTGGACATATAACTACATTTAACCTGTTTCAAGGACAGCTGACAGCTCTTAGTTCTCTAACTATAGTACGATAAGTTTTATTTTCTGTTTACATTTTCTATTAATATATTCTAGACAGGAAAGTGAAGATGCTTCCATCTGTTCACAAACTCGTCTCTGGTCGTAACAAAATTTTCTGTTTCAGACGAAATTGTAATTTTTCTCCAGTTTTGTGTCCTCTTCAGGGTGCATTTGAGAATGAATACCATAATTTTGTAATTTTGCAGTTGGTATTGCTATCTGGGCCACCTTTCCTACAGCTTGTTACGTTTTCGATTTTGCAGGACCTCCTAATTTTTTTTAAGAAAAATGAACAGCTGTATCTGTCCCAATCTCTCTCTCTCTCTCTCTCTCTCCCTCTCGCTCTCTCTCTCTCTCTCTCTCTCTCTCTCTCTCTCTCTCTCAAAGTGAGGAGCGGCATCTTTTTGCGGGCGCTAGGATACTACCAAATAAATCACCCGCTTGACTCCACCCCCCCACACCCACACCCACACCCACACCTACCCAAGACTTCGCTCTTCCCCGGATCCCCTTCTCTTACTCCTCTCAACGTTTCCCCTCTCTCCCTTTCCCCTCTTCCTCTTCTTTTTCCCCTCCTTGCCCCTTCCCACTTGACTTATGCTTCCTGTTTCTCCATCTGCCTCTTCCCCGATTTTTTTTTATACATATAAACTGCGATTTCCCTACTTTAGGTCAACGCCTCTAGGCCCAGGAAATAGGGTCCCGCTATACTTCAATCAATTCCAAATTGAACAGGGGAATGCGGTTGGGTGGTGGACGGAGACCAGGATGGATGGATGGATGGATAGATGGATGGTTGGTGGTGCGGAAAGGTGGGGTTGGTGGGTTAGGAAGCAGTTGACAGAAGATTGAACGGCGGTTGAATGGGGAAGATTGAAGGACAACGTACAAGATAGGGAAGGAATGGAAGAGTGGAAAGGGGGTGGGAAGGTGGGTAGAACAGTGATGTTGAACCTCTCTGGCTTATGGCGCCTCTGCTTGACTTCTTTTACAATCAGGTCCCACTTCCCTCTATGAGCAATTACTTCTGTGAACGTGTGTTAGACTTGGTTACTTTAAGTATTGGGTAACGTAAGGTATTCTAATACTGGCCAAACGGGTCACAGTGTCGCTCCTTGCGGTGGAAATCGAGGTGACAGCAGTTGGAACCCTGCCGCCAACGAGTTGGACCAATGGTATGGCTCATTAAATTCCACGCTACAAAGGGCATCGTCCTAACCTCATTAAATGGGTGAGTCTGCGACGTTAAGTCAAATCATTACTATTATTACTATCATTATCATTACTATAATTACTATTATTACTATTACTATTATTACTATTACTCTCAAATCATTACTATTATTACTATCTCCCGTGTACCTTTGAAGGGCGCTGCATCCAGCCACCTTCAGGGCAGGAGCGATAACAAGCGCTTCTATCTTTGGGTACTTCACGTCGAAAATGTGGAGTCATACACAGGATAAGGAAGATAGTTAAGGTGGTTAACATAAGAATGAAGGGGAAGTAGATATTAATCTATCGGTTCATTTTTGTCGATTTTTTTTTAAGTTCTCCGATTTATTATGTAACTTTTGTGATAAGTTGTTTGAATTCCTGATTTACTGTCTCCCTTTTTACAAAGAATTAAAAAGAAAGAGCATGCCAACATGAGACCTTTTGGTCCGTAACTAGGTGGGATGCGGAAAAAAATAATCAAATCAAATAAAGAAGTAGACTCATTCTGGAATGTCTTTCTTTGAATTTCTCCAAAGTATGAAACTTGTTAGCTTACCTCTTGCGGTGTCCCTTGCATCAGTGTTGTTTAATCAACGGGTTTTGCGCTTAATGCTGCCTCCCAGTCTACGAGTTGTAGCTCATGTCTAAGAGACTCAAATTAGCTTTTTATCAGGCCAAATATTATAGGCAGGCAAGTGTGTGTTATGATTTTTTTTTGTAGTTTATTCTAATTAAGTTGGAGTTACTCTATATCAGTAACGTTTATATTTAGATCTGCTTTGTTTTTGTAGCTCAGGGCTTATCAAATTTTTACCTTTTTTTTTTTTTTTTTTTTTTTTTTTCTGTCCTGTTTTTTAAAATTTTTAATTTTTTTTTTTTTTTTTTTTTTTTTTTTTTTTTTTTTTTTTTTTTTAGATGAAATCTACCCTCGCAGCTCATTATCAGCAAGTTCCTGTATATTGAAGTACCTCGTGGGGTGTTTTGCATTCGGCGCGAAATTATTGTACCGTGAAATAACTGTTACATCGAGAGTCAATCAAGTGACTACAGAGTTCCATTACCGACCAATTAGTACCTGCGAAATTTAAATTCCCCCAAAGTGTCAGGGCAAAGTGGAGGGATCAATCCTCAGCGGGGGGCGAGACGCTGGAGGTTTCCGTGGAGTATAAGTATGATGAGTATGAGTATGAATATGATGAGTATGAGTATGAGTATGAGTATAAATATGATGAGTATGAGTATGTGTATGAGTATGAGTATAGATATGATGAGTATGAGTATGTGTATGAGTATGAGTATGAGTATATATATGATGAGTATGAGTATGCATATGAGTATGAGTATGAATATGATGAGTATGAGTATGTGTATGAGTAAGAGTATATATATGATGAGTATGAGTATGATGCGTATGTGTATAAGTATGATTATGTGCATAATGAGTATGAGTATGATGAGTATGGGTGTGATGAGTATGAGTATGATGATTATGAGTATGATGATTACGAATATGATGAATATGAATATGAGTATGAATATGATGAATATGAATATGATGGATATGGATATGATGCGTGTGAGTACGATGAGTACGAGTACAAATATGAATAATATGAGTATGATGATTATGATTATAAGGATTACGAGTATGGTGATGACGAGTATGATGATTACGAGTATGATGATTATGAGTATGAGTATGAATATGAATATGAGTGTGATGAGTATAACGAGTATGAGCATGGTTATGAGCATGATTATGAGCATGAGTATAAGCATGAATATGATGATGACGGGTATGAGCATGATTATGAGCATGAGTATGATGATGATGATGATGATGATGATGATGATGATGATGATGATGATGATGATGATGATGATGATGATGATGATGATGATGATGATGATGATGATGATGATGGTGATGGTGATGATGATGATGATGATGATGATGATGATGATGATGATGATGATGATGATGATGATGATGATGATGATGATGATGATGATGATGATGATGATGATGATGATGATGATGAGTATGATGATGATGAGTATGATGATGATGAGTATGATGATGATGATGATGATGATGATGATGATGATGATGATGATGATGAGTATGATGATGATGAGTATGATGATGAGTATGATGATGAGTATGATGATGATGATGATGATGATGATATGATGATGATATGATGATGATGATGATGATGATGATGATGATGATGATGATGATGATGATGATGATGATGATGATGATGATGATGATGATGATGATGATGATGATGATGATGATGAGTATGATGATGAGTATGGTGATGATGAGTATGATGATGATGAGTATGATGATGATGAGTATGATGATGATGATGATGATGATGATGATGATGATGATGATGATGATGATGATGATGATGATGATGATGATGATGATGATGATGATGATGATGATGATGATGATGATGATGATGATGATGATGATGATGATGATGATGACGACGACGACGACGAGGGGGGAGGAGGATGGAGAGGAGGTGAAGTAGGATCAATCATCGTAGAAGGAAGAGGAGAAAATGGGATAAAGATGAGGAAGTAGAGGAAGATTAAGAAGAGTAGGAGAAGGAGGAAGAGGAGGAGGAGGAGAAGGAGGGAGAAGAAGAAGACAGGGATGAAAGGAGGAGGTCAAGAAGGAGGAATGGCCGTAGAAGGAAATAGAGAAGATAGAAAAAGATTAGGATGGAGGTGCAAGAAGACTCAAAGGAGGACTAAAAGGAAGATAGGGGCACGAGAAGAGGGAACAGGAAGTAGTGGAAGAAGACCATAAGAACATAAGAATGAGGGAGACTGCAAAAGACCATAAGACCTACACCAGGCAGTTCCATGTCCATTACTACCTATCATCCCCATCCATAAAATTTTCCAACCTTTTCTTAAAACAATCGATGTTTTCAGCGTTCACTACATGGTTACTAAGTCTATTCCATTCTTTGACCAGTCTATTGGTAAATCAGTTCTTGCCTACTTCCTTCTTAAATCTAAGTTTTGTCCAGTTTAAATCCATTACTACGAGTCCTGTCCTGTTGTTTTACTATGATGACCTTGTCTACATACCCTTTGTTAAAGCCCTTTATCCATTTGAACACCTCTATTAGATCATCCCACTCTCTGCGTCTTTGCAGAGAATGTAAATTAAGTTGCTTAAGCCTGTCCTCGTAAGGTAAATTTCTGAGCCCATGTATCATTTTGGTCATTCTCCTCTGTACTGCTTCTAGTAAACTGATATCCATTCTATAGGACGAAGACTAAAACTATACCGCATATTCAAGGGTGTGTTTAACTAACGCCAGGCAAAGCTTGATAACCACCTCTACACTTTTATTCGTAATTGTCCTAACAATGAAACCTAATGCTCTGTTAACTCTATGTCTGGCGCTAATGCACTGTTTCCTGGATTTAAGGTCAAGACTCACTAGAACTCCCAAGCTCCTCTCGCACTCAGTTTTCTCTAAAGAGGTGTTACTTAAGGTATACCTGCTTTCTGGGTTATGTAAACCTACGTATAACACACCGCACTTTGATATATTAAAGTCCATTTGGCATTTCAACGACTATGTGAACAATTTGTTAAAATCTTCCTGCAGTGTCTCGGCATCTTCTTCTATTTCAATATCGTCTACAAACTTACTAACATCACTATTAATCCCATTGTCCAAGTCGTTTATATACATAATGAACAATAACGGACCCAAAACAAGCCCTGGGGAACTCCACTAGTAACACTCCCCCATCACCGCTTATGGTGACCCGCTGTTCTCTGTCACTGATCCATGTTCTAATCCATTCAAACACTTTTCCTCCTATGCCATGGGCTTTGGCTTTATTTAGTAGCCTCTGGTGGGGCACCTTGTCGAACGCTCTGATAAAGTGAAGGTAAATAACATTGTAACTATCATTGTTATCTGACGCTTTGTAGACATTAGTGCAAAAAGATAGAAGACTACACACGACTAATCATTGGTGAACTCATGCTGTGAGTCACGAATCAAATTATGTCTCTCAATGTGATCTCTGATTCTATCAGCTATTATTGATTCAAGCAATTTAAGTATAACTGACGTCAAACTGATTGGCCTGTAGACGATTTGTCATCCTTTCTGGAAGCAGAAACAACATTTGCCCGTCCCCAATCAGTAGGCGCAAAGCCAATATCTACCAACTTATCAAATATTTCCGCTAATTGGTCGCAGATTTCAAATTAGCACTCTTAGCACCCTCGGAAACATTTCGTCTGGACCCGGTGATTCTGTAGCTTCAGATCTATCAATCTGTTTGACTACTTCTGCCCATCTAATGTTGATATTAAGAGGTCTATTTTCCTCATCCCCAATGAAGATCGCGTCGCAGTGAGGCGCCATTTCTAACCTCTCCTTTGTAAATACTGTGAGAAAATATTTGTTAAACGCCTCGCTCATTTTATCCATCCGAAAAGAAAGAAGAGGAGGAGGAGGAGGAGGAGGGGAGGAGGAAGAAGAAGAAGAAGAAGAAGAGGAGGAGGAGGAGGAGGAGGAGGAGGAGGAGGAAGAGGAGGGATAATGGTAGGAAGCAGAGAAGATGAAGAATAAAGACAAAGGAGGTGGAACAAGACTAAAAGGAAATACGAGAGTATGGAAGAGGGAGTAGGGAAGAGGGAGAAGGCGATGTCAACAGACAGATAAGAAAAAAATGGAGTGGAAAGGAAGAAACGAAGGAGGAAGAGGAAGAGGAGGAGGAGGAGGAAGAGGAGGAGGAGGTGGAGGAGGAGGAGGAGGAGGAGGAGGAGGAAGAGGGAGTGGCAATAAAGGCGATATCTCATCAGAACGAACTGGGGCAAAGGGGCAACGCAATAAGAAAATAAGGAAGGAAGGAAGGAAGGAAGGAAGAGACACGCTCATGAGGTGTCGAACAGAAGTAATGGCTGGGCTGAAGAAGGGACGACGCGAATTGAAAGGAATGGGGGTGAAAAGCGACAGAGAGGGAGGAAGAGAAGGAGAGAGAGAGGTGAAGGGAGGGAGAGAGAGAAGAGAAGGGAGTGGGGAAGTGAGGAGGGTGGAGGGAGAGAGGAGAGGGAGAGAGAGGGAATGAAGAAAGGAGGAGGGAGGCAGTGAGGGAAGAGGGTAAATGGGGAGAGAAGAGAGGATGGAGTGAGGGAATGAGGGAGGAAGAGAGAGGTGAGGGAGGGAGGGGAAAGGGAATAATGGAGGGAGGGAGAGGGGGGAAGGAGAACAGGAGTGAAGGAGAAAGAAGAAGGGAAGGGAGGAAAGGAGGGAAGAAGAGAGATAAGGGGAAGGGGGGAGAGGATGGAGGATAGAGGAGTGGAATGAGGAGAGGAGGGAGGGATGATGGAAAGGAGGTGGTAGAGAATAGGGAGAACGAGAAAGGATGGTAGAAATTGGTAGGGGAGGGAAGGACGGGGAAGGGTGGGAGGGGGAGGGGGAAAGTAAGAGAGTAAAAGAGAGAGAGAGAGCAAAGGAGGAAGAGAGGAAGTGAAGTGAAATAGAGAAAAGAGTAAAGAGGAGAAAAGTCGAGGGGATCAAAAGTGAGAGAGTGATAGAGGGGAAGAGGAGGGGAAGAGGAAGGGAAGAGGAGGGGAAGAGGAAGGGAAGAGGAAGGGAAGAGGAAGGGAAGAGGCGGGGAAGAGGAGGGGAAGAGGAAGGGAAGAGTAGGGGAAGAGGAGGGGAAGAGGAGGGGAAGAGGAAGGGAAGAGGAAGGGAAGAGGAAGGGAAGAGGAAGGGAAGAGGAAGGGAAGAGGAGGGGAAGAGGAGGGGAAGAGGAGGGGAAGAGGAAGGGAAGAGGAGGGGAAGAGGAAGGGAAGAGGAGGGGAAGAGGAGGCGAAGAGGAGGGGAAGAGGAGGGGAAGAGGAGGGGAAGAGGAGGGGAAGAGGAAGGGAAGAGGAAGGAAAGAGGAGGGGAAGAGGAAGAGAAGAGGAAGGGAAGAGGAGGACAAGATCATGAAGAGCATTGGGATACCACCATATGCTCACTTAGTAGTCACCCCTCAATCGATCTGACGCGTCCTTAGCAACCAAGCATTCCCTCCCTCTCTCCCCTCCTCCTTCCCCTTCCTCGCTTCCCTCTTCCCCTCGTCACCAGTGATACCATCATCAGGATTTTTGCTCCTATGTATGACAATCTTCATTTGGTAAAAACGTCGCTGTTAGCGTCCTTGTTAGTCAGAGTATCTTCTTCTTCTTCTCAAGATGGGGTTCAGGGTATGGGTGTTTCCCTACGCTATCCCCCCCCCCCATCCTCCCATACACTTCCCCCCCTCCCCCCACACGCACACACCCACTCTGTTGCACAGACGCCACCAGTTACCCGTAGTCCTTTCCTCCCTCCCCCTTTCCCCCCTTTCCCCCTTTCCTCTCTGTGGATGCGCCCTCACGTGCGGATACACTGGTGTGTACATGCTTGTGTACATTTGTGAGTACATCCGTGAATACAGCCGTGATTACATTTGTGAATACATCCAAGAATAGAGTGTGTGGGGACATGTGAATACATTCACAATGGACTTTGGATCACGTGTTGGACTCGTGATCGACAGCTATTTCTTTCCCGGAAGAGAGGTCATTTGTGTTCGTGTGTACACACACATGTACGTGCATGCAGATGAATTTACATGCACACACACATATATACACACACATACACACACATAAACACACACACACACACACAAACACACACACACACACACACACACACACACACACACACACACACACACACACACACACACACACACACACACACACACACACACACACACACACGTACACGTACACGTACACGTACACGCACACGTACACGCACACATACACGCACACACACACACACACACACACACACACACACACACACACACACACACACACACACACACACACACACACACACACACACACACACACACACACACACACACACACACGGCTTGATGACGCAGTGGTAGCGATCTCAATTGCTGTCACAGCGGTCCGGGTTCGAATCCCACCCCGGACTGAAACAATATCAGTATCGCTGCACTGCGATTCTTTACTACAACTCTCGTGGGCAGGGAGATGTGTGTGTGTGTGTGTGCGTGTAAGGTCACAGTATTACCCATAGATCGGTCATACGAGCTCTGAGCTCTCTTCCGGGAGGTTAATGGCTGTCGATCGCGAGTCCAACGCGTGATCCAAGACCATGGTGAATCTCTCTCTCTCACACTCACACACACACACACACACACACACACACACACACACACACACACACACACACACACACACACACACACACACACACACACACACACACACACACACACACACACACACACACACACACTTTGCCTTACCATTAGTGCATTTACAGTTCTTCCTTCGAACTGGCAGGACGTGAGTAGAGACCCTTTGTCTCTCTCAGGGTGCATTGTCCTTCTGGATGACCTTAGTTGACCTTGGGGCGCCCTAGGATGCCAGTGGCAGAATGTGTTTAGAAAATAAACGCCCCGTGACCTTGTCCGATCTGTCTTCGATGTGGCACTCCACTGTAACAGGCGAACCGGAAAGCAGATGTCCTCTAGATATACAAGCGTTCTATATCAGCCGTCTTCTAGATTGTGGGAAACACTGAAGGTTCCTGTCTTCTAGATTGTAGAAGACATTAGAACGTCTTGTGGCCTAGAATTATCTTGTTTTCTAGGTTGGACAAGACCGTGAAAGTGTGTCTTAGGTTGTAGATATTGAGGCGTCCCATAATCTAGATCTTAAAAGATATAGAAAAGTTTCTGGTAGACCACCCAACTTTCCCTTGTGGTCACCTGTTAATTGCAAAGAAGATTGCTTTCTAAGATAGGCGTTCTACCTTGCCTTTTTCCTCTTTTTCTTCCTTCACCTCTTCTTTCTCCTCTTCCTCTTCCTCTTCCTCCTTATCTTCCTCCTCTTCCTCCACCTCTTTTCCTCTTCCTCCTCCTTTTCCTTCAACTCGTCTTCCATTTCTTCCTTCTCTTTCTCCTCCTTTTCTTACACTTCTTCTTCCTCTTTATCCTCCTTTTCTTCCACTTCTTCCTCCTCTTTTTCCTCTTCTTCCATTTCTTCTTCCTCTTTTCCTCTTCTTCCACTTCTTCCTCTTCTTTTTCCTCTTTTTCTTCCACTTCTTCCTCCTCTTTATCCTCCTTTTCTTCCACTTCTTCCTCCTCTTTATCCTCTTATTCCACTTCTTCTTCCTCTTTTCCTCTTCTTCCACTTCTTCCTCTTCTTTTTCCTCCTTTTCTTCCACTTCTTCCTCCTCTTTTTCCTCTTCTTCCACTTCTTCCTCCTCTTTTTCCTCTCCATCCACTTCTTCCTCCTCTTTTTCCTCTTCTTCCACTTCTTCCTCTTCTTTTTCCTCTTCTTCCACTTCTTCCTCCTCTTTTTCCTCTTCTTCCAATTCTTCCTCCTCTTTTTCCTCTTTTTCCTGTTCTTCCACTTCTTCCTCCTCTTTTTCCTGTTCTTCCACTTTTTCCTCCTCGTCCTCCTCCACTACTTCCATTTCTTCCTCCTCCTCCTCCTCCTCTTCCCCCTCCTCCTCTATCCACTCCTCCTACACCACCTTCTCCACCTCCACTAATGCTATTGTAATGATCCCTATCATTACTATTGCAATGATCACCATTATTACTATTGGAATGATTACAATCATTACTATTACAATTGTCACCGTCATTACTATTACAATGGCAACCCTCATTACTATTGCAATGATCCCCATTATTACTATTGTAATGCTCACCATCATTACTATTTATATTATAATAATTATTATCATTACTATCATAGTGATTATGTTTGTGATTATTATAATGATTATCATCATTGCTATTATCAATCATTACTTATTTTATTTACTATTATTATTTCTACTGCGAGTGTAGTAGTTTTAGAGGAATCAGTTGGATGGGCGTAGATGGGAAGGCTTATGGGAGGGTTTTAATTGAGAAGATTAGGAAAGGAACAGAGGAAGTAATTGGTGGGTTCAGCCTTCAGGAAAGATAGGGGTTGCATGGATCAGATTTTTGTGGTAAGGCAGATATGCAAGAAAGGTTTAGCAAAAGGTAATTATCTTTTTGGGCCTTTGTAGATTTAGAAAAGGGTTATGACAGGCTAGACAGGAACGGAAATCTTAAAGGAGAGAGGCAAGAGGAAGAGGCTTTAGGTACTTAGGACCACAAGTGGCTGGAAAGGTAGGAGTGGAGGTGGGGATAAATTGTAGATCGAGAGAAGCAAGTGAGTTCTTTGTGAGATTAAAAGACGTAACGAGAAATAGACATTTGGGAATGGATGCAAAGAGGAGATTATATTAAGGGGTGATTGTGCCGACAGTTCTGTATGGGGCAGAGGCATGGAATTTAAGATAAGCAGAAAGGAAAAGTTTGAGTGTGTACGATATGAAATGTCTGAGAAGTATGGAAGGGGTTACAAGGTTTGATAGAGGGAGAAACGAGGAGGTGAGGAGGAGAACAGGGGTGGAAAAGGAGATGGGAGATAGGGTTGATGAAAGAATATTGGGAAGGTTTTGACACATGGAACGAATGAGTGAAAAAATATTAGTAAAAGAGGTGTGGAAGGTAGAGGTGGATGGAGTGAACATGAGGGGGCGACCGAGGATGAGATGGATGGATGGGGTGAAAGGGGCACTGAGCATGAGATGGATGGATGTTGAGTAGGAAAGGGAGAAGGCAGGGAATAGGGGTGAGTGGAGAATTGCTGTGTATGGATGATACTGTGATGCAAAGAAGGGAGTGGGTGGGAGATGGGGGAAGGTTAGGAAATGGTTATGTGTAAATGATATTTTGACGCAGTCCGAAGGGATTTTTCCCCGTCTTCTCTTTTTCTGCACAAGGGGGCAGAGAAGGGGGTTCGCCGATTAAGTGAAGCGGCCTTGCTGTGAATTTACTGTGTCTTGCGGCATTGCTTCTGACCCAGGGCAGTTGGCGGGATACAGAGATGACCCGTCATCCACGAGGAGCTAAGATGAAAGGGGGGAAAGGGTGATGGATGGGAGTGGAATGGGTGAGGGTGGGTATATGCCTTTTGATTTTAGCTACCTGCCTGGTACATACATATACCAAAGGCTTTTTCCCCCTACACGGGGGGGTAGCCAAAAAGAAAAAAGGCATAGAAACCACTCCCACACCTAGTAATGGGGGGAAAAAGCCCTTGGCATATAGATAGATATTTGTATTATCATTATTGATTTTATCATTAACTTCATCATTATTACTATCATTATTATCATCGTCATTATCATTATCATATTTATTACTATTGCTATTATGTTCATTGTCATCAATTTTCATCCTCTCGTGGTTCTGGGTTCTTGACACTCGTCCCTTTAGCCAGTTCTGGACTTCTTTGCTCAAAAGACTTCCTGGCCCCTCTCCTCCAGAAGACCCGCTCACGGTTAGATAGATAGGCCGTCACTTCGCTTGGAGTCCTCCATCACCGGCCTTTCCCCCCCCCTTCCCCCTTCCCCTTCCCCCTCCCCCTCGTCCACTCTACCCCATTCTCCCCCTCTCCCCCCACTTCAAGGACCTGAGGGAAGTGATAAGGGGCACTTTTATACGCAAAGGGGTCCTTCTGAGGGTTAGGTTAGGTTAGGGTAAATTAAGTTAGATTTCATCTGGTTTGGTTAGCTTAGGTTTGTTTTGGTAAGGTGTATGTGTATGCATATATGTGCTTGTGTATATGCATATGTATATGTACATGTATATGTACATATATGCAAATGTATATGTACATGTATATGTAAATGTATGTGTAGATATGTACGTTACATGTAGATATGTACGTTACATGTACATATGTCCATGTATATGTATATGTATATGTATATGAATATGTATATGTATATCTTTCTTCAACCACAAATCACTTTTAATTCCATGCCATCGCAGTCGAGACTGAAGAATCGCTCGATGGAGGCATCCGTTGATAGCGTATTGGTTTAAGTCACTGTAACTTTGTTACGGGTTAGCTGGGTTCGAATCCTCGGCTCGTCCACGTTTCAATTTCCAACGGATGCCTCCATCGAGCGATTCTTCAGTCTCGACTGCGATGGCATGGAATTAAAGGTGATTTGTGGTTGAAGAAAGATATTAATTGATCACTGGGAACCATTTAGTGTATGTGTATATGTATATATATATGTATATGTATATGTACATATTATGTATCCTCACCCTTGAGACGCAGCTACTTCGCTCTGCGCTCCTGAACGACCTCATCCTTCGAAAAATCCATTTTATAAGGAGGTCTTGGCCTCTTAGTCTCCGCCCACTATTATCTTGCCGGACTCCTACATGGCTGCTTCGATGGGTCCAGCCTGCATCACCAATATCACAACCCTCAAGTTCCTCCCCCCCACCCCTGTCCTGCTCTTAGTCCTCACCGATCTCTCTTGTACTCTTTCCCCCCTTCCCGTCCTCTCTCCTTCTGCCAACCCCTTCCCATTCCCTATTCCCCCTCCCCCCCGCCTCGTCCTCTTGTCCTGTCGCGAATATTCTTTTCCTATTGGGGAAGGATGAATCAGGAAGAGAGTTAGGTTCTTGTTTTACAAAACAAATGTCACATCGGTGATCTGCTCAGCCGTTCAGGTGGTGACTCGAACAGAACACACCTTTCCGGACCATGAAAAGAAAAGAAAAAATCTCCTTACTCTCAGTAAAAAAGACTATAAAAACGGTATAGACTGTCTTTACTCTCATTCAATCTTTCCTTACTGGATTTCCTCCCCTCCTAAGCCCTTCTAAAACCAGTTAAATTTAATCTTTAAAGACACATTGATCGTTAACCATCGTCGCCTTTCCTTCGGGGGGAAGGCTCCCCCCCCCCTCCATTATTCCTCCGACCCAACATTCCTTCCCCGGCCTCCCCACGGGGGACCCTGCCTCCCCTCGGGGGACGCTGCCTCCCCGGCGTGTAACTTGTGCCATGACCGAAGTCGTAAAGCAAGTATTCCGAGTCTGGAATTCACATCGCCGGGCGCCGGAATGCCGTGAAGGGGCCTTAGCTGAGGCGAGCGAGGCGGAAGTGACGTGGCAGATGAAATAACTTGGAGAAGGGTTATGGCTCCAGGCGCTATTGACCCTTGTCGAATCGCCATTGACGTGAGTGGGGGAGGAGAATCGTTCGGCATCGCCAAAGGGAAGAAGCCGAAGTGGGCGTTGTATGTATTTTCCTCTTCCGTTGAAAACCCGGACAGGTATTCTTGAACAATGAAGGCCCGGGGGGGTACTGCGTAATCAGATTTCAACCAAATTCCTCCGCTGTATTCCCAGCCAGGCACATTTTGGCGCAAAAGTGCCCAAAGGGGTAGGGAGGGGTTAGGGGGAGATGGATGGGCAGAAACCCTCTCACGAACAACGGAATTCCAAATTCCCGGTGTTGGATCTTTTTGTCTGGGAATCATGTATAAGCACGTCGGGAAGGACATCGTGAAGTAAAAGAATCGTCACATAAGTAGATTAGTGTTCTTCCCTGAGGCATTCAGTTTTCCACTCGCAATTCTCCCAGTTTCTCTTTCTTGCTTCCTTCTTCTCTCTTTAGGTCATTTATTCACTCACCCTCCCTCCTACTCACCCAACCAAACAACCCACCTACCCATTCACTCTTTCACTCACTCACTCTCCTTGTCCCTTAATCCTTCCTTCTCGTCTTTTATTTTATCTTCTACTTGTCATTATCATCTTTCTCTTTGACATGATTCTTGGGTTGTCACCAAATCCCTCCTTCGTCTGCGAACTGTCGCTCCATATCTTACGGACGCCTTTTCTGTCACCAGAAAAATCGTCATTGGAAACCTCCTGAATAAGTCAAAGACTAGACCACATTAGACGTATTTCATAAAACTCATAGACGACGACCACACCACGACGACTACCACTTCCTCAATAAGTCGAAGACCAGACCACATTAGACGTATTCCATAAAACTCATAGACGACGATGACCACCACCACGACCACTACGACCATCACCTCAACCACCACGAGTTTGAGGAGTATAACATGACTTTGCTTCGAGTGTGGAGGGGATGGGGGGACGGGGGGGGGGTTGGGAATGTTAGTGGGGGGAAGAGAGGAACCCAGATCGACATGGAACTTACTGACACAATGCAACAATCCATGAAGTCGCGAAACTTGTGAAAGATTAGGTCCTTTTGTCATGACTTGAAAGTGTTCTATAAGAAAGAAAGATAAGCCATGGGTACTTGGCTGATGATTTAATTCTTAATTAATCCCTTGTAGAAAAAGAAACCCATCTCATTTAGAATCTTTAGGTCTAATAACAAGAAAATATATTTGTAAAAGGCTGGTAGAAAATATTGTAGAAAGAAGGGTAGAAGACGGTTTGTTGCATTTTATAAACAAGGCGGAAAGGAGGATTCAGGCAACTCGCTCGGCTATATCATATAAACACACTACCTATGAAATGCAACAACCGGTCTTATACCCCTCTTTCTATTCTCTTTTCTACCAGCCTCTTACATATTACTCGGAATTATTTACAAAATTACAAAATATGAGAGAACGTGAGAGAAGGTCGGATTAGAAAGAGAGAGAGAGAGAGAGAGAGAGAGAGAGAGAGAGAGAGAGAGAGAGAGAGAGAGAGAGAGAGAGAGAGAGAGAGAGAGAGAGAGAGAGAGAGAGAGAGAGAGAGAGAGAGAGAGAGAGAGAGAGAGAGAGGGGCGGGACTCATGAGCATAACTTTAAAATTTGGATATGTACCGGGATATTAGGAAATGTCCCCGGTAATCGGAATTTTATTCCATTTCGTGAATATTTTGTTCCGAATAGATATTATAGGTTCCGAATTTCGGAGATTTTGAATTGTAGGGAACATTCTGGA
>NC_134782.1:56961817-56984317 GCF_046742065.1 Oratosquilla oratoria | reverse complement strand
TTGGAGATGATTAAAGAAAATGGAGAAAAGTGGGAAATAAGCCAGGTGTTGTTTGCTGAGGACACTGCGCTTGTAGCAGAATTAGAGGAGGGATTGAGGAAGTTAGTGCCAGAGTGTGAGAAGGTGTGTGAAAGAAGGAAGCTGAAGATAAATGTGGACAAAAGTAAGGTGATAAAATGTACAAGGGGAGAGAGTGACAGCAGGCTGGAAGTGAGCATTAAGGGAGAGAGACTGGAGGAAGTGGATAGTTTTAGATACTTGGGTACGAATGTGGCAGGAAAGGGAGGAGTGGGGGTGGAGGTAGAATGTAGATTGAGAGAAGCGAGTAAATGCCTTGGTGGATTAAAAAAGTGTAATGAGAAATAGACATCTGGGAATGGATGCTAAGAGGAGGTTATATGAAGGAGTGATTGTGCCAACAGCACTGTATGGGGCAGAAGCATGGAGCATAAGAGAGGAAGAGAGGAGTCTGAATGTGTTTGAGATGAAATGTCTGAGAAGTATGATAGGGGTTACTACTAGGGCTAGATAGAGTGAGAAATGAGGAGGTGAGGAGGAGAATAGAGGTGAAAAGGGAGCTGGGAGATAGGGTTGATGAAAGAGTATTAGGATGGTTTGAACACATGGAAAGAATGAGTGAAGAAAGATTAGTAAAAGAAGTGTGGAAGGCAGAGGTGGAAGGAGTGAATATGAGGGTGAGATGGATGGATGGGGTGAAAGGGGCATTACAAAAGAGAGGAATGTCTGTGGAGGAAGGACGGGAGAGGACAGAAAATAGGGGTGAATAGAGAAGGGTTGTGTATGGATGACGATGTGATGCATGAGGGGGAGTGGGTAGGGGATGCGGTTTGAGGAAGTATGTACGAGAAAAAAATTGACGCAGCCCGAAGGGATTTCTCTTCGTCTTCTCCTTTTGCTGCATGAGGGGACGGAGAGGGGGGGGGGGTCGCCGAATTTATGAAGCGGTCTTGCTTTGGATGTGCTGTGTCTTGCGACACTGCTTCTGACCCAGGGCAGTGGACAGGATGCAGGGATGACCCGTCATCCAGGAGGTGCCAAGGTGAGAGGGAGGGAGGTGGGTGGAGGGGAGTGGAACATATAGGGAATGGATTGGGTGGGAGTGGTTTCTATGCCTTTTTCTTTTTGGCTACCCCCTGTGTAAGGGGGAAAAAGCCTTTGGTATATATATATATATATATATATATATATATATATATATATATATATATATATGTATATATATATATATGTATATGTGTGTGTGTGTGTAGTCACTTTGATATAGAATTGCACTGCTCTTGTTGGTCTGAAAATGCAGCTTGGGCAAGATAGTTGGTTGGTTGGTTGATATGCAAAGCCACAATTTGGTTGATGGAATGTGCAAAATCGCGGCTTCTGGACTCTGGTTCTGGGGTCTGGGATTTCTGGTGGCTCGTTGTGGAGTCCTCAAGTAGAGCGTTTCGGGGCTGCTGCTGATGCTAGTTTTTCGTCTGCTGCTGCTGCTTCTTCACATTGTGCCACTTCTTCTCCGTCTTCCTCCTCCTCTGCGTCTTCCTCCTCTTCTCCTTCTTCTTCTTCTTCTTTTTCTTCTTGTTCTTCTCCTTCTTCTTTTTCTTCTTTTTCTTCTTTTTCTTCTTGTTCTTCTCCTTCTTCTTTTTCTTATTCTTAATCTTCTTCTTCTTCTTCTGCTTCTTATTCTTCTTCTCCTCTTTCTTCTTCTTCTCATTCTTTTTCTCTCTCTTATTCTTGTTCTTCATCTCCTCCTTCTTCTTCTTCTTCTTCTTCTTCTTCTTCTTCTTCTTCTTCTTCTTCTTCTTCTCCTTCTTCTTCTCCTTCTTCTTCTCCTTCTTCTTCCCCTTCTTCTTCTCCTTCTTCTTCTCCTTCTTCTTCTCCTTCTTCTTCTCCTTCTTCTTCTCCTTCTTCTTCTCCTTTTTCTTCTCCTTCTTCTTCTCCTTTTTCTTCTTCTCCTTTTTCTTCTTCTTCTTCCTCTTTTCCTCTTTCTTCTCCTTTTTCTTCTTCTTTTCCTTGTTCTTGTCCTACTTCTTCTTCTTCTTCCTCTTGTCCTTCTTCTTCTTCTGCTCCTTCTTCTTCTTTTTCTTCTTCTTCTCATCGTTCTTCTTCTTTATTTCTTCTTCTTCTCCTTATTCTTCTCCTTTTTCTCCTCCTCCTCCTTCTTCATCTTTTCCTCTTTCTTCTCCTTTTCCTTCTTCTCTTTCTCCTTCTTTTCCTTCTTCTCCATAATCTCCTTCTTTTTTCCTTCTTCTTCATCTTCTTCTTCTTCTTCTTCTTTTTCTTCTCCTTCTATTTCTCCTTCTATTTCTCCTTCCTTTCCTTCTTCTTCTTCTTCTTCTTCTTCTTTTCCTTCTTCTTCTATTTCTCCTTCTTTTCCTTCTTCTTCTTCTTCTTCCTCTTCTTCTTCTTCTTCTTGTTCTTGTTCTTCTTCTTCTTGTTCTTCTCTTTTTTCTTTTTTTTCCGTGAGGGTCGAAACGACGTGTTGAATTCTCTCTTATTTGAATTTTCCTAAATTCAGAAGTGTCCCATAATCGGAATTCCTTTTACTTGGAATTCCTGTTATTCGGAATTTCTGTTGTTCGGAATACCTGTTCTTCGTAATTCCCAATAATCGGAATTCATCTTACTTGGGATTCCTGTTGGTCCTCATTCCTGTTATTCACAAATTTTGTTATCTGGAATTTATCTTATTAGGAATCTGAAATTTGGAATATATATAAAAAAACATAAAACAGTTATATAAAGGCTCTGGCTATTTATAGTACATCCAGCGTTTCTATCCTCAGAGAAACTATTGTATTGAAGAGATGCAGTCGTTTTAGCCATCTATATTAAAAGTAGGCGCTCCATCTCATTATGTAGGTCTGTTCTAAGCTTCGAAATAATGGTGACGCTTTTGGAAGGCTGCATCTTCTTTATTGCATCTTTCTGCTTAATGATCGTGGATATTGTTGATGCATTGCGTACATATTCTTTGGCTAAATCACTCACCCGCACACCATGCTCATGTTTTGCAATTATTTCATATTTCACATCCATCGAGATAATTTTTTTCCCTATCCTTGTCTTTACCTATGGGACCCACGGTTATGCACAACAATCAAAACAATAATACACAAAACAGGCACAAACACGACGAACAAACAGCGAAGATGTAAAGGAGAAGACAACACAATAGGGAGTCCACCCACCGCAGTCGTCAATTACCTCGTTTGGACCACCTTACGGGGCAAGAAGGACATAACCCGATTTTGGTCTGGCGAGGCGACACTGCATTTGTTGGCTGTACATATATATTTGCAACCAAATCCGGCTGTCGCGAAGCCTCGATCATAAGTATCTCTGATCGTGAGTCCCGTCTGCTGCTAGGATCAGTACAGAGGAGAATGACCAAAATGATACAAGGGCTTAGTGATTTACCATACGAAGACAGGCTCAGGCATCTTAGCTTACAATCTCTGGAAAGACAAATCCTGCAGGGTGATCTAATAGAGGTATTGAAATGGACCAAGGGCTTTGACAAGGATGATGCGGGCAAGGTCATCATATTAAGACAGCAGAGCAGAACTCGTGGTAATGGATCATCTAAACTGGACAAATTTAGGTTTAAGAATGAAATAGGCAAGAAGTGTTTTACCAACACAGTGGTTAGCGAAAGTAACCATGTAGTGAGCTCTGAAACAATTATTTTCTTTAAGAAAAAAAATAAAAATAAAAGATAACTTTACGGATAGGGATGGCAGGTGGTAAGGGACATGGAACTGCCTAGTTGCCTTATGATATCTTGCAGTCACCTCCATTCATATATTCTTATCTTGCCACGCAGAACGTCCAAAATAATCATAACCTGATACGACGTCTTGTATTGTGGGCGGTGGGTGATTGAATTCTACAGTCCGTAATTTTCCGTTTTATACGATTTCTGACGTCACTAGATAGGTAGAGCAGCATTTGATCGAGGTTTCAATTCGATTCGGCGAAGGCAATGAAAGCCTCATTCAGGGGGTAGGAATATCACTGTGGTAAGGGTGTAGCGATATCATTGTAATGAGGGGTTAGGAATATCACCGTGGTGATGAGGTAGGAATATCACTTTGGTGAGGGGTTACGAATATGACAGTAGTCCGGGTGTGTGCAGTGGGCTGAGCGTGGACACCAATTCCAGTGTGGGGAGGTAGGAATATCACGGTGGTCCAGAAGGTAGGAATATCATGGTGGTCCGGAATGGATGTGGGGGTGTAGATGTACCATGCAGTAGACTGAGCGTAGAGATTGAGTCTAACGAGGGTAGAAATATAACGATGTTCCAAGGGGGCAAGGATATAACGGTGGTCCAGGGGGTAAGAATATCACGTTTGTCTATGTGGGTAAAAATATCACGGTGGTCCAGGGGTTAAAAATATCATGCTGGTCCAGGAGTAGGTCTATCACGGTGGTCCTGGTTGGGGGAGGGGAGGGGAGGGGGGTAAGAATATCACGGTGGTCCAGGGGGGTAGGGATATCATTGTAGTCCGGGATAGGTGTGGGGAGGACTGTAGGGGTTTACAGTGGTCTAACGGTTCGTCGAACGCGGTTCGACAGACCCGTGTTTAAAGTGATGTGTGAGCGTGTGAACGGGGTATTTGGTTGTCGAACACGTTGGTTAAACCCCAAATACCCCGTTCACACGTTCACACATCACTTTAAACACGTGTCTGTCGAACCGTTGGACCGTGAAAAACCCCCTCTAACACGCACCGTGCAGTGGAGAGTGAACTGTGGAGATTTTGTCCTTGCGCGGACAAGTCCACCTACGAAAAAGGACAGGGATTGGTCTCTGACGTGAGGACAGGTCCGGGAGACGAGGAAATAGGGTTGTGTGTAAATTGAATTGATCTGTGACGAGATGGGGGGCACGGTCCGTTTCCGGGGGAGTGGAGCTGGTGGGATGCACATGGCTTCATGTGGAGTCTGGGGGATAGGGGAGATATAGAGACGCGTGTGGAAGAATCTGGGGGAGTCCGGGGCATGGGAGGATACAGGGCTGTGTATGGAAGAGTCTGGGGGATAGGGGGATGTGTGTGGAAGAGTCTGGGGTAGATGGGGGACATTTGACTTTTCGTAGTCTAGTGCAAGACGATGGCAGGATATAGTATTTTCCCAGAGTAGGTTACGGAAAATAACAGAAGGAGGAGCTGTATTATCTGTGCTTCTTTTCTTTGACCCAAATCGAATGGACCAGTATTGGACCAGTTGACCCACCCGTGACCTAGAGGTCCCCTTGACCCAAATAAAATGGTCTAAAATGTGAAATGATAGAAAAAAAAAAAAAAAGGATATCGCGAGGGTGTGTGGATTGTGAGGTAGACGAATATGTCTATCAGTGTCCTTTGGAGTGTATTTTGGTTGATGCCAAGCGATTCTACTCAGCTAAGGGAAAGTCTCCTCTGGTATGAAACTTCTGTTGACTGAGCGGTATTTCCAGTGGAGCATCGTACTGAAGGCGAACTATCTATCAAGCGAATGCATCCTCCCCCACTCACGCACTCACGTAACCATTCCAGGATCTTCATCCCTTTGTCAACAAAAACTACTCTACCAAAAGCCCTCCCTTCCTTCCTCCTTCCCTTGCCTCCCTTACCTCCTTACTACCCTCCCTCTCCACTTGCCGACAACAAAAGGGTTCTCTGACCCGTCTTTCACTCTTTCTCCTCCTCCTCTTCCTCCTCCTCCTCCTCCTCCTCCTCTTCCTCCTCCTCTTCCTCCTCCTCCTCCTCCTTTCGGGAACAGTCGTCTCGTTCTCTGGGGAGAAACTGGTCATCCATCTCACAGATCCGGTCTTGCCTGACCTGAGCGAGAGAACACATGGGGGGAGGGGGGGAGGGGGAGAGGGGGGGAGAGGAGGTAGACGGAACTGAGGGAGAAAATAGAAAGGAAGGATGGAAGGAAGAAAAATGGGATTGAGATATGGAAAGGGGAGCTAATTGGGATCCAGAGGGGGGGGGGAGTGTAAAAATGGGGAGATAGGGGAAAGGGGAGGTGGAAGGACTGAGAGAGGAAGGAAGGAAGGAAGGAAGGAAGGAAGGAAGGAAGGAAGGAAGGAAGGAGGGGAGGAAGGAAGGAAGGAAGGAAGGAAGGAAGGAAGGAAGGAAGGAAGGGAGGAAGGAAGGAAGGAAGGAAGGAAGGAAGGAAGGAAGGAAGGGAGGAAGGAAGGAAGGAAGGAAGGGAGGAAGGGAGGAAGGAAGGAAGGAAGGAAGAAAGGAAGAAAGGAAGAAAGGAAGAAAGGAAGAAAGGAAGAAAGGAAGGAAGGGAGGAAGGAAGGAAGGAAGGGAGGAATGAATGAATGAATGAATGAATGAATGAATGAATGAATGAATGAATGAAGAAAGGAAGGAAGGAAGGAAGGAAGGAAGGAAGGAAGGGAGGAAGGGAGGAAGGGAGGAAGGAAGGAAGGAAGGAAGGAAGGAAGGAAGGAAGGAAGGAAGGACTAAAGTGAGGGGAGGGAGGGAGAGAGGGAGAGAGGGGAGGCTGGTTGTTAAGTGCGTTTAACACGAGCGATGTTTCGGCACCAAGTTCCCGTTTTCTCGAGAATATAGCTGACGAGAAAACGGGAACTTAGTGCCACAACATTGCTCGTCAGATCCGTGTCTTAGATAGACGCTGAGATTCTAGGTTACATAGACCCGACTTGAGATGGTCACGGGGTAGGATTATAATGCTCAAAATGTGAGAAATCACACAAGGAAAGGAGGGGGTAGAATTATTACGGTACTTACAAAAATAGTGAAGGGGGGTAGGATTATAACTCACAGAAAGAGTGGAGGGGGCAGGAATTCACATAAAGAGGGAATTATCACTAAATGGGAAAGGAGGAGAAAGGATTATTACTGACAAAAAGAGGGGAAGGGGTAATTAAAACACAATCTATATAGGTTGAAGAAATGCATTAAAATAAGACAAATGTCAAGAGAAGCGACAATAACATAACGATAAATGACAAGAGTGAAAACTGGCATAGGAGATGTATGTGTGTGTGTGTGTGTGTGTGTGTGTGTGTGTGTGTGTGTGTGTGTGTGTGTGTGTGTGTGTGTGTGTGTGTGTGTGTGTGTGTGTGTGTATGTGTGTGTATTCACATTGGTCTTTGGTGGACCCGTGAACGACAGCTATTTCCCTCCCGGAAGAGAGCTCAGAGCTCGTATAACCGATCTATGGGTAATGCTGTGACCTTACACGCACACACACCCCAACTCTCCGCCCACGAGAGTTGGAGTAACGACTCGAAACGCAGCGATACTGAAATTATTTCAGCCCTGGGCAGGATTCGAACCCGGACCGCCGTAGTGACAGTCGGGGACTCTACCAACCGCGCCACCGAGTCGTGTGTGCGTGGGTGTGTGCGTGTGTGTGAGCACTTACATGTACGTGTGTGTGAGCACATACGTGTGTGTGTGTGTGTGTGTGTGTGTGTTTATAAGTGTGTGTGCATATTTTGTGTGTGTGTGAGCATGTACGTGTGTGTGTGAGCACATACATGTGTGTGTGTGTATTTTTGAGTGTATGTGTATGTTTGTTTGTTTCTCTCTCTTTCTCTCTCTCTCTCTCCCTCTCCCTCTCTCTCTCTCTGTAAATGTGTGTGTGTGTGTATTTGTGTGTGTGAGTGCGTGTGTGTGCGCGTGTGTGTGTGTGCTTGTGTGTCTATGTGCGTTTGTGTACGTATGTGCACAGGAAAGGAACTATGCTTGTGGCGTTCTGCAACTATGCATCTGTACGTTTATGTGTGGGTGTTTGTGTGAGTGGAGGGAATAGGATGAAGGGAAAGAGAAGGGAGAGGGGTGAGTGCGACATGCGAAGCATTATAATTCGAAGGAGGAAGAAGGGCCTCGAGATGAAGGAGATGAGCAGGAAGAGCTTTGGAAGAAGAGGAGGAGGAGGAGGAAGAGGAAATGGAGGTGGAGGAGGAAGAGTAGGAGTGTAACAAATGTGTTTTGCTACATGCAATGATGGTTTGCAGGTGAGGTAAATTCTCTGTTGGACTTTGTTGGTTTTATTTATGTACGAAAATTTTGTACAAGCTAGGTCCTTGACCTTAAGCACTCCTCGTGTCGGGCCTCAACCTCAGCACTGCCTCCTGCCAGGTTCGTGACCTCGGGCAGTCCTCCTGCTAGGTCGGTGACCTCAGCAGTCCCATCTCTAGGCGGCACAGCCGTCGTAATAAAAGGGGTTTGTGGGTTGCCGTATATGAGATGTGTTAGTTATCAAATATTGGCACGGGTGTCAGTTCCGTTATATAGGGGTTAGTTGTATGGTTGGTGGGTGTGGTTAGATATGATGTATATATAATTATGTTATGGTAATGTAATTGGGGTAGGTATAGGAAAGGGTGACATTAGGCATCTCGGTGATGTCTGCAATATTAGAGGTCTTGCCGAAGACGAGTACCATGTTGCATGTGTGTGGGTCACGTGTGTGGTCGCTGATGATTAGTGACGGTTACAGGAGGAGAAGAAGGAAGAAGAGGGAGATGTGGAGATTATGGAGTAGAGAAGCGTTGGTGAATATGAAGAGGTGGAGAGGGATGGGGAGAGGGGAGAGAGGAGGTGAAGGAGGGTGATGAAGAGACGGAGGAGGATCGGGAAGGTGGAGAAGGGAAAATGAGGGAAAATGAAGAAGTGGAAGAAGTGGAAGAAGTGGAAGTGGAAGAAGTGGAAGAAGTGGAAGAAGAAGTGGAAGAAGTGGAAGAAGAGTAAGGTGAAGGAGGGAGAAGAGAAGGGAGATGGAGATGAGGTAGAAGAGGAGGATATAGAGAAGAGGGGAAGGGGAGGAGGAAGAGGAGGTGGAAGAGGGGAAGGAGGAGAAGGGAGGAGGAGGAGAGGGAGAGGAATGAAGACAAGGTGGATGGGATGGGAGGGGATGAAGATAAGGTGGAAGAGGAAGGTGAGGGTCAAGGAAGGGGTCGGTAAGGAGAGGGAAGAGAAAGAGAAGGGAAAAGAGTAAAGGAAAAGAGTAAAGGAAAAGAGGAGGAGTAGGAGAGAGAAAACGAGAAAGAAGTAGAAAAGGAGTGGATGGGGAGTGCGGGGAGCCAGAGGGGGAGTTTGACTTTCCCGGGGTATTCTAACACTAAAGGCAAAGGTGGTGAAGTCAGTAACCGCCAGGTGTCGCCTTCTTTTTACTTGTATCTTTTTCTTGTCTATTTTTTTGTTTTTTGTTTTTCATTTGAGGGGGGGAGGGGGCATTTGGAATAAAAGGAGATTTTGGTCGATTGAAACAACCCTACCCACCATGAATCCCACCCCCATCCCCTCCTCCTACTCGTCCTCCTCTCCTCCTCCTCTTCCTCTTCTTCCTCCTCCTCCCCTCCTCTCTCCTTTTCCTCCTGCTCCTACTTCTGTTCCTTCCTTCTTACTACTCTTCTTTCTAATTTTCTTCCTCCTCCCCCTCCTCCTCCTCTCTCTTCATTTTCCTCCACCTCCTCCTCCTTCTCTCCTCCTCCTCTCTCTTCCTCTTCCTCTCTTCTTACTGCTCCCCTTCTTTTTCTTCCTCCTCTTCTTCCTCCTCCTCCTCGCCCTTTGTCCTCCTCTTTATCTCTACTTACTGCTCCCCTTCTTTTTCCTTCTCTTCTACCTCCTCCTCCTCCTCCTCCTCCTTTGTCCTCCTCTCTCCTCCTTCTCCTCCTCCTCCTTTGTCCTCCTCTTCCTCCTCCTCTCTCCTCCTCCTGCCCCCGGGACGGACGGAAGGATGAAAGTAGCTGTTCTTTCCGAAATGGGGATAAATGACCCCTTCGTGGATCGACTAAACTTCTTTCAGGGCCTCTTCTCATCCGCCTCCCCTCTCCACCCCCCCTCACCCTCTCCTCCCCTCCCCTTTTCCCCCTCCCACTCTCCCTCCCCCTCCATATTTCCCTCCCCCACCTCTCCCCTGTCTTCCTTCCCCTCCTCCCTTCTCTTCTACCACATCCTCCCTATCCCCCCCCCCCACGTCACTTCCCCATCTCCCCTTCCCCAACCCCATGGTGCTCCACCGTCCCCTCCCCTATACCCCCATTACCCTCCCCTTTCTCCCTCCTTCCATTCCCTTTCCCCTGCCTCCCCCCACTTTCGCCCTTCCGCTCTTCCCTCAACTTCCCCCCTCCCCCCAACTCTTCCCTCCACTGCTCCTTCCTGGTGCGTACTTTACCCTCCCCCTGTCCCTCTGACGTGTTTTAATCTTCACCAGAGTAAAAGCACCAGGCACCAGAAGGCTCATCCTCGTCATCACTGAGCAAATTTTTGGTCTTTTCTTTTATTTTCTAAAACATCTTTAGCAACTTTTTTGTTTTTATTTTTCTTAGGAAAACATTGATCTATCTTTTAAATCTAATTATATCTCATTTTGTCTATTCTATTTTGTTTTCTAGTCAATATGTATTTGAAAGGCCAGGTCTCAGTCCATTGGCTACAGTGAAAGTCCTTGTATACTTGTTTCCTCACATCACGAGTCTATTTTATTCAGTGGATGGTTAAGAAGAACAACTCTCATATCTGTCCTGCTCTTTGTCGTCGGCATCTTTTGCTCCTTGTAGCCATCTGAGGTTTGTAGTCCGACAAGTCAGCTAGTTCTTGTGAAGATCTCCCCTCAGGTGGTGGAGGAAGAATCATCTTTGATCTCTTTGTCTTTGAAGAGAGGCCCCTATAGCCTTTTCCCCCTTAATAATAATAATAATAAAAAAAGAAAAGAAAAAAATCAATTTCTTTACTTGCTTATCCACTGACTCATATCAACTATTGATTAATCAATTAATCAATCAACTAGTCTGTTATTCATTCATCTATTCATTAATTGATTAATAAATAAAGTTATTTATTTATTAATTTGTTTAGTTGTTTATTTTCAATACCTATTAGTTTGTCTATATAATATATACTTGTTTATTCATTAATTAATTAATTTATCTATTTATTTTCCATAATTTTTTGTTTATTTGTTTATTTTTTGTTTATTAATTTTTTAATTATTGATTGATTCATTGATCTATTCATTTATTTACTCATTCATTTAATTTTTCTTAGATATGTCTTTACGTTTCTTTCCCTGAAAACGTTTTTTCTTGTGCTGTTCCGGAGAACTGTTCTACACCTTTTGGTGAACATCCCTTTGTTCTCGCCTGTCAACGCCTTCGCTACAAGAACATCACGCCCTTGAATCAAATCGCCTGAAGGCAGTCAGGCAAGTAAGGGGTGGGGTGGGGTGGGGTCAGTGTTCTCCTTTCGGAGTCGGAGACCTCTTGGCATCAGAAGACTCTTCGGCAGACTCTTCGGCAGAAGCTTCTGCTGGAAGCGAAAGAGTCGCCTCCTCTCCTGTTTCAGTTCCACCGTGCTTCATCCCTGTCGCTTTATTGAGGATGAAGGGAGGGAGGGATGGAGGGAGAGAGGGAAGGAGGGAGGGAGGGAAGAGAAGGGAAGGAGAAGGAGGGAAAGGGAATCAAGGAGGGAAGGAGTCTGTCTCCTCGTCTCTTTTCTTGTTTCAGTTCCACCGTGCTTCATCCCTGTTGATTTATTGAGAATGGAGGGAAGGAGGGAGGGAAAGGGAAAGGGAGAGAAAGAGGGAAGGGAGGGGAAAGGAAGGAGAAGGAAGGAGGGAAGGAAGGGAGAAAGGAAGGAAGGAAGGAGGGAGGGAAGGAAGGAAGGAAGGAAGGAAGGAAGGAAGATGGGAAGGAAGGTGTTTGTTTCTTCGTCTTCTCTCTTGTTTCAGTTCCACTGTGGTTCATCCCTGTCGTTTTATTGAGGATAAATGGAAGGATGGATGAATGGGTGGATGGATGGATGGATGGATGGATGGATGGATGGATGGATGGATGGATGGATGGATGGATGGATGGATGGATGGATGGATGGATGGATGGATGGACGGATGGAGGGATGGATGGAGGGAGGGAGGAAGAGAAAGATGGAAGGGAAATGAAGGGAAAGAGAAGGAAGAAGGGAAGGAGGGAAGGAGGAAAGGAAGGAAGGAAGGAAGAAGGGAAGGCGGGAAGGAGGGAAGGAAGGAAGAAGGGAAGGAGGGAAGGAGGGAAGGAGGGAAGGAGGGAAGGAGGGAAGGAGGGAAGGAGAAAAGCATGTTAGAAATACAATCCCTTATAATTAGAAAAAAAACAACAACTTATCTCAATACGAGGATAGAAGGAGGTGAGGGAACGAGGGAAGGGGAATACGGAAAGTATGGAGGGAAGAAGGTCATGAAGATTAGGTTTCTGAGCTCATCATTTCTAACACACATTAATCTTTCTTATACATTTGTTTGTATTTTTTCATTTTTTTTACCCGCTGTACGGGGTGTATAGGCATGACAGCCTCCCTGGGTGTTCGGAGGATTTAAGACTGTACAAGAGACCTGACTATCATCACGCGTTGAATCCCTAGCGGGACTCGAACAGTCACACATTTGACTTGTTACTACCAGAAAGAGGCGAACTAGATTGTCCGGCTATCATATTTCCATTACTCTTCGTCATACACTCGGTCTATCTCTATTTTATTTTCAATCCTTCCTCCGTCTCTTTTGATGCTCTACAATTCTTCTTTTCAAATATTGGAAAATGCAGAACGAAGAAGAAATGGCCTTATTTCCTTCTGTAATAAGAAATTCTTTAGTGGACCGAATCATATCATGGACCCTGTTCAAGTGTACACGAAAGGGGGAGAGGGGGAGAGGGAGAGGGAGAGGGAGAGAGGGAGAGAGAGAAAGGGAGAGAGAGAAAGGGAGAGGGAGAGAAAGAGAGAGAGGGAAGGGAGAAAGAGGAAAAGAGAGAGAGAGGGAGAGGGAGAGGGGGAGAGGGAGAGAGGGAGACAGGGAGAGGGAGAGAGGGAGAGGGAGAGGGGGAGAGGGAGAGGGGGAGAGGGAGAGGGAGAGGGGGAGAGGGAGAGGGAGAGAGAGAAAGGGAGAGGGAGAGGGGGAGAGGGAGAGGGAGAGGGAGAGGGGGGAGGGAGAGGGGGAGAGGGGGAGAGGGAGAGGGAGAGAGAGAGAGAGAGAGAGAGAGAGAGAGAGAGAGAGAGAGAGAGAGAGAGAGAGAGAGAGAGAGAGAGAGAGAGAGAGAGAGAGAGAGAGAGAGAGAGAGAGAGAGAGAGAGAGAGAGAGAGAGAGAGAGAGAGAGAGAGAGAGAGAGAGAGAGAGAGAGAGAGAGAGAGAGAGAGAGAGAGAGAGAGAGAGAGAGAGACCCACAGACGAACATAAAAGATAGATGTTCACGCACAGATGGACACGAAGATCCAAATGGTTAAGTAATCAAACATGAGCTAACTCTCAGGCAAGTTAGCAAGAAGGATATAAAATTTTTTGGTAGAGAAACCCATTAGGTCTGGTTTGTCTGATACCAGAAAAACAGAATTTTGAAGAAAAGTTTCCTGCCAAATTTGAAATGAAATGATGCTTACGCCTTATACCAGGTGAAGGCACCATGGTGAGGTGTGAAGCCTGTATCTCCTCTCAGGGGATAGAACAGTGGTCTTGCATGGGACCATTCAGGCTGAAGTCGACAAAGAGTCGTTGTTGAAAAGGCCTTTAAGGTTGAGGTTTAGTAGCTCATTCGTGCTGTGGTTTAGGAAGTTTATTCTTGTTATTATTAGGCGGTTTTTATCCAGCTAGGAAAACATCCACTTGGACTGAATGAGGGGATAGTTTCTAGATTAAGCATTCTATGTCTGTGCTACGTTCTAGGAATCGAGTTCTAGGTGACACTAGATTAGTCTGTTTAATCTTAGGATCGGGGGAGTGAGTGACCCTAGGAAGTACGGAAGGATTTTAAGAAGAAGAAAAAGAAGTGGAGGAAGAGGAGGAAGGAGGAGAAGAGGAAGAAGAAAAAGAGGAAAGAGAAAAAAAGAAGAAAAAGATGAAAAAGCGGAGAAGAAAACGAAGAAATAGGTGGAGAAGGAGGAGGAGGAATAAGAGGAGGAGGAGAAGGGGGATAAGGAGAAGGAGGATAAGGAGGAGAAGGATAAGGAGGAGAAGGACGAGAAGGAGGAGAAGGAGAAGGGGGGAGAGGGAGAAGGGGAGAAGGAGAAGAAGGAGGAAGAGAAAAAGAAGGAAAAGAAGAAGGAGACATAGAGGGAGAAAAAGGAGAAGAAGAAAGAGAGGAAGGAGAAAAAGAACGAAAAGACGAAGGCGAAGAGAAAAAGAAGGAGAAGGAAAAGAAAAAAAAAGAAAAAAAAGGAGAGAAAAAAAAAGATACAAAGAAAAGTCCTCTAAAGACAATTTGACCACGAACATAACGTAACGTAACATAACTTGACGTAACGTAACATAGCGCAGGCCAAGGCACCAAACGTTGAATCATTCATGTACAAACATTGTTTACACTCATACGTCACGCGTGAAACATAAACGTTCGCGTGTAAACAAATAGTTCGCATGTAAACAAATGCGAATCGCCCAGGCCGTGGCGGGCAGACATCTCGTCTGTGAAAGAGCATTGAGCTACACAAGCCAATGGGGTAAGGTAGTATGTATGCATACCATTAAGATAATTGGGTCCGTTTTTACGTCGTTTATTCGGTGGGTGGGGGACGAGATTGTGGTTAAATATGTATTTTTTAAGAACCTCAAAACCAAGTGCAAGATATTTTGTAAAATCGTGAAGTGAGCAGGATTGTTGGTGTTTTGAAAATGGCCCCAGCAACTGTTGTTAAAGAACACAAACGCGAGCACACACGCACGCGTGCGCAAAACGCACGCACACACACACACACGCACACACACACACACACACACACACACACACGCACACACACACACACACACACACACACACACACACACACACACACACACACACACACACACACACACACACACACACACACACACACACACACACACACACACACACACACACACACACACAACAGCAGTTGCAATCACGTTCCATGGTCTGAACTATGTAGGTACAGAACATTTTGGAAAATATTTCACCAGTATGAGATAACCGCCATATATAATTAAGCGCGCTATAGGAACACGCTTTACCTTGTTTTTTCGTTCATTGTCATATATCTTCGTTCTCTGAAATAAATCTTGTTGATCTTTATTTACGCATGGCATGCTCTTTCTTAAACATCCTCAGTGTACATATGGTGACATGAAGATTCTATAAAAGACCACGCGAAGAGAATTAAATTTCCAGCATCACACTAACTCTACCGTAGCACTACAGTGACTTTAATTTGGAACAATTCGTATCATCTTGAACTTCTTGTACTTCGAGTTCAGAAGAACAGAGATGATAAAATGTTTGTGGTTTCTGTTGATATGGTGTGGATGCGAGGTTTGTACTCCGAGCCTTTAATTTCAGGAGTGAACAAATGATCACAGTTCTTCAGAGAAGCAACAACTTTTCACACGTGTTATTGTTATTGATAACTAACCCTCAGGGGTCAGCGAGTTATGGTAACAGTTATAGACGAGGTCGTGTACCCTTTGGGGGTCCTGTAAGATATCCTCCACCCTTGATATGTTGTGGTAGTGTCTGTTAAAAGTACGACTATCACCCTTAAAATTCACAATTTCGTCTTGTTCAGCATCCTCAGTTTCTCAAGATAGTTCAGAACCTGAGGCCAGGTTATATTCCTCCATCCAGAAAAGATATTGCTGATAAGTACTTGAATTTTGTGTATGAAAAGTCGCCTTGCTAGGTGGCCTGTCGTCTGCTTCCCGCCATTTCTATGTTTACTTGTTTTGAATAAGCTAGATTTGATTAATGGTACCATTATCATAATAATGGTCTGCTATATATTTTTGATATGATTATGTTTGTGCATTTATTTGGATTTAGGGAAAGAGGGTAATTATTTACCATCTTTGGAATATCTTGTTTTCTTTAGTAAATAAAACAGAAGCGACGCCATATTTTTTTTTATTTGAATCCCGCTTGACTTTCTGGCAAAAGCCGGTAGATATTGTGAAGTTTTTGAACATTATAGTGTCTGTCTGTGTGTACGACGGTCTTCCGTCGAGATAAAAAAAAAAGAAAAAAAAAAAAAAACCAAGACACCATTCATGAATAGGTTAATGGTTAGTAACACATCAACTGAGTTAAGAGAGAGTTTGGGGTGTACAGTCGTGTAAATAAGTTGGTCTTTATACAAGTGGTAATTTGATATGACTTTCTCCATATTTCTTAAGGAGCGACAAGGCGATAGAAACACAAAAATAAAACAGCCGCAGTAATGCCTCTCCGTTAATATATATATATATATATATATATATATATATATATATATATATATATATATATATATATATATATATATATATATATATATATATATGCTAATAAGAACACAGGTACGTGTGTTCACTTATGGAAAAGTAGACCACTTGGAAAAAAAAACTAACGAAGCAGAGCGCTTTCGTATATTACATCTTCAGTGCAAAAAGTATTTCGTTAGTTTCTTTTTCCAAGTGGTCTACTTTGCATATATATATATATATACACACACACATATATATATATATATATATAATGTGTGTATACACTACACACACACACACACACACACACACAGTCACGATTGAACTTGCACTTAGCAATGTGTAGAGCCACACGTATACAAAGACTCATCTTTTCTGTCCTTTCCTCATCTCCCCCCCACACCTCCGGCACGTGCCTGTAGCTCAACCCAACGGGCGAGCAACGCTATAGGGAGTTGGCAGGCAGCGCGAGACAAAAGCAGAGAGTTTGCGGCTTTATTCCAGCTCCCCCTTTTGTCCGTTTTTTTTTTCTTCTCCTTGTCCCGTTTCTCTTCCTGTCCTTTAGTCTGTCAACCTGATTTTATACATCCCGAGGAACCTTCTTTGTCTTCCTTCGCGTCTTTTTCCTCCTGCGTCTTTTGCATCTCTTCCTCCTCTTCGTTCTCCTCCTCCTCCTCCTCTCTATATTATTCTTCGCTTCCGTCTTGTTGTTCCACGGTTTCCGTTGCGCGCGGCCGTCTCGGCTTCCTCGCGAGGGGAGCGCGTGTTGTCGACCTTTGCCAGGACCCCTAAAGGGGACCCTCGACTGTCTTTCTTTCTCCATTCGTGATTCAAGCAGCTTCCGTTCTTCGTGTTGTAATTCAGTTTTACCTGGTCATTTGTGCCAGGCGGCGGGGGGCAAAATGAATGGGTTTCGTATCTATGCGGTAGTGTGCGTTTTGCTTGGTTGGTTGCGTGTGTGCGTGTGCGTGCGTGCGTGCGTGTGTGTGCGTGTGTGTGTGTGTGTGCGTGTGTGTGTGTGTGTGTGTGTGTGTGTGTGTGTGTGTGTGTGTGTGTGTGTGTGTGTCTAACCGTGTGATTCACCATGATTTTGGATCTCAGAAGTCATGCATGACCAATCTATGGATAATGCTGTGACCTTACGCCCACCCACACCCACCAACGAAAGTTGGAGTAACGGCTCGCAACACAGGGATACTGAAATGATTTCAGCCCTGGGCGGGAGTTGAACTCGGACCGCTGGAGTAGCGGTTGCGAACGCTTTTACTGCGCCGTAAGTGTGCATTTGAGAAAACAAGACTTTGCGCCTTCGTTCTGTAATCTTTAACAAATCAAACTTTGCTTTATGGAAACATTTCATAACGAAGGCACATCGGGACATAGGACTATCCTTTCCTCCTTCGTGATCACAGCGCCATATTATTACCGTTTTTTCATGTTTTCTCATTCATAAATACATTAGATAATAAATTTCCTCCGCATTTCGATGTGGCGGGAAGTTCGTCATTCTTCCGCTGTCCAGACTGAGGAATGATAATTAAATGTCCTGAGACCATCCAACTTGGTTTCTTTTGAAAATGTCACGCTCCTGGTCAAGTCCCAAGCGCGCCACGTTGTTGATTTTGGCCAAACTTGTTTCTTTCTTTGTGCGAAAAAGAAAAAAAAAGTCCTTGGATCAGTTGATATAGGAGGTGGAAAATAGTGCTCTTCTGATCGATTTTATTTCTTTAATGTTTGTGAGAGAAAAAAAAGAACAAAATCCTTGAATCTGTCGAGTAAAGGGCTATCACACCGGACTATTTTCCCACCAACCTCTGGCCAATCAATGTTATCCCTCACCTCCAGTATTTTCTTCCGCCGTAAAACCACTAAGGCAAACTATTTTGTTTTCTCAACAAAAATACATAGAATGTCCTTTGATATGCTGGAGGAAAATTATTTTTCTCCAGCACATCAGATTCGTTCTCGAAAGCTGTGGGTTACAAATCTGCTCCAACAGTCTGGTGAAAAAATAGCCCAGATGATAACTCTTTAAAGGTAGATAATGGTCTTTGTGTGACCTTGACTGAACTTTGAGAATGATTAAGTCAGAGAGGTCAAGGACATTGGAAATGTGAACATTAATTCATGTCTGTAACTCACATTTTTTTCTTATAAATAATGGACTAGTGATTGGTGGAATGATCGCTAACAGAGAGTTGTTTTAAATGGAAAATTTTCTGGATGGAAAAATGTTACAAGTGGAGTTCCTCAGGGTTTCGTTCTTGGGCCACTTCTATTCATAGTATATATAAATGATATAGACCATGGACTAAAATCTAATGTTTCCAAATTTGCTGATGATACAAAACTGTGCGGAATGGCAAATGATCACTTAAACCAATTAGATATTCAAGAAGATTTAGATGAATTACAGCAATGGTCTGAAAAGTGGCTAATGAAAATTAACACAAGTAAATGGAAGGTAATGCACATAGGTAAAAATAACAGTAAGTGCGATTACAAGTTATTTGGAAATTCGTTAACAAAAGTGGATAGTAAAAAGGATCTCGGCGTAATTATCAGTAACGATCTCAAATCATCCAAGCAGTGCATTTCAGCCTCTGAGAAAGCAAATAAGATTCTAGGACTGATTGCACGATCTTTTGACTTCAAAAGACCATCACACATTAACAAGCTGTATAAATCGTTAGTTCGTCCACATTTGAAATATGCTGTTTCCGTATGGTCACCAAATCAGACATTGACAGATTGGAAAAAGTACAACGGCGAGCCACAAAACTGACTCCAAATATAAAAAATAAATCATACGAAAATCGACTAAAACATATAAATCTGTTTTCTCTAAAAAAGCGTAGACTCAGAGGTGACTTGATATAGGTCTTTAAGATTCTAAAGGGATTTGGAAACATCAAAAGTGACAAACTTTTCACATTGAATGAGAATCAGACAAGAAACAATGGTCTCAAACTGTCCGGAAATAGATTTAGTTTGGAAGTGGGTAGAAACAACTTCGCCAACCGTGTAATTAATGAATGGAATAAACTTCCTGCAGAGGCAGTGCAATGTAGTTCAGTTCGAAGCTTTAAGAATCATTTAGATATACACATGAGCAAGATGCTGTAATGACTATTATTTATTGTATAGTATTTGTTTATTTGTTTTTGTTATCATTTGTCCGTTTGTTTATTACTATTTGCTTGATTCTCATTTATTATTAGTTATATGTCAATTCATTATTATTTACTATTTACCTGTTTGTTTATTATTTAACTATACCTATGCATTTATTTATTTTATTTATTATTTACATTATTATAGTTTTTATTTATTTATTTATTTATTTATCATTATTATGATTTTTTTCGCATCCGACCTAGATATGGACCAAAAGGTCTCCTGTCGGCATGCTCCGCCTTTGTAATCCTTCGTTTGTATTCATCATCTGTCTAAACTAAGCTTTTACGAAAAGAAATAATGAAGAAAGAAAAAAGAAAAGAGAAAAAAGAGAGTGAGAGAGAGAGAGAGAGAGAGAGAGAGAGAGAGAGAGAGAGAGAGAGAGAGAGAGAGAGAGAGAGAGAGAGAGAGAGAGAGAGAGAGAGAGAGAGAGAGAGAGAGAGAGAGAAAAGAGAGAGAGAGAGAGAGAGAGAGAGAGAGAGAGAGAGAGAGAGAGAGAGAGAGAGAGAGAGAGAGAGAAAAGAGAAAAGAAATAAAGGAAAAAAGAGGAACAGAAGAATGTATGAGTGTAAGTAATTATTACTAATTCTTTGTTACAGCGAGTGTTTCTAATTTTTCTAGCTCAAATCTAGGTCTTAAATACTTGAAGGGAATAGGAATTATTTCTAGTTTACGTGCGGATGAGCTCCAAGTTATGCTAGATCTGTGCCCTTGCCAAAAAAAAAAAAAAAAAAAAAAAAAAGAATAAATAAATAAATAAAGATAAAATGAAATAAAATAAGATAAAATAAAATAAAAAATGAAATAAATAAATAAAAATAGATATAAAATAAATAAATAAATACAAATAGATAAATAAAAATAAATAAATAGATAGATAAATAAATGAATGAATAAATTAAAGCAATAAGGACGATCCTTATAGCGAACCTACATTTAATCCTCCCACCCGTCCTGTTTGTATTGTGGAACTGGGGAGCCAATAAATCACAATGAGTTATAATGATAAAGAGCATGAAAGTCGACAGAAGACCATAAAGAGGTCGGATTAGAAAGAGAGAGAGAGAGAGAGAGAGAGAGAGAGAGAGAGAGAGAGAGAGAGAGAGAGGGAGAGGGAGAGGGAGAGGGAGAGGGAGAGGGAGAGGGAGAGGGAGAGGGAGAGAGAGAGAGAGAGAGAGAGAGAGAGAGAGAGAGAGAGAGAGAGAGAGAGAGAGAGAGAGAGAGGGAGAGGGAGAGGGAGTGGGAGAGGGAGAGGGAGGGAGAGAGAGAGAGGGAGGGAGAAGGAGAGAGAGAGAGAGAGAGAGAGAGAGAGAGAGAGAGAGAGAGAGAGAGAGAGAGAGAGAGAGAGAGAGAGAGAGAGAGAGAGAGAGAGAGAGAATGAATCACTTGATCATCTCTTGATGCCTTGTACCTTATCTGGCTGGTTGCATCTTTTTATGTTCAACAAAGTTGCCTTTAAAATCAAACTTTCTGGAGTATATTTAGGACGATTTTGTCGTTGTAACCGATAATTACTATTCATTTAATACAATTACTAATTGTTATGCTGTAGTTAAAGACTATTTACCTGTTGTATTTAGCAACTACTGATAAAGCTAACTAGATTTCTGCCTCTGTTCCTTCGGTTGTTATGTGTGCATACGTGTATATGTACAGAATATGTTCCCCTGGATAAGCATTTCAGGAAACTTCATCTGTCTAATGCACTCTATTTTTTTTTCCTGACATTTGTTTTTAGATGTCTCTGTGCGGCTGTTCTATCTCTCCAGGTTGCATTGATCCGAAGAGAAAATTGTAGGGAATATATATATTTTTTACCACATCATTCATGTCTATACGACTTTGGACTTTAGTCTCAGGAGAGGCGACGATGACGTCATGTCGTTGTCAAGGTTCTGCCTGCGTACATTATTCCTCCTTTCCGTTCTTATTTCTTACCCTCTTTTATTTTTCCCTCTCCTTCAGTCATTTACTACTCAAAGATATTTTGTATATACTTCCTTTCCATTTATCTACAGACATTTTTCAAATATCTTAGGAGTTCTAGATTTTTATGGTATTTTGTTATTATCTATTTCTTATCTTTATATCATTTCCCTGATTTCTTTCTACATGCGTATATTTATTACCTTATTTCACACTACTCTAATTTTTATTTTTCCTCTTAGTCAGCCTCCTGTCTCACGAAGAGGAAAATGACTCGGAGATCTTGTTGAAAGGTCATTCTAAAGTGACTACTTTCATATGTTCAGTTTTTGTTGACCACGGCTTGGGCTAGCCTCAGTGTCCCCCTCTCTCAGGATGTCATAACTCAGGAAAGAGGGACAGGAATCTTAGTCGTATTTCGTAGACTTAGTATCGGTGTTTATTTCGTTCCTAACTCCCAAAGAACAGGAAGTCCACATTTTCAGGTTGTCGGCTGTCTCCCGCCGTAGTTCAAGTTTGTCTTTGCTTTCACTGAGAAAAAAGTCTTGTAACAGTGCACGGAGTTGGAACTTTAGGAGGAAAAAATCTCCAACTTCCCTCCCCCATCCCTCCAACGCTATTTCTACCCCCTTCCGCCTTCTTTCCTCGTTTTCTTCGTCCTTCTTCCCCTTCTTCCTTCCCTTCCCATTCTCACCTTGCCCCTCTTATTCCATTCCATTCTCCCCCATTTCCGTCCATCAGCATTCCTCTCCATTACACAGTTTTTGAATCTTCCTTTTATTCTTTCCATACGCCCAAACACACTTCTTCCCCTTCTTCCTTCCCTTCCCATTCTCACCTTGCCCCTCTTATTCCATTCCATTCTCCCCCATTTCCGTCCATCGGCGTTCCTCTCCATTACACGGTTTTTTAATCTTCCACTTATTCTTTCCATACGCCCAAGCACACTTTGATCTACCCGATCAAACAGCTCTACATCCCAAATTTCAGCCTCACTTCCACATTTCTCAGCCGCTTTATCTCAAACACATTCAAACTCTCCCCTAACTTCGAAGGCTCTACCCTATTCATTGGCCTGGATACAAGCACTCATTTAAGCGTCTCTCTTAGTGTTCATCTCCAATCAGACTCTATTTGATACAACCTTACCTTTTAATCTCAAGCATATGTATCTCAACTTGTACTTGA
>NC_134782.1:56952968-56956317 GCF_046742065.1 Oratosquilla oratoria | reverse complement strand
GAGAGGATTGACGAGAGAAGATCGAAGAGAATGGAGAGAGGTGCACAGAAAAAATGTGGGTTTGGTGCATGGAAAGTCTCTCAACGTTTAGGAAAACAAAAAGATGAACAAAGATAAGTGAATAAAGATAACAAGAACAAGAGGCTGAGAGGAGACGAAAGGGGGGAACAAGGACGCCGAGAAAGGGCGATGGGATGAGGAGAGGACTGGAAGAGGAGGAGGAAGAAGAGTAAGAGGAGGAGGAAAAGACGAGAGAGTTACTACTATGAAGAGTAAAGTATCTATAGGAAGACAACTGTCGGAGATGATAACCAGAGGTTGAAAAAATGAATAATGGAAAGAAAGGTCATTCAAGGTCATTGGGAAGACCAGATAACAGGTCAAAAAGGTACGGAAATGTAAGACAAAATGGAAGAAGAGAAAGACGATATAAGATGTAAAGGACAAAGAGAGGAGAGAAAAATGTATGATGAGATACATGGAGAAAGAGAGAGAGAAAATGAAGATAGAAGAACTCTGGAGATAAGAGAGAGAGAGAGAGAGAGAGAGAGAGAGAGAGAGAGAGAGAGAGAGAGAGAGAGAGAGAGAGAGAGAGAGAGAGAGAGAGAGAGATGAAAAGAAGGTAGGAAGGTATTGGGAGAATCGCGAAGGAGAAGGTAGGAAGAAGGATGGAGGAGGTAAAAACAATAAGAGGAAGGATAAGAGAGGGAAAGAAGGTATAGAGGGAGGAAGAAGATAGAGATATTGAAAAAGAAGAAGAAGAAGAAGAAGAAGAAGAAGAAGGAGAGATGATGATAAGAAATAAATGGAAGGAGAGGAGAGAAATAAAAGAGAGGAAAAGAGGAGGTAGAGAAAAAGAGAGAGAATGGGAGGAGGTAGAATGTAGGAAGATGAGTACCGAGGAAGGAGAGGGAGGAGGAAGGTTGGAGAAGTATGGAGGAAGTAGGAGGGAAGAAGGAGGAAAGAGGAGGTGGAAATGATCAAGAGGAGGACAGAGGAGGGAGATGGAGGAGGGGAACAGGAAGAGAGGGAAGACTGAAGGAAAAGAGAGTATGAAAGAAGAGAGGTCTTGGCGTAAAAATCTTTCATGGAAGTAAAAAAAAAAAAAAAAAAAAAAAAAAAAAAAAAAAAATAAATAAATAAAATAAATAAAATAAATAAAATAAATAAATAAATAAATAAATAAATAAATGAAAAAAGATAAATGGAAGATGCCAGATTGGAGGGTGAGGATGGGTGAGGATGAGTGAGGATTGGTGAAAGAATAGACCGGGTGACGTGGGACGTTGTGTTAGATTGATGGAGCATGGAGGAGGACGGTGGGGTGGGGGGTAGGGGGAGGATATGGAGGCGGAATAGAAGAGATTGGAAGATGGAGTGTATCTGTGTCCGTAAATTCAAGAATCCAAGACACGTGCAAGACGGATACATAAGGAAGTTATGAAAAGAGGAGACAGAGGAGGAAGAGGAGGATGAAGGTGAGGAAGAGGGATAGCTGGATGTTGTGAGAGTACAAAAGACAACAACGACTACCGTCACCACCAGAATTGTATCGGAGACAGTTTGGAGCACCCGTCATATGCTGTAACTACTTAGGAAAGATACGTCGGTTTTTTCCATGGCCTTAGAGTCTACTGGGGGGGGCCTCTGGCCACTTATGAGAGGTTATGCAGCTTCTGATCTCCATAGGCAAGTAATAGTATCTTCCTGCTTGCGTTAGAGCGTTGATTAAAGCACATAACAAGTACTATATTCTTCTTCTTCTTCTTCTAGTTCTTCTTCTTCTTCTACTTTCTCTTCTTCCTTCCTCTTCTGCTTCTTCTGCCACTTCTTTTTCTTCCCTTTCTTTTTCTTCTTATTTTTCTTCTATTTCCTTTGCCGTTTCTTTTTTTCCTTTTCTTCGTTTTACTTGTCTTCTGTTTCCTCTGCTTCTTTTTCTTCTTCTTCTTCTTTATCTTCTTTTTCTTTTTCTTCGTTTAATTTTTCTTCTGTTTCCTCTGCTGCTCTTTCTTTATCTTCTTTTTCTTTTTCTAATGCCTCTTCTTCTTCTTCTTCTTCTCGAAGTGAGGCGGAAGCTTCTCCCGTGGTAGGTCGTAGTTTGCGTTGGTCTTTGCTAGAGCCGGGACACTTTATCAGTGTCGCGAAAAGAGCACAAAGGAAGTTCAGATCCAACGGAGATGTTTCTCTTTCTTCCTCCACCTCCTCCACCTAATTTTCTTCCACTTTTTTTTCTAGTCGAAATGAACTCGGGGCCTCACAGACTCCAACAAAATTGAATGTTTTGTAGATCCTCACTAAACTCACATACTCACAAATCACTTACTCGATTTACTATTAATGATATTTATCACAAACGTATTCCTTTCTATTTTTCCGGTTTGAAAAAGGGAAATAAAATAAACAAGGGAAATAAAATATACAACAACAACAACAACGACAAGAACAACGACGACGACGACGACAACAACAACGACGACGACGACAACGACAACAACAACGACAACGACAATTTATAAGTCTACGAGTTTATTATACAATCTTTCACAAAAATCCCTGTGTATGATGGACTAGCTGCACAAATTTGATGAAGTCCTTATATTAGAGGACATCAACGACACCCTTATAGACCAGAGCTCGCATAATTCTTTTTATGACTGAATTTTTATCTCTTATGCAACATCTATGACTGCCATATGAACGCAGTCCTATCCCCAAGGCTAGAAACACTAGTAATCGGCGCCGAGACACAAAGACTCAATAATCTTTTGATATTTGGCAAGGAGCTGAAATCACCGAAGGCATTCTGAAATCAGCAGCAGAAATGAAAATTAAATCACAGAGTAAAATTCAATTCTTGATCTGATTTCAACTCTACTGGTTCCATGACAAATTATCGAGTAGAAGGAGACGAAAAAGAAAGGCGGATAATTTTATTCTTAAGTTTAGGCTCGATAGCCATCTACATCTACGAATAAAGTAAAATCTTTCTCAGTCGTCTCCTTTCCATATGTTGCCGATCGTGCAAGTAAAAATTAATTGCTTCCAGCCATCGTTGTGATATGTCTAAGTATTACAAAAGCATTTCAAGTTACCGTCAGTTGTATCACAAGTTGTAGCAACTTCTGTTTCCAAAACCCGTATTTCTTTTCGGACGAAAGGAGAAAACTTAGAACATGGCTACCTAACTGATATGAACGAAACTTTTGACACGAGATCAAAACTTCAGCATCGGTAAACCTGGGAGGGTTTCGTCGAATGAATAAAATCGCCTCGCCGCAAGCATTAAAAGACGTTGAAAGATATCTGCCTCACTGGGAGGGTGACCAGAAGGTAATGGTGTCGTATTTCA
>NC_134782.1:56912968-56932968 GCF_046742065.1 Oratosquilla oratoria | reverse complement strand
CTTTGCACGTTCCTCTTCTTCCCACCTCTCTTCCTCTCTTTCCTATACTTCTTCCTTTCCTTCCTCTTCCTCTCTGTTCCTCTCTTTCTTTTCTTCCCCTCCTCCCTTCCTTCTGCTTTCTTCCTTCTGCTCTTTCCACCATGTCTGTTCCTCTCTTTTTCACCTCTCTTTTCCTCCCTTCTTCTTCTTCTTCTTCTTCTTCTTCCTTCCTCCCTCCTCTTCCCTCCTCCTTCTCTTCCTCCTCCTCCTGGCTTCTCCCTTCCTTTTCCTCTCTTTTCTTCTACTCTCTTTTCTAGGACTGTTCCTTTCTTTCTTATCTTTCTCTCCTATCTTCCCTCTCTCTTTCATTCTTCTACTCTTTCTCCTTTGTCTGTTCCTCTCTTTCACTCCTCTCTTTTCCTCTCTCCTTCTTCTCTCCTCTCTTCTCTCTTTTCTTCCTACTCTTTCTCATGTCTGTTCCCCTCTTTCACTCCTCTCTTCTCCTTCCTCCTTCTTCCCTCTTCCTCTCTTTTCTTCCTTCTATTCTTCCTTCTATTCTTCCTTTTATGTCTGTTCCTCTCTTTCGCTCTTCTTGTCTCCTCCCTCCTTCCTTCCTCCTTTCTTTTCTTTCTTCCTTCCTTCTTTCTCTGCTGCTTGCTTGCATACAAATAAGTAAGGGAATTATGTGGAAGTGAATTCTCTCTTGGGGTGTGTGTGGCTAATATAAGATTTATACCCGGGAATTCACCTCGTCTTATTCTGACTGGCCAATTATATTTCAAGATTTTCTTTCTGTTTTCTCTTTTCCGTTTTCTTTTCGTAGTCTGGCTCTCCTTCCTCCATTCAGTAGCCTATCACTCCAAAACTTACTTGAAGATAGGGTGATATTCGTCGTCTAAGTAAAGAAAGTGAGAGAAAGAAAGAGAGAGAGAGAGAGAGAGAGAGAGAGAGAGAGAGAGAGAGAGAGAGAGAGAGAGAGAGAGAGAGAGAGAGAGAGAGAGAGAGAGAGAGAGAGAGAGAGAGAGAGAGAGAGAGAGAGAGAGAGAGAGAGAGAGAGAGAGAGAGAGAGAGAGAGAGAGAGAGAGAGAGAGAGAGAGAGAGAGAGAGAGAGAGAGAGAGAGAGAGAGAGAGAGAGAGAGAGAGAGAGATAAAAGAGAGAAAATAAACATGACAGCGCCTGCTGGCAACACCAAGTTCTCAGCAAAGCAACGACGACGCCGACGACGACGACAGAAAACAAAAGCGTAACGCCAGCTTTGTTTACAATATATCTGGGAATCTTCTCACCTCTGTAACATGATATTATATTTTGTTCTGAGTCACACTAGAGGTCGAGACCCCAAAATGTAGTCTCCATTCTTGGGCCGCAACCCAACTTTTTCAGCATCCTTCCCTCAGTGGATTCGAATCGTTTCGTGATTCATCGATATTGCCTTAGATCCTTTCATTACGTCGTACAAATTCAATGATTTGTTCTAGTTGTTGCCAAGCAATTCCATTCAAACGAGGAACCCCTCCATCCCTAACCAAAGGTTTGAATGCTTTCAGTTAAATAAAATTGCCTGGCTGCAGCTAGAAAGATGTAAAAGAGGATTATTTGCTGTCTACGTGATAAAGGGTGACATCTTTTACCCTCACCTTTTTATATACATAAAATAAGAACGTAAGAATGAAGGAGACTGCAAAAGACCAAAAGGCCTACACTAGGCAGTTCCATTTCCATTACCAGCTATCATCCCCATCCACAAAGTTGTCCAACCTTTTCTCAAAACAACCGATAGTTTCAGTGCTCACTAAATGGTTACTAAGTTTATTCCATTCATTGTCTACTCTATTGGTAAATTAGTTCTTGCCTATTTCCTTCTTAAACCTAAATTTGCCCAATTTAAATCCACTAATGCGAGTCCTACCCTGTTGTCTTAATGCGATTCCCTTGTCTGCATTTCCTTGTTAGAGCTTTTGATCCACTTGAACACCTCTATTAGATCACCCAGCACTCTGCGTCTTTCCAGAGAATGTAAATTAAGGTGTCTAATCCTGTCCTCGTAAGGTAAATTTCTGAACCCATGTATCATTTTGGTCATTCTCATCTTTAGTTCTGATGAGTTAATATCTACTCTATAGGACGGAGACCAAAACTATACCGCATATTCAAGGATGGGTCTAACTATACTATTTCCATTATCTCGTGACCCACAAGGTGCTGTCTGCCGTGTTGTCACGTACTGAATCAAAACATTCAGTATATACCGGAAGCTGTCCACTACCCCAAGTATGTTAACATGGAATATTCTAAATGCATAATGATTTTTTCATTAAATGGTAGGTGATACGAGTAATTGTTATACATGTAAAGAAAAGAAGAGATTTGTTAAATGATGTGGCATCTCAGGTCAGGCGACGTTGCCCCGTTCCCAACTTTCCCTTTTCTTGTCCAAGCCTTGTATTCTAGTAATTACATAGAGAAGCTGAGTGCGGGTCTTCGGGCCGTTTGCAGGCTCTTTAATTATACCGGTCATACATGCAAATATAAAGAAAACGATGTCTCCCCCGTTTTCTCTGGAGGTGGTTTAGACGTGGCAACGCTGCTGGTTTTGCCGGCCACATCCTATGTGTCACCAGATAATGGAGTAAGTATAACACCAGATAGAGTTTGATAACTACCTTTACACTTTTATTTATAATCTTCCTAGCAATGAAACCTAATGCTTTGTTAGATCTATTTCTGGTGCTAATACAGTGTTTCCTGGATTTAAGGTCAGGACTCACTAGAACTCCCAAGACTCTCAGTTTTCTCGAAAAAGGTTTTATCGAAGGTATACATGTTTTCTGGGTTATGTAAACCTACGTGTAACACACTGCACTTTGAGATATTGAAGTTCTTTTGCCATTTCACTGACTATGTGAGCAATTTGTTGGCATCTTCCTGGAGTATCTCAGCCTCTTCTCCACCTGTTAATTAGTGTAGTCCGCAAACTTACTAGCACCATTACTAATCCCATTGTCCAAGTCATGTATGTAGGTTACGTACTGAACAATAAGGGACACTTGTACAGGTATTTTCTGTCCTTTGTGTACATCTCTGAATAGACAAAACACTAGTATCAACACCACCATCACCATCACCATCACCATCAGCATCACCATCACCATCATCATCACCATCACCATCACCATCACCATCACCATCACCATCACCATCACCATCACCATCACCATCACCATCACCATCACCATCACCATCACCATCACCATCACCATCACCATCACCATCACCATCACCATTAACAATAATAAAAAACAACAACAATCCACAACCACCACCACCACCACTATGGAAAACGTCATTTTCGCGGAAATCTTTTATAGCCTCAGTCATTGTTAATGACTTGACTATCCGCCACCTTCTCCATCTCCTCCTCCTCCTCCATCTCCTCCTCCTCCTCCTCTTCCTCCTCCCTGACCCACTCTTTTCCTCTTACACACACACACACAAACACACACACACACACACACACACACACACACACACACACACACACACACACACACACACACACACACACACACACACACACACACACACACACACACGGCTCGGTGGCGGAGTGGTAAAGCACTGGCCTCACAAACCAGAGAACCGGGGTTCGATTCCCCGGCCGGGCGGAGATAAGTTGGGTTTGTCTCCTTTCACGTGTAACCCCTGTTCACCTAGCAGTGAGTAGGTACGGGACGTTAGTCAAGGAGTTGTGACCTTGCTGTCCTTTTGTGTGGTGTGTGAGTGGTCTTAGACCTACCCAGAGATCGGCAAATAATGAGTTCTGAGCTCACTGCCGTAGGGTGGTGTCTGGCTGTCTCGACAGAGACTGCAGCAGATCCGAGGTGAATACACACACACACACACACACACACACACACACACACACACACACACACACACACACACACACACACACACACACACACACACACACACACACACACACACACACACACACACACACACGACTCGATGGCGCAGTGGTAGATTTCCTAGCCGCCACTATGGCGGTCCGGGTTCAAATCCCACCCAGGGCTGAAATAATTTCAGTATCGCTGCACTGCGAGTCGTTACTCCAACTATCGTGGGTGGGGAACTGGGGTGTGTGTGTGCGTGTGTGGTCACAGCATTTCCCATAGATCGGTCATATATGAGCTCTGAGCTCTCTTCCAGGAGGGAAATAACTGTTGATCACGAGTCCAACACGTGATCCAAGACCATGGTGAATCACACACACACACACACACACACACACACACACACACACACACACACACACACACACACACACACACACACACACACACACACACACACACACACACACACACGTGCGTGCGTACGTACACATTCGTGTTTCAGCAACCGTGTCGGACACACATGTGTTCCCTTGCTGTTCGGGGAAAACAATGGTGTCCGTAGCAGCAGCCTAAGGTCAATTTGTTGACCTCACCCCACCAGACTGAACCTACTGTTAGTGAAAAGATACAATGCGTAGCCCTCCATTGGACCGACCCAGTAATACAAATTGAAGCGAGGGTGCGGTTACCCACTAACCTAAGCAATTAACACTATGGAGGAAATGACTTAATGCTCATCATAGGCCAGCGCGCGGGAGTGGGAGTGGAACATTGTTGACCCGCGGTACTGACCTCACACCATCACTCTCATTCTAAGTTCCAAAAGGATTTGACCTAGTAAGGTCAAGTCTCTCGGCTCCCACCTACAACACAACACATCCGCGTCTGTCAACGAATGCGCATCAACGGATGATCTGACCTTATCTTCACTGAGCACCGGGTTATCACCAACAACAAGACCCTACACATTATGCACTGATGCTACGCTAGCTCTAAGATTTCAACAAATTGTATTATTATTATCACACACACACACACACACACACACACACACACACACACACACACACACACACACACACACACACACACACACACACACACACACACACACACACACGCACACACACACGCACACACACACACACACACACACACGCACGCACACACACACACACACACACACACACGCACGCACACACGCACACACGCACGCACACACACACACACACACGCACACACACACACACACACACGCACGCACGCACACACACACACACACACACACACACACACACACACACACACACACACACACACACACACACACACACACACACACACACACACACACACACACACACACACTACGGAGGTTCGGGTTCGAATTTGCCCATGGCTGAAACAGTTTCAGTATCGCTGCGCTGCGGGTCGTTACTCCAACTCTATGGGCGGGGAGTCGGGTGTGTGTGTGTGTGTGTGTGTGTGTGTGTGTGTGTGTGTGTGTGTGTGTGTGTGTGTGTGGTCACAGCATTGCCCATAGATCGGTCATATATGAGCTCTGAGTTCCCCTCCGGGAGGGAAATAGCTGTCGATCACGAGTCCAACACGTGATCCAAGACTGTTGTGAATCACACAGACACACAAACACTCATCAAACAAGATGATAGTGGTGTCAACAGTGAAGAAGATCAAAAGGAAGGGGAAGAATGAGAGGAAGGGAAGATGGAGGAGGAGGAAGAGAAAGGGAAAGAAGAGGAGTGGGAGGAGGAAGAGAAAGAAGAAAGGAAGGAGGAGTAGGAGGAGGAGGAGGAGGAGGAGGAGGAAGAGTACAGTGGCAAGATATAACAGCAGTGAAATAACTATCGAACAAGACCAAGACCAAGAACAAAAACAAGAACAAGAACAAGAACAAGAACAACAAGAGCAACAACAAGAGCAAGAACAACAAGAGCAACAACAACAACAAGAGCAACAAGAACAACAAGAGCAACAACAACAAGGGCAACAACAACAAGAGCAACAACAACAACAAGAGGAACAACAACAAGAGCAACAACAACAAGAGCAACAACAACAACAAGAGGAACAACAACAACAAGAGCAACAACAACAACAAGAGCAACAACAACAAGAGCAACACGGAGAGCACAAATAACTTTTCTCAATTACATTACAAGGTCCCATTGACATATCTATCTTCCGCCCCTCCTCCTCCCCCTCTCCCCCTCCTCATAAACCTCCTCCCCCTTCTCCTCCTCCTCCTCCTCCTCCTCCTCTTCTTCCTTCAACATTCTCTTATTTCCAACGATGATTTGATTTTTTTTTCTTTCTCACCAAAACTCAAGAAAGGGTATGAACATGAGCTTTACTTATCCCTGCCCTATTTCCCCCTCTCCTCCTTTCGCCCACTCCCTCTCCTTACTCCATCCTCCATATTTCCCTCGGTCTCATTACCTCCCTCCTTCCCTTCCTCCCTCCTTCCCTACGTCCCTCCTTCCTTTTGTCCCTCCTCACACCTATGTCTCTCCTCTCCTCCCTCTCTTCCTTCTTTCCTACCTCCCTCAATCCTTCCTCCCTCACTCATTCCTCCCTCCCTCCATAATTCCCTCTCCCTCCATTTCTCCCTTCCTCCCTCCCTCCCTTCCTCCCTCCCTCCCTCCCTCTTTCCTCCTCCTTGAAATCTCCTTTCCCTCCCTCCCTCCTGAAAAATTCCATTTTACCTCCTCTTCCTTCCTCCTTCTTATCTCTGGACGTCTCCCTCTCCTCCTTCCCTCTCAAGGACTCCCTCCTTCTCTCCTTCCTTCTCTCCATCTCGGCCTTGGCCTCCTTCGCCGTCATCACCACCAGCCGGGCTCAAGTGCAACAGATGGTAATACCATTCTCCCCGACTCGACTCGAACGGCCTGACCACCCACCCGAGCGAACCGCTATCCTTAGACTTTAATCCTTAATTCTTCTTATCGACTTGAGCCTCCACACCTCCTCCTCCTCCTCCTTCTCCTCCTCCTCCTCCTTCCCTCCCTCCTTTCCCTCCCCCATCTTGCTCCCCTTCCCTCGCACGACTTTTTTTTTTATTTACAGCTTGTCGACTTGGACCGAATACTCATTTCCTTCGGTTGGAGTTTCTTGTAAACTTCTTGCTTTCCTCCTTTCTCCTCACTCTCCTCTCTCTCTCCCCATCATCTCTCTCTCTCTCTCTCTCTCTCTCTCGCTCTCTCTCTGTTTGTTTGTCTAAGGATCCTCGGTTTCCTTTTATTTACCTTGATGACGGGGCTCTTCCCTTTCCCTCCCGGGGGGCAAAGCTCCTGATTATGTCGAGGGAGGGTCTGCTCTTTCCCCTCTTCTTCCTCAGTCTCCTCCTCCTCCTTCTCTGTCTCCTCCTCCTTCTCCTCCTCCTCATCTCTCCCTCCTCCTCCCGCTCCTCCTCCTCCTCCTCCTCCTCCTCCTCCTCCGTTCTCCTCCCCTTCTTGGGGTCACCTTACGTCTTACTCCTCTGGAGAATTTACCGTTGATAATGGAGATCCCCAAGGGAGAGTCCCCGTGAGGGTGGAGGGGACGACGCAAAGGGAAGACCGTAACCTCATTTTCCATATCCTTTGGCGGCGTCTTCCGACGTCTTTTGACGTTCCTTGACGTCCGTCGCCCCGATTCATTTTTCTTAGTACCTTACTCGACATCCACGGTTGTTCTGTCTCCCACCAGACGTGTCTTTCATGAAGATTCTGAAATGCTGAAGATGACCTCAATTATTTCTGTTATTTGTTATCTTTATTATTCTTTGTTCGTACTTAGGCGAAGAAATTCTTATTGGTGTTTTCTTTTTGAATAGTACTGTATACACCTCAGTGTGTGTTCAAGAAAATTTGACCCCAAATTTTATGAGTAAATGTATATATATGTGTATATGTATTGTATATGTATATGTATATGTATATGTATATGTATATGTATATGTATATGTATATATATATGCCTATGTATATGTATATGTATATGTATATGTATATGTATATGTATATGTATATGTATATGTATATGCATATGTATATGTATATGTGTATATGTATATGTATGTGCATATGTATATGTATATGTATGTGTATATGTATTGTATATGTATATGTATGCGTATGCGAGTAAATGCCTTGGTGGTTTAAAGAGTGTAATGAGGAATAGACATTTGGGAATGGATGCGAAGAGGAGACTGTATGAAGGAGTGATTGTGCCAACAGCACTGTATGGGGCAGAAACGTGGAACATAAGAGAAGAAGAGAGAAGGAGTTTGAATGTGTTTGAGATGAGGTGTCTGAGAAGTATGGTGGGGGTTACTAGGCTGGATAGAGTGAGAAATGAGGAGGTGAGGAGGAGAACAGGGGTGAAAAAGGATTTGGGAGATAGGGTTGATGAAAGAATATTAGGATGGTTTGGACACATGGAAAGAATGAGTGAAGAAAGACTAGTAAAAGAGGTATGGAAGGCAGATGTGGAGGGAGTGAACATGAGGGGACGTCCTAGGATGAGGTGGATGGATGGGGTGAAGGGGGCTTTGGGGAAGAGGGGAATGTCTGTTGAGGAAGGAAGGGAGAGGACGGAAGACAGAGGTGAGTGGAGAATGGTTGTATATGGATGATGTTGTGACTGCATGAGGAGGAATGGGCGGGGAAGTGGGGGGTGGGGTAGTATGTGTGAGTAAATTTTGACGCAGCCCGAAGGGATTTCTCCCCGTCCTCGCCTTATATGCAAAGGGGGACGGAGAGGGGGGGGTCGCCGATTAAATGAAGCGGCCTCGCTGTGGATGTACTGTGTCTTGCGACACTGCTTCTGACACAGGGCGGTGGGCAGGGTGCAGGGATGACCCGTCATTCAGGAGGTGCTCAGATGAGAGGAAGGGTGGGAGGGGTGTGGAGTGTATTTAGGGATGAAATGGGTGGGAGTGTTTTTTATGCCTTTCCCTTTTTGGCTACCTCCCTTGGAAGGGGGAAAAAGCCTTGGTATATGTATGTATGTATATGTATATGTATATGTATATGTATATGTATATGTATATGTATATGTATATATGTATATGTATGTGTATATGTATATGTATATGTATATGTGTACATGTATATGTATATGTATATGTATATGTATATGTACTCACACACACACACACACACACACACACACACACACACACACACACACACACACACACACACACACACACACACACACACACACACACACACACACACACACATATATATACGAGTATATATGTATATATATATATGTATATATACATATATATATGTATATATATATATATATATGTATATATATATATATATATATATATATATATATATATATGCGGAGTAGAAAACACATGTGTCTTAATCTTGAATTTATTCCTGACTAGTTTCACAGGTGTGCTTTATAATTCCTTTGATAAAGCACACCTGCGAAACTAGTCAGGAATAAACTCAAGACTAAGACTCCTGTGTTTCCTACTCCACTTACGTCAACCTGTCAGAATGTCTCAACATATATATATATATATATATATATATATATACATATATATATACATATATATATATATACATATATATATATATATATATATATATATATATATATATATATATATATATACTAGCCAAATTACCCGCGCGTTGCTGCGGGCAAATGATGATTATTTTAATTTTGATAGAATTTGTGGAGAAAAGTTCCACGTATCAATATCACTCAATGGAAAAGGTAACAAAAATAAAATGTCAAGATATTAATCTTTTTCAACCACATTAATTTTTCACTTTCATTCCATGGCATCACGATCGAGACTGACAAGACACTCGACGGAAGCATGTACAGAAACTGATACGTAATCAAGTCAAGGACTCGAACTCAGCTGAGACGTAACAAGTGAACAGTGACTTAAACCACTGCCCTATCAAGCGAGATATAAGCTGATCACAGTTTCTTATATTTGTATGCTCGAGTTACATATATATATACACGAATTGATGTGAAAAATTAATGTGGTTGAAAAAGATTAATATCTGTGTACTGAGGTCCATTCAGTATATATATATATATATATATATATATATATATATATATATATATATATATAATATATGTATATATGTATATATATATATATATATATATATATATATATGTATATGTACAAGTATGCTATTACGAACATCCGTACATTGTTCTTGTTGTACAAGATTTATACAAAAGGCAATATATACTGTTCATGAGTACTTAATACATTGCAGTAGTTTCTTGATGGTTAAGGCGGTGTTTTGTAAACTAAATTACAGTGATTTAACAAATCTGAAGGAAAGTTGCATGATGCTCATGTACGATGGGTCCCTTTTAGATGTCATCAAAATTGCCACTGTATTATGAAGTGACAGTGCATGGCTATAAGTCATAGCAGGGTGGAAGATTTCTTAAAGAGGTTCATTTCTTAATGAGCAAACTTTTTTTTTTCTTAGAGGGCGGGTGTGTGTGAAGGGGGTGGTGGTGAAGATTACTATTCTTGAATTATATCCCACGCCTTTCTTCCCTTTGGGGAAACTGAAATTCATATGAAGTTTCAGCCCATTTACTTCATAGCAGCAGCTGGAATTACAAATGAGCTGCATCTGCTCCATCCATGTTCTGAATCCATAACAGGTGCAGCTGCGCCAACCGCCGTGCAGCTTCAATGCGCTTCAGCTGCATTGCATGTACGCATGCGCGCTCTGCAAGAGAATCGTGAGGACATAAAGAACCTGACCTATAGGAAGTATGAAGATATAAGCTCTCTTTGGTGAGGATATTGTTTTCTTATTATATTTTCATATACGAGTACAGTGCACTAATCTCTTTGTAATTAAATTAGTTGTTCCGCATACAAAATTGTATGAAGGTAACAGCATCGAAAAGTACTTAGTTCTTGCTACCTATGGACCAGAATCGGATGACCGTAGTGGTAAAGTGTATTTCTATGTTCGTCAACAATTTTGCAATATATTCCTCTACCAATGAACGAGGGTACAGGTCATCGTTTATTTCTTTTCAATAGTTTAATGTAACAATATCAGATACGTACGAGAGAGCGAGGACTGGGCTTCCACCTAAGAATGTCGAAAAAATTTTGAAACTTGCTGTACAGGTGCTTTCACTCTTGGACCTTAATACCCAAAGTCTTAGACAGATTCTGGTGTGGTGGATGTCTTGGTATCTGGTAAGAGTAACGTAGGAGAGTGTCAAACATAGGCAAACCATCTAAATTGTCCTGACCTGACATTATATATGCGTCTCCTCGAAGAAATAAACTCTAATTATTTCTTCTCTGTTTATCTTCCGATTTCATTTGCTGTTCTCTTTGTAATCGGATCTTTTTTCTAAGTACGCCAATGGTTAAGACCTTATCTTACTGGGATATTTTTCCTTCGACTGTCAGGAGAAGAATCTAATATGTCGAAGGAAAATTATTTTCCTCCGGCATATCAAATGACATTCTATGTTAAACTGTTAGAAAAGTGCTGGAGATGGGTATTAGCGTCGACTAATTGGAGGTCGGAGGAAAAATAGCCCAGTGTGATAACGCTTTAATAGTCTTCTGCAAACTGTAGTTAGCACCTCCCTGGAATAACATCAGCCACTGTGGTACCTAGAAGTGGAAAGACTCTACCTCTGAATGGATAGTTCCTACTAAGCAAGTCGGAACTTTATGACTATCGTAACTTTATGATTCTGCTTGTCCTTGACACAGTCCTGATGTTGTATTAACGAAAAGGAGCTTCTACATCAATGTGTATTTGGACCTTTCCCTGGTCTTTACCCAGTTCTCCCTTACTGTCTTAGTCACAATATACTTGTTCTGCGTCACTGTGTGTATCATACGTTATCTCTGCGCCAGTATGTGTGTGTGTGTGTGTGTGTGTGTGTGTGTGTGTGTGTGTGTGTGTGTGTGTGTGTGTGTGTGTGTGTGTGTGTGTGTGTGTGTGTGTGTTCTCTTCTTCCTCCCTGACACGTCCTCATCCTGTCTATAGGTAATGATGTGGCCAAACACCCTCAACACGCACACACATGTTTGGTCGTGCGTATGTGCGTATTTTCTCCTCTTTTTTTTTTTTTTTTTTTTTTTTTTTTTTTTTTTTTTTTTTTTTTTTTTGAGTGACCAGGAGTTGCTGGTCCAGTCTGAAGGAAACTTAACCCTATGGAGGAGCCTCTCCCTTTTCGGAGGAAGTTTTCCACTTGAGAAGAACCTGTCCCTCTTTCGGAGCAACCTGTCTCCCATCTGAGGAACCTGTCCCCTTCTGAGAGACATATCCCCTTCGGAGGAATCTCTCCCACTTCGGAGGAACCTCTCCCACTTCGGAGGAACCTCTGCCACTTCGGAGGAACCTCTCCTCTTCGCAGGAACCTCTCCTCTTCGCAGGAACCTGAGTCTTTTGGAGGAACTTCTCCCGTTTTTGGAGTCACAACCTCGTCTTGCAATTCTTCTGGTTCGTTCTCGAGGTCGCTCCTTCTCTGCCTTGGCTAGCTGGCTGGCCAGTTGAGATGGATTTTCTGTGGCTCATTCTTGTCCTTTGAAGTCTGAAACCTACTTTGAGCTTTTTTGCAACTCATATTACATTCATGGAGGGGGGAGAGGGGGAGGTGGGGGGAAAGGGGAGAGGGGGAGGTGGAGGGAAAAGGGGAGAGGGGGAGGAGTCACGCTATCTACGTCATCTCATGACATTATTCTTTTCGTCACTCACTCATCCTCTTCTACTCCTCGTCCTTCTCTTCCATTTCTTCCTCCATGTCACTCTTCATTGGACCCTTGAGAGGAGAAAACCTCCTTGACGTCATTTTATATGACGTCATCTTCAATGACGTAATCCAAAGGGATGTCATCAAGTAACGTCATCATGAGTTCAAAGTATAATGATAGTAATACAGTTCAACTAATAAATATGCTGATACTTTTGTATTAATAAGTTCTATATACACAAAAAAAGATAGTAAATATTGTAAAGGGAAATGCTATGTACCAGGGGATCTGAGAAAATTCATATCCAGTTTATGGCAACAGCCTTGGGTAGAAATGTTGCCAGAAGGTGATCGTAACTTTTCTCAGAATGTTTTAGTATAGTTTTTCGTCAGCTGAATTTCCCTCACCTGGTGACAGCTGCTACAGGTGCGATAATTGCTACATCTGTCGATATGTTACATTTATTACATCTGCTGAAGGTAATCTCCAGTTATATAAAGAGAAATACCAGGTGATGACGGAGCATTTGGGTCCGATTCACACAATAGGGACGGTCACGCTACGCCCACGGTCCAATCAAATATCATAATATATATTTCAACGGAAGCATTCAAACCGACGTCAAGAGTACATATCTATCTATCTATCTATCTATCTATCTATCTATCTATCTATCTATCTATATATATATATATATATATATGCGTGTGTGTGTGTATATGTATATATGTATATATACATATATATATATATATATATATATATATATATATATATGTAAGATAGATGAGTGGAAGGGTGGTGAGATAAACACAGGGAACCGTTAGGGTTTTATTCTTACGTTTCGTCTTTACCAGGACTTTTTCAGAGTACATACAACGTCAAACAATTCACACCCTATATACCCGCCGAAGCTCTCCGCGTTCCGCCATGATCTACCTGACCTCTCGTCCTCCTACGCTCTACCTCGCAAAGTATCAAACGGCTCGCCGTTTTTGTTAACTTAATAAACCCATCACGGTGGTTGTTGTTTCGATGGGAAGCAATGTAAGCTGCTTCAGTTATTTTTCTTCTTTTCTTAAGAAGTTCTTTCTGCAGCACCTCTATTCTGTCCCAGTCAAGGCACACCGAGTATCAAACTCGCGAGTGGTTTATGTAGATACTCAAGGCCACTTACCAGACTGGGACAGAATAGAGGTGCTGCAGAAAGAACTTCCTATCACTCTCTCATATATATATATATATATATATATATAAATATATATATATATATATATACACGTATATAAATACACACACATATATATATATATATATATGAATATATATATATATACATATATATATATATACATATATATGAATACATATATATATATATATATATATATCTACTATAATAAAGTAGTAGCCTCTGTCTGTTTGTTTGTTTGTTTGATCACGAACTCCTAGGGTTTTGCAGGTAGCCCCCATAACCATACATATTCTGATACCCTATCACTCCAGGTACTTGGATAACTATATTTCATTTCCCCCCAAAAATTATTGTGGTTAGGGTTAAGGGTTAAACTTAGGTGGGTTATGGTTAGGTGAGTGATTATTCACGAACTACTCCTAGGTTTTTGCAGATAGAACCCTATAACCATATATATTCTGAAACCTTATAACCCAAAGTACTTGGAAAACTATCTTTCATTTGTCTCTCTGTTTGTTTGTATATTTGTTTGTTCAGGAACTCCTCCTAGGGTTTTGCATGTAGACCCCCATAACCATATATATTCTGATACCCTATCACATCAGGTACTTGGATAACTAAATTTAATTAAAAAAAATATTTTTGTTAGGGTTAAGGGTTAAAGTTAGGTGGGATATAGTTAGGTTAGATATTATTCATGAACTCCTCCTAGGTTTTTGCAGATAGACCCCTATAACCATATATATTCTGAAACCTTATAACCCAAGGTACTTGTATTACTATCTTTCATTTGTCTGTCAATTTGTTTGTTTGTTTGTTTGTATGTACACGAACTCCTCCTAGAGTTTTGCAGATAGACCCCCATAACCCTTTATATTCTGATACCCTATTACTCCAGGTACTTGGATAACTATATTTCATTTAAAAAATATATGTTTTGGTTAGGGTTAAGGGTTAAAGTTAAGTGGGGTATGTTTAGGTTAGGGATGATTCACGAACTCGCAGCAACGTGCGGGTAATTTGGCTAGTAACAATAATAAAATTATGACCAAGCGCCTTTGTTAATTTAGAAATCTTCAATGGTGATGCAAACGTGAATATATATACAAAGTGGGAGGCCAGGGATGGTAACTGGAAAAGGTTGTGAGGAAGTCTCTCATGGCCTGCCGATACCGTTCGCGGCAGCGGGCTCTTAGGTCACCACTTTTTCAACAACAAAATGATCAAGCTTGTACACTCCTTGACTTCAATCTAAGCTGTTGGCAAATGTATCTTTAATCACACTGGATTATATTTCTCTTCAAATATAACTTATTTCTAACAATTTCTTTTGCACCCTCCCAATTAATGAAATAATTAACATCTCTTAAATGAACAAATAATACGTTAGACATTTGACCACTCCTGACACTATAGTGATGTTGTTTTGATCTTACTTTCAGTTCTTTTCCAGTCTGACCTATATAGTATTTTCACAATTTTTACTTGTAAATGAGTAAACACACCCTTCTTCCTTATCTGGAGAGTTTTTAATTAAAAGGCTTCTAACTTTATTGGAGTTCTTAAATGCTACTTGAATGTTGAAAGACAAGAATATGAGGTAAGTTTGACGAAAATCTCGTGGAAAGGAAGAACAAGTAGTTTTTTTTACATGAAAGGTTTTGCTAGCTTTTTCCTAATAGAAAGATATATTTGCCATTTTACTAGAAATATCTACGAGGTGCTTAAGGCATTCTAATTTTGAAGCTTATGTCAGATATTCTTAAAAAATCACCATCCAAAACCTCCGGTTTACAAATTCTATATGTTCTAAGGAACATTGATGATAACACTGACATTTTTGTCCTGCGATGATGAGACGAATGAAAATATACATATGAAAGGACATTGGTGAGTTCTCTATAGACGTCAAATTTGATACATTGTACTACAACCAAATCACAAATAGTCCACGCAGAAATGCAGATACATATATTTCTGCATATACATGTCGGCGACTGCGTGGCCATAGCAGGACTCACCCTATAGAGGGATTACCCAGGGGCTATACCCCTCCGAGGTTGTATATTTTTCTTCCTGTAAATACAACCACCAAAAACAGTCACTGGTTTACCATGAAACGCCCCAGCTTTGTGTTTTCCCAACCGTGTACATTGCCAGTGGGGCATGCGCTGAGAGCAATAGGGACTAACTATGTAAATTCCCACCAAACTGTCCTCGACAGTTATGATCCTGCCTTGGATATATAATAACAGTTAGACCTATCCTTGACTATGTGGTACAATTTTGGTCTTGCTCCTATAGAATGGATATTAATTCACTAGAATCAGCACAGAGGAGAATGACCAAAGATATTGTCTGAGAAATTTACTATACGAAGACAGGCTTAGGAACCTTAACTTGCACTATCTGGGAAGACATAGAGTGCGGGGTGATCTAATAGAAGTATTCAAATGGGTCAAGGACTTTAGCAGTGGTGATGCAAACAGGGTGATCGTATTAAGACAGCATGGAAAGACTCGTAGTAATGGATTTAGAAATGGACAAATTTAGATTTAAGAAGAAAAAAGGCAAGAACTAGTTTACCTATAGAGTGGTCAATGAGTGGAATAGATTTAGCAACCATATAGTGAGCGTTGAAACGATTGTTTGTTTTAAGAGAAGGCTAGATAATTTTATGGATGGAGATGATAGGTCCTAATAGACATGGAACTGCCTATTATAGGCCTTATAGTCTCTTGTAGTCTCCTATCATTCTTATATTCTTATTCAATTTCCCACTTCTTTCAAAACTGATTATTTTCTTTATTTAACCATTATCTCACAAAGGAGGGATTCCCTTTCTTCCCCCTCCCCTATTCCTCCTCCTTCCCCCCTCGTCTCTCCTCTCCTACTTCCTCTTCCTCTCCTTCTCTCGCCTCACCCTCCCATCCTCCTTTCCCACCTCATAGTATCAAAAATCATTCTTGGACTCTCACCTCCTCCACTTCTCCCTTATTCTGAACTCGCTCCTTCCCTCCCACACTTTCCAATTCTCCTCCTTTTCCCCCTTCACGTCTCCTTTTGTTGGTCCCACGTTCCACTCCATCTCCTTGTCAGTTAGTTAATTACAATCGCACAAAAATGCGTGGCCCTTTCATAGTAAATCGTGAAAACCCGCACTGTCTACTTGCCTGCCTATCTGCTTGCATGTTCCGCCTCCTGGTTCTTTCAGCAGGAATGACTTCAATGTTAGGAGCCTCCACATCGATCAGACACGAGCGAGAAGATCTTTCTCCATCGGGAGACACTAACAACGCCTCAAATCAACCAGACCTTCCCTCCAGAGATTTCCCATCTTTCCCCTACCCCTTGATTCTCCCCCTTCACCCTACCCTCTCCCCCTAATCTCCTCTTCACTCCACGGACCCAAGATCCTCTGAGATTTGTTTAGATCTTAAAGCATCTGGTTTTTCGAGGACGACCGTGGCTGAGGGTGGTTCCAGTATGCAGAACCATTCTCCTAAGAGTGCCTGCCGGGGCGGTGTTATCCTCGGCTGTAAGCCACTAACCTTCCAGCACCACCTGGTAAGGGCGTGAACAGATAGATTGCCACAGGAAGGGAAGAAAGATTTATTGAATGCCGGCAGGGGTATGGGTTGGGGACTCTACACCAGAACACCTTCCTACCAAAATATCTAGTTTCCTCTTGGCCGAAGGAAAATGGGAATCGGGGTGGATGATATCGCTCACTTCTCTCGGATTCTGGTTCTCCCTCGTTTTGTGAGTTAACTTCGGTGTGTGGGGATCGTGGGAGGTTCTGAGGTATGAACAAGGGTCAGGGTGTTAATGAGTTTGATAAGATGTTCTTCTTTTCTTTTTGGGTCTTCGTCCGTAGGTTCAGACTCTTCCAGGTCTTCGAGAGTTGTGACTGACAAAGAACGTCTTCCGAAGTCCAAGAATGGAATCTGGTTCTCTTCTCTTACACACACGCACACACACACACGCACACACACACACACACACACACACACACACACACACACACACACACACACACACACACACACACACACACACACACACACACACACACACACACACACACACACACACACACACACACACACACACACACACACACACACACACACACACATACACACACACACACACACACACGCACAGACACGCACAGACACACACACACACACACACACACACACACACACACACACACACACACACACACACACACACACACACACACACACACACACACACACACACACACACACCACACCTAAGAGATGAATAGACAGAGATACTGATAATAAGATAGCATAATGGATTGCCTGATGCAGTAGATGCACAGAAAGATAGATAAGGGGAATATAGATAGATATGATATAGATAGATAATTCATTCCCCGTGAGTTTATAATAATATTTAGAAATGTCTAGATTGAATATCTAAAAAAATAGACTATAGTAAGAAATCAGAAGACTCAATATATATATTTCAATCATTTGTGTAATAATGAGGACACAATATACCTCCAAATTATGATAAATATAAACACACGAACATATATAACGGAAAGTTAATAGCCTCTAAAACATATATTTCATAGATATCTATACAAGAGAATGTACTTATTATTACAAAAAAGGAAAAGAAGACAAGAAAAAGAAAATAATAAGTTCACAGGTGTAGCAACAGTTATACACAGAATGATAAGTTAACGAAAAAAAAAACTTATACAAACGAGGAAAATAAAAGTAGTAAAATATATGTATAGAATAAAAAGATTGTACACATGTAATATATATACATATACATACACATATGCATATATATATATATATATATATATATATATATATACATATACATACATATATATATATACATATATATACATATATATATATATACATATATATACATATATATATATTTATACAATATGTATATATATATATATATACATATATGTATATACATATATATATTGAGACATTGTGACAGGTATACTATGTATACTGTCAGCGTCATCCAGGATCAACATTCCTCTGAAAAAGCTGTAAGGAAACTGGTCAGGAATAAACTCGGCCCTAGACCCGTGTCTTTCTCTCCTTCCTTCCTCAATACATACATACAAACATACATACATATATATATATATATATATATATATATATATATATATAAACATACATATGTAGGGATATATACATATATTTATATATATATGAAGTTATATATATATATACATATGGATATATATATATTTATATATATGTGTATATATATATATATATGTATATATATATGTATATATGCATATATATATACCTATATATACATATATATATATATATATATATATGTGTGTGTGTGTGTGTGTGTGTTTGTGTGTGTGTATGCATATGTATACATATATATATACATATATATATATGTATATATATCAATATATGTATATTTATGTACATATACAATAAAATAAATAAAATGCACACATGTATGATAACTAAAATAGATACAAATCATGTCAACGAGTACGAAACATCTGGTCACAATCTAACACAGACAACTGTTCACGATAGTCCTCATATACATTCTTAAATTCACAAAAATAAAGATAAATACAAAAAAAGAAAAAGAAAAAAATACAGGAACAATTACAAAAATATATAAAACATGCCACGTTCACACATAAGATCAACTCAGCCTTGTTCATTCACGCCTGACAATTGGTCACACATTGCACAGACAACTGCTAATAATTCTTTCTATTTACATTCTTAAATCCGAAGTAAAAAAAATCAAATGAAATACACACTTAGATGAAAGAAAGGAAATAATTTATATCATGTTTATACACACTGTAAACCCAACCTTATGAACACATAGGTTTGTGATCTTTGTGAACTTTGTGTTCTCTTACTCAAGATATAAATACTGATTACACACTACGAGTATATTGAGTCTGTAGTTGTGTTCCTTGTGCCTAGGTAGATTGGATTTAAGTCAATGCACCTGTTTACGCTAACCTCTTTTGTCGTCAGTGCTTCCAGCAATATTCTTATTTTCTTCGAGTTGTTCCTGTACATCACTCTCGCTCCTTCCCAGTCTATGTTGTGTTGTTGTTCGCTTATCTATTTGTAAAGTGCTGAAGCTGCATCATTT
>NC_134782.1:56885468-56892968 GCF_046742065.1 Oratosquilla oratoria | reverse complement strand
ATGCGCAATAGAATTTATGTTCTACGCCAAGGACCTGAATCTCTTTGATCTTCTCAACGAACAAGAAATCGTCGATAAGGATATCGTCGTCAGCCTTGAAGGTCCAGGGAACATGGCTGCAATGCCGATGGACCCACACCAGACCTGCAAGAGTCTTATACGTCAAGAGGTCGTAATGGTCCTCAAAGTCAACTTGGACCATGTCGTGGTAACGGACACTCTCCTTCTCCAGGATCTGTTCTTCCCTCTTGTTCTTGGCCCTGCCCACAATAAAGACGACGGCCATTCTGAAGCCATACTTTCTCGAGATGTCCGAATTGGCCCAAGTACGCCTTGTTGTGGCTCTCTTTTCAACGGCAGAGATCGTCGACAGCACGAAGCCTATCGTTCGCAGACGTGGATTGCGTTCCTCAGTGCAGAAGTCTACCTCCTCGATTAGAAATCTGGTGGGGATACTTGGAGGATGGCCGAAAGGTATCTCCTCGTATCGTCGTGGCAGGACCGGGTTGGCCTAAGCAGGGAAGCACAGTTAAGAATGGTGTAAAAGAATTAAAGTATCTAATAAATATGGGTTCGATACTAAAATCATTGTCATAGTCAATAATATGTGGTGCAAATATCATTAAGATACGATTTGTGAAGTCGAGTATCAAAGTCTGGTGTGTGTATATGTGTGTGTGTGTGTGTTTGTGTGTGTGTGTGTGTGTGTGTGTGATTGTCACACGTCAAAAGTGTGACTGTGTGCTTGGTTGCCACGACATCGAATGTGTTAGTGATTAGTTGACATTCATATGTCTAATCAAATGATCACAGATCACGAGTCAACAGTGGTTGCGTTCTTGTGGCGGGCCTACAAGAGAATCTCCTCTCCATCGTTTATCTTTACATTCTATCAACACCCTTATTTCCATCTGTATGTGCAACCCTGTATGTTCACGACAACCCTGTTTGGGCGGAGAGGCGGCCCAAGTTCGGGAAAAAAAAAAAAAAAAAAAACTTCTCCTCGCAACTAACAGAGTTTCACCCTCCCATGGGTTTTTCCTTGCGTGAAAGAGGAAGCGGGGCGATGGGTCGGAAGATCAGGTAACATCCAACGGGAGGGGTCATTACTTCATTGTTAATATCGTGCAAAAGTAATGTAGCCGACATGAAGGTACGAAAAACCAAGTTGGAAAATATATATATATATATAATACTAGCGTTCTCAACATAGTACATTCTGGTCAAAAAAAGAAATTGTGTGCATGCGTTAGCAAAACAAAGTAAAATATGAGTGGTAGGGTGGTGAGACAAACACCGGGAATCGTTGGAGTTTTAATCACTGACGTTTTGCTCTTAACGGAACTTACTTCTTCAGAGTGAAACGTCAGTGATTAAAACTCCAACTATTCTCGTTGTATATGTCACCACCCTACCACTCATTTTGTCGTCCATCCTTCAACATATATATATATATATATATATATATATATATATATATATTTATATATATATATACATAATTTATTCATTTATTAATATATTTACTCATTTACTGTATTTATTTATCTATTCATTTATCAATTTACAAGCGCCGGCTTCACCATGGGCGCTTGGCCTCGCGGCGCTGCTCACTTCGCGAACGGGGGCTTCGCGCCCTTCCCTTCGTTCGCGGCCAATCAATTGTCTCCGTTACCGTGACGTCAGTGTTCTTGGCCAATCAGTCGTCTCTGTTGGCATGACGTCACCACTCGGCCAATCAGTTGTCCCCGTTGCCGTCACGTCACCACTTTCTCAGCCAACCAGGTTCTCGTGGTCTGTTACCAAATCAACGTCACCGGCTAAATAATTTTGCCAAAAACAGACATGTTGATTTTTTATTTATTTATTATTTTCTTTCTTTCTTTATTTATTTATTTAATTATTGACATTCAGGAATGCAAATTTCTACACACATTTGTCGTCTTTTAGTCTGGTTTCAGCTTATGAACTTCTGGAGTACTTCAATTAGCAAACAACAACCTTAGCTACAGATGTAAACAGTCCACTTTACTTACATATTCACCACAAGATGACTATCACTATTTTTGTCTCCAGATGCCGCCACATTAGAAATAAGGAAATTGTTGGAAACCATTTTCGTAACTGCACTTATGGGTAAGGTGGGCATTGACTTCTCAGTTGGTCATGTCGCTGTACATTCCTTGTGCCCATAACTTCGTTGACCGAACCTCTATACTTAATGATTGTCTAGAGCAAACGACTCATCCCCATTAAGTTTTACTCTCTCGCTCTCTCCTCTCCTTCCTTTATTCTATATTCATTTCTTGTTTAGGTGATACGGAATGAGTGCCGGCCACTCATCTCGGCTCTTCTCATTAAGTAACAACCAGACGAGGATTTTACCGAAGTCTTCCTTGTGGAATTCACTATATATTTTCCAGAATATGCTGAAAACGTGAGGCGTATGTCCGATGCCGGCTTGCCTGGCCAATAACCCCGTCACATAAGCATCCTCGAAGTGGAGAATGTTGATGACTTGAGCGGAGGTCAGAAGGCGTGGCGCCAGGGCAGTAAGCATGAACCACATGGAGCCAGAGCAGTAAGGTGGATAGTAATCCTCCGGGAACTCCTCAGGTAGAACCCCAAGACCTCCTTTCCGAACGACCGGACCTTTCGGGTGTATTGCGCAATAGAATTTATGTTCTACGCCAAGGACCTGAATCTCTTTGATCTTCTCAACGAACAAGAAATCGTCGATAAGGATATCGTCGTCAGCCTTGAAGGTCCAGGGAACATGGCTGCAATGCCGATGGACCCACACCAGACCTGCAAGAGTCTTATACGTCAAGAGGTCGTAATGGTCCTCAAAGTCAACTTGGACCATGTCGTGGTAACGGACACTCTCCTTCTCCAGGATCTGTTCTTCCCTCTTGTTCTTGGCCCTGCCCACAATAAAGACGACGGCCATTCTGATGCCATACTTTCTCGAGATGTCCGAATTGGCCCAAGTACGCCTTGTTGTGGCTCTCTTTCCAACGGCAGAGATCGTCGACAGCACGAAGCCTATCGTTCGCAGACGTGGATTGCGTTCCTCAGTGCAGAAGTCTACCTCCTCGATTAGAAATCTGGTGGGGATACTTGGAGGTTGGCCGAAAGGTATCTACTCGTATCGTCGTGGCAGGACCAGGTTGGCCTAAGCAGGGAAGCACAGTTAAGAATGGTGTAAAAGAATTAAAGTATCTAATAAATATGGGTTCGATACTAAAATCATTGTCATAGTCAATAATATGTGGTGCAAATATCATTAAGATACGATTTGTGAAGCCGAGTATCAAAGTCTGGTGTGTGTATATATATATATATATATATATATGTGTGTGTGTGTGTGTGTGTGTGTGTGTGTGTGTGTGTGTGTGTGTGTGATTGTCATACGTCAAAAGTGTGACTGTGTGCTTGGTTGCCACGACATTGAATGTGTTAGTGATTAGTTGACATTCATATGTCTAATCAAATGATCACAGATCACGAGTCAACAGTGGTTGCGTTCTTGTGGCGGTCCTACAAGAGAATCTCCTCTCCATCGTTTATCTTTACATTCTATCAACACCCTTATTTCCATCTGTATGTGCAACCCCAAGGGCTAACACTCGATTTCCGGACCAGGCTTCGACAGTGTATTGATTGGATACATTTCACGATGTCATTGTTTTAGTGAATTTAGTGACACCCTAACTGACCAGTCACACAACATTCTTTTGTGACTGGAGACGAATTCCCACGAAGAAGGTATGCTGATCTCTTTTACTTTTACTGTCCCTCTTTTATCTCCATTTTTAAATTCCTCCTTTATCACATCTCTGATCCCATCTCCTCAGTTCGGTATTGTCCCATGGCCAGCGAATTACTAATACTTTGATAACCTGGTTGTTTAAAAAAGAAAGAAAAAAAAAAAGACTTTATTAACCTAGACTGTACTTCTGCACTTTTACACATGTGGAGAGGTGACACACAGCTTCTGCCTCCTCCTCTTCCTCCTCCCGGCCGATGGCATGATTTCAAACTAATGCAACACAAAAATCTAACCTTTCTTCCTGGAGAGGCCTATGGCAGGATCCAGTGGCCGCTACTTACGATTGTAAGGCAACGGGTTGCCAGTTAGGGAAATTTGAGGCTACAGTTATCATTACATATGCGAATATAATCACATGTGCCGCAAAAATCACATAAACGTGATTACAAAAAATGCACTAATACCGAGCGTTTTCGTCTTATCATGACATCTTCAGAGTACAAATGTAGGATAAATAATAATGCATATACGGATGGCAGGGAAGGAACTGGCGAAGCATGTCGCAGCAGGTGATCTGTCTCAGGTTTATGTCACCTGAGAGAGACATTGTGGCAGGCCACGTAAGCCAAAGATCTCTCTCTCACTGTAACATGCCTTCCCTGTCATCTGTATATGTATTTTTGTTTATCCCACCCTTGCATTCCGAAGATGTCCTAATATGGCGAAAGCGCTCGGTCTTAGTTCATCATTTCCCTTGTGGATTTTTTTTTATATATTAACATGCATATTTGAGAATTTTATACAAGGGGCACCGAACAGGTGAGATTGTCATTTTCCGAGTTCCAGTCGATACATCCCTAATCTATGAGGTCGAGATATGTTTTATTTTCACCTATGGTCGACGGGCTGAAGTCCGTGTCTTTCTCCCATTGTCCGCGTTTGTAGATCGTCTCTATTTCCTTTAGAACTGAACCAATCCCATAATGTTTCAATGAAAATACTTTTAACCTTGTCACTACTATCCACGACTTACGCATTTATTCTGGCTGCCGTGAAATTATTTTATTCAGACGAGGAAAACACATCGCACTGCGAATGCTAAGAACATTTTCAAATGCAAAGGCAAACGGTGAAAAAAAAAAAAAATCGATTAACTCAAAACCTCAGTTCAAGAGATATCAGAGGTAGAAAACGAGATGAAAAGTTTTCTAAGACAAATAGAGAAAGATTTCGTTCAATGTGCAGATAAATTCAAAGTACTCACGTTTGGGTCATCCTTCCAAGGTTTCATCGTTTTGAACTTTTGATGCTGGACGATCTTCCCCCACCAGTTTTCACGGTCAATACTGGAATCTGCCCACACCAACTTCTTATCAATACCACTACCATTGATGCCATGGAACTTCCAGTGCGAGTTGAAGCTCACGTGGGTATGACCAACGCCAGCCTCCTCGGCGACTATTCCTGTCAGATAGACATCGTCCACCCACACATAGTCTACCGTCCTGCTCGCTTCCAGAAGCCGAGGAACCACTGGCGTCGGGACGAACCACATGGAACCAGAGCAGTACGTCGGGTAGACCTCTTTGGAGAAGTCCTCGGTGGCCACCCTCCACTCCCCTTCCCTCGCTACTTGCGTGTTGTTGAAAATGTGGCAGTAGAAGTGGTCGACCACACCCACCGACTGTATGTCTGTTATCTTGGCCTTGAGAAGGAAGGGGTCGACAAGGACGTCGTCATCTGCATGCAAAGTCCAGGGAACAGTGGAACAGTGGCGACTGATCCAGGCCATCGCTGTCAGGACCTTGTCGGATAAAGACTTCTCATCTTCGAAGTCTCCTTGGACGAGGTCCCCGTGCAATCGACTCTCCTCCTGGACGATCCTCTCTTCCTCCTGGTTCTTGGGCCTGCCCACAACGAACACCACAGCCATGTTGATATTGTGTTCTTTCAGGATATTCTTGTTGGCCCAAGTCATCCTGGTCATGTTTCGTTTTGTTACTGCACTGATGTTGGAGTGAATGTAACCGATGATTTGTAGGCCTGGATGGCGGTCGCAAAAGTCAAGTTCTTCGACCAGGAAGTGATCTGGGGACTTCAACCGGTGTTGCTTTAGCACTTTCCCCTCCTTGTCTGATGCATGCTGGGAATTCTGTAGGGATTTAACATCAATGTCAGTATTTCTTATCTTAAGATAAACTCTTTGGCATGGGAGGGACGATCAAACCATGGACAGAATGATTGGGAAAGCGAAGGAATAAGTTAATTTTCTTTTTCTTTTAACAGTCGTCTAGGGGTTACCTTCTTACCACCACAAATAGTGAGAAAGCGAGAGTCGAAAAGATATGAAAAAATATCCTAGTGAGGTATGCTTACAATAACATTGATGTTATTCAAACATGAAATACAAACGGTCAACTCTTGAATTAACGGAAGACACGAGCGCGAGAGAATGGACTTCACGTGCACCTATCACTTAACACCTCATCCCCTTCTGCCATACCATAGACTTGTATATATGCCTCTGAAGAGGATATTAGTTATTAGTGTCCTTCCATCTTCAAGAACACTACCATGGTGGCATTAGCATACCTGCACTATATAAACGTGTATACATAAAGTTCAGCTCAAATGTGACATAGGTTGTAATGAATGCCTTATGGGCTATTCCCTCCCGCCATCCCCTCCCCCTCACCCTCACCCTCACCCTCACCCTCACCCACACTAGGCAGAAATCCGTTGATAAACCTAATTGTCCGTGCTTGGACATGATCCGTCAATATGTCAATCCTTCAGTCAATTACCTCTATTCAGGTATGGCTCCCAGTTCTCTTGCCATACTCTTCAAATTGCTGCACAGATGCGTATTATCAATATAAATCATCTTACACGTGTTAACTAAATTAGCAGTACATTTATTTTCTTATATGATTAACATGATACACAGTTTTGTGCGTTCATTATATTATGCATTTAAGCCTTACCCAAACAAGTCGTAGGAAGATGATCAGACCACGAGTATAAAGAAAGGTGTTAAACGTAAACGTTATTACAAGTCGTAACGAGATATCTAATCGGCAAACTTTTGGACGATAATAAAGATTTAGACAAAATTGACACAAGGAGCACAAATTCATACGAGGTAGAAACCGCATCAAACCAGTACTTACAGTTGGCTCTTCTTTCTTCAGGGACTCAGGGTTTTGTTTTTCATAATTCCTTGGAATCCTTGTAGGTGCACTCCTCTTATAGAACAATAAATGGAAACTAGCAATGAGACAAACACCAGCGAGGAGTACCATCCTAGTCCTCCTCATACCTTCAAAATTTAAAGGAGATCATAATAACAAGACGTATTGTTACAATTACATATATACACACATATGTATTCATATGTACACACAAATAAACCTATACTTATACATATACATACACATTAGTACATATACACATATACATATACATGTATCAAATAGCTCTGAAACTGGGGTTGATTGCCACTGTACTCTGTCGAACGTACAAAAGAAATGTTCTGAAACATGTCCTAACCAGAGTCCCCTATTTCTTGTCATTGGAAATGAAAACGCCACTACATCATCCGCGTTTTATTGGTATTTAGCATCCAGTAATGGTGAACACATACGTCCACACGCACACACGAACACACGTACACACGTTAGCCCCTCTGATATATGAGAATTTCAAAAATTCGCAATAAGGTGATGGAA
>NC_134782.1:56870468-56880468 GCF_046742065.1 Oratosquilla oratoria | reverse complement strand
TTCTTGGCAATCAGTCGTCTCCGTTGCCGTGACGTCACCACTCTTGGCCAATCAGTTGTCCCCGTTGCCGTGACGTCACCACTCTCTCAGCCAATCAGGTTCTCGTGGACTGCTACCAAATCACCTTCACCGGCTAGATAATTTTGCCAAAACAGATATGTCAATTTTTTATTTATTTATTAATTTTTCTATTTATCTATTTATTCATTTATTTATTTATTGACATTCAGGAATGCAAATTTCTAAACACATTTGTCGTCTTTTAGTCTGGTTTCAGCTTATGAACTTCTGGAGTACTTCAATTAGCAAACAACAACCTTAGCTACAGATGTAAACAGTCCACTTTACTTACATATTCACCACAAGATGACTATCACTATTTTTGTCTCCAGATGCCGCCACATTAGAAATGAGGAAATTGTTGGAAACCATTTTCGTAACTGCACTTATGGGTAAGGTGGGCATTGACTTCTCAGTTGGTCATGTCGCTGTACATTCCTTCGTTGACCGAACCTCTATACTTAATGATTGTCTAGAGCAAACGACTCATCCCCATTAAGTTTTACTCTCTCCCTCTCTCCTTCCTTTATTCTATATTTTTTTCTTGTTTAGGTGATACGGAATGAGTGCCGGCCACTCATCTCGGCTCTTCTCATTAAGTAACACCCAGACGAGGATTTTACCGAAGTCTTCCTTGTGGAATTCACTATATATTTTCCAGAATATGCTGAAAACGTGAGGCGTATGTCCGATGCCGGCTTGCCTGGCCAATAACCCCGTCACATAAGCATCCTCGATGTGGAGAATGTTGATGACTTGAGCGGAGGTCAGAAGGCGTGGCGCCAGGGCAGTAAGCATGAACCACATGGAGCCAGAGCAGTAAGGTGGATAGTAATCCTCCGGGAACTCCTCAGGTAGAACCCCAAGACCTCCTTCCCGAAAGACCGGACGGTTCGGGTGTAATGCGCAATAGAATTTATGTTCTACGCCAAGGACCTGAATCTCTTTGATCTTCTCAACGAACAAGAAATCGTCGATAAGGATATCGTCGTCAGCCTTGAAGGTCCAGGGAACATGGCTGCAATGCCGATGGACCCACACCAGACCTGCAAGAGTCTTATACGTCAAGAGGTCGTAATGGTCCTCAAAGTCAACTTGGACCATGTCGTGGTAACGGACACTCTCCTTCTCCAGGATCTGTTCTTCCCTCTTGTTCTTGGCCCTGCCCACAATAAAGACGACGGCCATTCTGAAGCCATACTTTCTCGAGATGTCCGAATTGGCCCAAGTACGCCTTGTTGTGGCTCTCTTTCCAACGGCAGAGATCGTCGACAGCACGAAGCCTATCGTTCGCAGACGTGGATTGCGTTCCTCAGTGCAGAAGTCTACCTCCTCGATTAGAAATCTGGTGGGGATACTTGGAGGATGGCCGAAAGGTATCTCCTCGTATCGTCGTGGCAGGACCGGGTTGGCCTAAGCAGGGAAGCACAATTAAGAATGGTGTAAAAGAATTAAAGTATCTAATAAATATGGGTTCGATACTAAAATCATTGTCATAGTCAATAATATGTGGTGCAAATATCATTAAGATACGATTTGTGAAGTCGAGTATCAAAGTCTGGTGTGTGTATATGTGTGTGTGTGTGTGTTTGTGTGTGTGTGTGTGTGTGTGTGATTGTCACACGTCAAAAGTGTGACTGTGTGCTTGGTTGCCACGACATCGAATGTGTTAGTGATTAGTTGACATTCATATGTCTAATCAAATGATCACAGATCACGAGTCAACAGTGGTTGCGTTCTTGTGGCGGGCCTACAAGAGAATCTCCTCTCCATCGTTTATCTTTACATTCTATCAACACCCTTATTTCCATCTGTATGTGCAACCCTGTATGTTCACGACAACCCTGTTTGGGCGGAGAGGCGGCCCAAGTTCGGGAAAAAAAAAAAAAAAAAAAAAAAAAAAAAAAATTCTCCTCGCAACTAACAGAGTTTCACCCTCCCATGGGTTTTTCCTTGCGTGAAAGAGGAAGCGGGGCGATGGGTCGGAAGATCAGGTAACATCCAACGGGAGGGGTCATTACTTCGTTGTTAATATCGTGCAAAAGTAATGTAGCCGACATGAAGGTACGAAAAACCAAGTTGGAAAATATATATATATATATATAATACTAGCGTTCTCCACATAGTACATTCTGGTCAAAAAAAGAAATTGTGTGCATGCGTTAGCAAAACAAAGTAAAATATGAGTGGTAGGGTGGTGAGACAAACACCGGGAATCGTTGGAGTTTTAATCACTGACGTTTTGCTCTTAACGGAACTTACTTCTTCAGAGTGAAACGTCAGTGATTAAAACTCCAACTATTCTCGTTGTATATGTCACCACCCTACCACTCATTTTGTCGTCCATCCTTCAACATATATATATATATATATATATATATATATATATATATCTATATTTATATATATATATATATATATATAATTTATTTATTTATTAATATATTTACTCATTTACTGTATTTATTTATCTATTCATTTATCAATTTACAAGCGCCGGCTTCCCCATGGCCGCTTGGACTGCGGCGCTGCTCACTTCGCGAGCGGGTGCTTCGCGCCCTGCCCTTCGTTCGCGGCCAATCAATCGTCTCCGTTGCCGTGACCCGTCAGTGTTCTCGGTCAATCAATCGTTTCCGTTGCCGTGACGTCACCACTCTCGGCCAATCAGTTGTCCCCGTTGCCGTGACGTCACCACTCTCTCAGCCAATCAGGTTTTCGTGGACTGTTACCAAATCACCGTCACCGGCTAGATAATTTTGCCAAAAACAGACATGTTGATTTTTTATTCATTTATTATTTTCTTTCTTTATTTATTTATTTATTTATTGACATTCAGGAATGCAAATTTCTAAACACATTTGTCGTCTTTTAGTCTGGTTTCAGCTTATGAACTTCTGGAGTACTTCAATTAGCAAACAACAACCTTAGCTACAGATGTAAACAGTCCACTTTACTTACATATTCACCACAAGATGACTATCACTATTTTTGTCTCCAGATGCCGCCACATTAGAAATAAGGAAATTGTTGGAAACCATTTTCGTAACTGCACTTATGGGTAAGGTGGGCATTGACTTCTCAGTTGGTCATGTCGCTGTACATTCCTTGTGCCCATAACTTCGTTGACCGAACCTCTATACTTAATGATTGTCTAGAGCAAACGACTCATCCCCATTAAGTTTTACTCTCTCGCTCTCTCCTTCCTTTATTCTATATTTTTTTCTTGTTTAGGTGATACGGAATGAGTGCCGGCCACTCATCTCGGCTCTTCTCATTAAGTAACAACCAGACGAGGATTTTACCAAAGTCTTCCTTGTGGAATTCACTATATATTTTCCAGAATATGCTGAAAACGTGAGGCGTATGTCCGATGCCGGCTTGCCTGGCCAATAACCCCGTCACATAAGCATCCTCGAAGTGGAGAATGTTGATGACTTGAGCGGAGGTCAGAAGGCGTGGCGCCAGGGCAGTAAGCATGAACCACATGGAGCCAGAGCAGTAAGGTGGATAGTAATCCTCCGGGAACTCCTCAGGTAAAACCCCAAGACCTCCTTTCCGAACGACCGGACCTTTCGGGTGTATTGCGCAATAGAATTTATGTTCTACGCCAAGGACCTGAATCTCTTTGATCTTCTCAACGAACAAGAAATCGTCGATAAGGATATCGTCGTCAGCCTTGAAGGTCCAGGGAACATGGCTGCAATGCCGATGGACCCACACCAGACCTGCAAGAGTCTTATACGTCAAGAGGTCGTAATGGTCCTCAAAGTCAACTTGGACCATGTCGTGGTAACGGACTTCTCCTTCTCCAGGATCTGTTCTTCCCTCTTGTTCTTGGCCCTGCCCACAATAAAGACGACGGCCATTCTGATGCCATACTTTCTCGAGATGTCCGAATTGGCCCAAGTACGCCTTGTTGTGGCTCTCTTTCCAACGGCAGAGATCGTCGACAGCACGAAGCCTATCGTTCGCAGACGTGGATTGCGTTCCTCAGTGCAGAAGTCTACCTCCTAGATTAGAAATCTGGTGGGGATACTTGGAGGTTGGCCGAAAGGTATCTCCTCGTATCGTCGTGGCAGGACCGGGTTGGCCTAAGCAGGGAAGCACAGTTAAGAATGGTGTAAAAGAATTAAAGTATCTAATAAATATGGGTTCGATACTAAAATCATTGTCATAGTCAATAATATGTGGTGCAAATATCATTAAGATACGATTTGTGAAGCCGAGTATCAAAGTCTGGTGTGTGTATATATATATATATATATATATATATATATGTGTGTGTGTGTGTGTGTGTGTGTGTGTGTGTGTGTGTGTGTGATTGTCATACGTCAAAAGTGTGACTGTGTGCTTGGTTGCCACGACATTGAATGTGTTAGTGATTAGTTGACATTCATATGTCTAATCAAATGATCACAGATCACGAGTCAACAGTGGTTGCGTTCTTGTGGCGGTCCTACAAGAGAATCTCCTCTCCATCGTTTATCTTTACATTCTATCAACACCCTTATTTCCATCTGTATGTGCAACCCCAAGGGCTAACACTCGATTTCCGGACCAGGCTTCGACAGTGTATTGATTGGATACATTTCACGATGTCATTGTTTTAGTGAATTTAGTGACACCCTAACTGACCAGTCACACAACATTCTTTTGTGACTGGAGACGAATTCCCACGAAGAAGGTATGCTGATCTCTTTTACTTTTACTGTCCCTCTTTTATCTCCATTTTTAAATTCCTCCTTTATCACATCTCTGATCCCATCTCCTCAGTTCGGTATTGTCCCATGGCCAGCGAATTACTAATACTTTGATAACCTGGTTGTTTAAAAAAGAAAGAAAAAAAAAAGACTTTATTAACCTAGACTGTACTTCTGCACTTTTACACATGTGGAGAGGTGACACACAGCTTCTGCCTCCTCCTCTTCCTCCTCCCGGCCGATGGCATGATTTCAAACTAATGCAACACAAAAATCTAACCTTTCTTCCTGGAGAGGCCTATGGCAGGATCCAGTGGCCGCTACTTACGATTGTAAGGCAACGGGTTGCCAGTTAGGGAAATTTGAGGCTACAGTTATCATTACATATGCGAATATAATCACATGTGCCGCAAAAATCACATAAACGTGATTACAAAAAATGCACTAATACCGAGCGTTTTCGTCTTATCATGACATCTTCAGAGTACAAATGTAGGATAAATAATAATGCATATACGGATGGCAGGGAAGGAACTGGCGAAGCATGTCGCAGCAGGTGATCTGTCTCAGGTTTATGTCACCTGAGAGAGACATTGTGGCAGGCCACGTAAGCCAAAGATCTCTCTCTCACTGTAACATGCCTTCCCTGTCATCTGTATATGTATTTTTGTTTATCCCACCCTTGCATTCCGAAGATGTCCTAATATGGCGAAAGCGCTCGGTCTTAGTTCATCATTTCCCTTGTGGATTTTTTTTTTATATATTAACATGCATATTTGAGAATTTTATACAAGGGGCACCGAACAGGTGAGATTGTCATTTTCCGAGTTCCAGTCGATACATCCCTAATCTATGAGGTCGAGATATGTTTTATTTTCACCTATGGTCGACGGGCTGAAGTCCGTGTCTTTCTCCCATTGTCCGCGTTTGTAGATCGTCTCTATTTCCTTTAGAACTGAACCAATCCCATAATGTTTCAATGAAAATACTTTTAACCTTGTCACTACTATCCACGACTTACGCATTTATTCTGGCTGCCGTGAAATTATTTTATTCAGACGAGGAAAACACATCGCACTGCGAATGCTAAGAACATTTTCAAATGCAAAGGCAAACGGTGACAAAAAAAAAACAAAACAAAAACCGATTAACTCAAAACCTCAGTTCAAGAGATATCAGAGGTAGAAAACGAGATGAAAAGTTTTCTAAGACAAATAGAGAAAGATTTCGTTCAATGTACAGATAAATTCAAAGTACTCACGTTTGGGTCATCCTTCCAAGGTTTCATCGTTTTGAACTTTTGATGCTGGACGATCTTCCCCCACCAGTTTTCACGGTCAAGACTGGAATTTGCCCACACCAACGTATTATCAATATCATCATCATTGATGCCATGGAACTTCCAGTACGAGTTGAATCTCACGTGGGTATGACCAACGCCAGCCTCCTCGGCGACTATTCCTGTCAGATAGGTATCGTCCACCCACATATAGTCTACCGTCCTGCTCGCTTCCAGAAGCCGAGGGACCACTGGCGTCGGGACGAACCACATGGAACTAGAGCAGTGCGTTGGGTAGACCTCTTTGGAGAAGTCCTCGGTGGCCACCCTCCACTCCCCTTCCCTCGCTACTTGCGTGTTGTTGAAAATGTGGCAGTAGAAGTGGTCGACCACACCCACCGACTGTATGTCTGTTATCTTGGCCTTGAGAAGGAAGGGGTCGACAAGGACGTCGTCATCTGCATGCAAAGTCCAGGGAACAGTGGAACAGTGGCGACTGATCCAGGCCATCGCTGTCAGGACCTTGTCGGATAAAGACTTCTCATCTTCGAAGTCTCCTTGGACGAGGTCCCCGTGCAATCGACTCTCCTCCTGGACGATCCTCTCTTCCTCCTGGTTCTTGGGCCTGCCCACAACGAACACCACAGCCATGTTGATATTGTGTTCTTTCAGGATATTCTTGTTGGCCCAAGTCATCCTGGTCATGTTTCGTTTTGTTACTGCACTGATGTTGGAGTGAATGTAACCGATGATTTGTAGGCCTGGATGGCGGTCGCAAAAGTCAAGTTCTTCGACCAGGAAGTGATCTGGGGACTTCAACCGGTGTTGCTTTAGCACTTTCCCCTCCTTGTCTGATGCATGCTGGGAATTCTGTAGGGATTTAACATCAATGTCAGTATTTCTTATCTTAAGATAAACTCTTTGGCATGGGAGGGACGATCAAACCATGGACAGAATGATTGGGAAAGCGAAGGAATAAGTTAATTTTCTTTTTCTTTTAACAGTCGTCTAGGGGTTACCTTCTTACCACCACAAATAGTGAGAAAGCGAGAGTCGAAAAGATATGAAAAAATATCCTAGTGAGGTATGCTTACAATAACATTGATGTTATTCAAACATGAAATACAAACGGTCAACTCTTGAATTAACGGAAGACACGAGCGCGAGAGAATGGACTTCACGTGCACCTATCACTTAACACCTCATCCCCTTCTGCCATACCATAGACTTGTATATATGCCTCTGAAGAGGATATTAGTTATTAGTGTCCTTCCATCTTCAAGAACACTACCATGGTGGCATTAGCATACCTGCACTATATAAACGTGTATACATAAAGTTCAGCTCAAATATGACATAGGTTGTAATGAATGCCTTATGGGCTATTCCCTCCCGCCATCCCCTCCCCCTCACCCTCACCCTCACCCTCACCCTCACCCACACTAGGCAGAAATCCGTTGATAAACCTAATTGTCCGTGCTTGGACATGATCCGTCAATATGTCAATCCTTCAGTCAATTACCTCTATTCAGGTATGGCTCCCAGTTCTCTTGCCATACTCTTCAAATTGCTGCACAGATGCGTATTATCAATATAAATCATCTTACACGTGTTAACTAAATTAGCAGTACATTTATTTTCTTATATGATTAACATGATACACAGTTTTGTGCGTTCATTATATTATGCATTTAAGCCTTACCCAAACAAGTCGTAGGAAGATGATCAGACCACGAGTATAAAGAAAGGTGTTAAACGTAAACGTTATTACAAGTCGTAACGAGATATCTAATCGGCAAACTTTTGGACGATAATAAAGATTTAGACAAAATTGACACAAGGAGCACAAATTCATACGAGGTAGAAACCGCATCAAACCAGTACTTACAGTTGGCTCTTCTTTCTTCAGGGACTCAGGGTTTTGTTTTTCATAATTCCTTGGAATCCTTGTAGGTGCACTCCTCTTATAGAACAATAAATGGAAACTAGCAATGAGACAAACACCAGCGAGGAGTACCATCCTAGTCCTCCTCATACCTTCAAAATTTAAAGGAGATCATAATAACAAGACGTATTGTTACAATTACATATATACACACATATGTATTCATATGTACACACAAATAAACCTATACTTATACATATACATACACATTAGTACATATACACATATACATATACATGTATCAAATAGCTCTGAAACTGGGGTTGATTGCCACTGTACTCTGTCGAACGTACAAAAGAAATGTTCTGAAACATGTCCTAACCAGAGTCCCCTATTTCTTGTCATTGGAAATGAAAACGCCACTACATCATCCGCGTTTTATTGGTATTTAGCATCCAGTAATGGTGAACACATACGTCCACACGCACACACGAACACACGTACACACGTTAGCCCCTCTGATATATGAGAATTTCAAAAATTCGCAATAAGGTGATGGAAGTGGACTTCAGAGGAGGTATCAGCAAAACATAATCATTTTAGCTTGTTACTATGAATAAAAGGAGTAGAGAAACTGTATCACAAGAGTTTCTGATTTGGTTTGGATATAACAAGAGTTTGTGTGTGTGTGGGGATATTTGTCAAATAACAACAGAAATTTGAAAACGGACTAATAAAAGTTATTACACTGATGGATACAGGAAAATTATAAATACGAATATATCATAAAAAGTAGGCACAACTGTATAAGAATAAATGGTGGACACAAAATGAAAATACATTTGTTTTATATTATGTTGCATTGTATTATATTGTACTGCATTGTATTGCATTGTCTTGTTTTGTATTGTATTGTATTATATTGTATTGCATTGTATTATATTGTACTGTATTGTATTGCATTGTCTTGTATTGTATTGTATTGCATTGTATTATATTGTACTGTATTGTATTGTATTGTCTTGTATGGTATTGTATTGTATCATACTATATTGTATAGTATTGTATTGTATTTTGCACAAGGTAATTAAGAAAACGCACACGTACAAATGCACACACACACACACACACACACACACACTGTCACGTGGGTCACGTGACGAGACTTGGAAGGCTGTCGGCGCGGACGCATCATCCGCTGACCACGTGATTTGGCAAGAAGGAGTGGTGGTGACCCAGCACACACCTGGCCGGCCGAAAGGTGGCGTGAGGTCAGGCTTGGCTTCAGTGTTGCCAACTGTCCCTACGAGGTATCTGCTGTGCGCATGCGCAGATCCATGCCCACCCACTCTCCCTCACCCTCCCGGATGTATAAGAGGACACCAGGACGGAAGGAGGACACACACCTTACGGCCGCCTGCCGTTGAGGGTGGACCCCCCCCCCTCCCCTCCCAGTTCCACGGAGGGAGGGCGCCGGGACAGAAAGAGACCACGAGGGACCAGGAGGACACACACTACTACGGCCGTCTGCCGTTGAGGGCGGACCCCCCCCCCTCCCCTCCCAGTTCCACGGAGGGAGGGCCCGGGACAGAAGGAGACCACGAGGAGCAGGATACAAGGAGGAGTGGTGTAGGACACAAGGAGGAGACGCGCGCCCGTCCTTAGCAGGACACTAATGGGGACCCGTCCGGAAGGAGACCACACAAGGAGGAGTGGTGTAGTATATTTAATTGTAATCTTGTAGACATCACGCTGGTGATTTTATATTTTATATGTGCTTGTTCCAGTTAGGATAGTGCTCTGTGTGTTATCCAAATAAAAACACGTGTTGTGTTACCTTGGTGTTTCTTTCTCTCTCGCCCGAATTCTCAATAATACCGAGTATACAAAATTATTGATTTGTACCCCCCTGACATTGGCGCGTCGAACAGGGACTCGGTTGAGAAAGAGAGATAGAAACACAAGGTGCTGGTCCACAGCAATTGGATCCAACCCGAGCAGTCAGTGTGTTTAGTTTTTTTCTCAGTTAGAGAGAGAGCTGTAGAGAGGGTGACTAGGTTTTAGCTAGTGAGAGCT
>NC_134782.1:56820468-56865468 GCF_046742065.1 Oratosquilla oratoria | reverse complement strand
GCAGGGAAGCACAATTAAGAATGGTGTAAAAGAATTAAAGTATCTAATAAATATGGGTTCGATACTAAAATCATTGTCATAGTCAATAATATGTGGTGCAAATATCATTAAGATACGATTTGTGAAGTCGAGTATCAAAGTCTGGTGTGTGTATATGTGTGTGTGTGTGTGTTTGTGTGTGTGTGTGTGTGTGTGTGTGATTGTCACACGTCAAAAGTGTGACTGTGTGCTTGGTTGCCACGACATCGAATGTGTTAGTGATTAGTTGACATTCATATGTCTAATCAAATGATCACAGATCACGAGTCAACAGTGGTTGCGTTCTTGTGGCGGGCCTACAAGAGAATCTCCTCTCCATCGTTTATCTTTACATTCTATCAACACCCTTATTTCCATCTGTATGTGCAACCCTGTATGTTCACGACAACCCTGTTTGGGCGGAGAGGCGGCCCAAGTTCGGTAAAAAAAAAAAAAAAAAAAAAAAAAAAAAAAAAAAAATTCTCCTCGCAACTAACAGAGTTTCACCCTCCCATGGGTTTTTCCTTGCGTGAAAGAGGAAGCGGGGCGATGGGTCGGAAGATCAGGTAACATCCAACGGGAGGGGTCATTACTTCATTGTTAATATCGTGCAAAAGTAATGTAGCCGACATGAAGGTACGAAAAACCAAGTTGGAAAATATATATATATATATAATACTAGCGTTCTCAACATAGTACATTCTGGTCAAAAAAAGAAATTGTGTGCATGCGTTAGCAAAACAAAGTAAAATATGAGTGGTAGGGTGGTGAGACAAACACCGGGAATCGTTGGAGTTTTAATCACTGACGTTTTGCTCCTAACGGAACTTACTTCTTCAGAGTGAAACGTCAGTGATTAAAACTCCAACTATTCTCGTTGTATATGTCACCACCCTACCACTCATTTTGTCGTCCATCCTTCAACATATATATATATATATATATATATATATATATATATATTTATATATATATATATATATATAATTTATTTATTTATTAATATATTTACTCATTTACTGTATTTATTTATCTATTCATTTATCAATTTACAAGCGCCGGCTTCCCCATGGCCGCTTGGACTGCGGCGCTGCTCACTTCGCGAGCGGGTGCTTCGCGCCCTGCCCTTCGTTCGCGGCCAATCAATCGTCTCCGTTGCCGTGACCCGTCAGTGTTCTCGGTCAATCAATCGTTTCCGTTGCCGTGACGTCACCACTCTCGGCCAATCAGTTGTCCCCGTTGCCGTGACGTCACCACTCTCTCAGCCAATCAGGTTTTCGTGGACTGTTACCAAATCACCGTCACCGGCTAGATAATTTTGCCAAAAACAGACATGTTGATTTTTTATTCATTTATTATTTTCTTTCTTTATTTATTTATTTATTTATTGACATTCAGGAATGCAAATTTCTAAACACATTTGTCGTCTTTTAGTCTGGTTTCAGCTTATGAACTTCTGGAGTACTTCAATTAGCAAACAACAACCTTAGCTACAGATGTAAACAGTCCACTTTACTTACATATTCACCACAAGATGACTATCACTATTTTTGTCTCCAGATGCCGCCACATTAGAAATAAGGAAATTGTTGGAAACCATTTTCGTAACTGCACTTATGGGTAAGGTGGGCATTGACTTCTCAGTTGGTCATGTCGCTGTACATTCCTTGTGCCCATAACTTCGTTGACCGAACCTCTATACTTAATGATTGTCTAGAGCAAACGACTCATCCCCATTAAGTTTTACTCTCTCCCTCTCTCTCCTTCCTTTATTCTATATTTTTTTCTTGTTTAGGTGATACGGAATGAGTGCCGGCCACTCATCTCGGCTCTTCTCATTAAGTAACAACCAGACGAGGATTTTACCAAAGTCTTCCTTGTGGAATTCACTATATATTTTCCAGAATATGCTGAAAACGTGAGGCGTATGTCCGATGCCGGCTTGCCTGGCCAATAACCCCGTCACATAAGCATCCTCGAAGTGGAGAATGTTGATGACTTGAGCGGAGGTCAGAAGGCGTGGCGCCAGGGCAGTAAGCATGAACCACATGGAGCCAGAGCAGTAAGGTGGATAGTAATCCTCCGGGAACTCCTCAGGTAAAACCCCAAGACCTCCTTTCCGAACGACCGGACCTTTCGGGTGTATTGCGCAATAGAATTTATGTTCTACGCCAAGGACCTGAATCTCTTTGATCTTCTCAACGAACAAGAAATCGTCGATAAGGATATCGTCGTCAGCCTTGAAGGTCCAGGGAACATGGCTGCAATGCCGATGGACCCACACCAGACCTGCAAGAGTCTTATACGTCAAGAGGTCGTAATGGTCCTCAAAGTCAACTTGGACCATGTCGTGGTAACGGACTTCTCCTTCTCCAGGATCTGTTCTTCCCTCTTGTTCTTGGCCCTGCCCACAATAAAGACGACGGCCATTCTGATGCCATACTTTCTCGAGATGTCCGAATTGGCCCAAGTACGCCTTGTTGTGGCTCTCTTTCCAACGGCAGAGATCGTCGACAGCACGAAGCCTATCGTTCGCAGACGTGGATTGCGTTCCTCAGTGCAGAAGTCTACCTCCTAGATTAGAAATCTGGTGGGGATACTTGGAGGTTGGCCGAAAGGTATCTCCTCGTATCGTCGTGGCAGGACCGGGTTGGCCTAAGCAGGGAAGCACAGTTAAGAATGGTGTAAAAGAATTAAAGTATCTAATAAATATGGGTTCGATACTAAAATCATTGTCATAGTCAATAATATGTGGTGCAAATATCATTAAGATACGATTTGTGAAGCCGAGTATCAAAGTCTGGTGTGTGTATATATATATATATATGTGTGTGTGTGTGTGTGTGTGTGTGTGTGTGTGTGTGTGTGTGTGTGTGTGTGTGATTGTCATACGTCAAAAGTGTGACTGTGTGCTTGGTTGCCACGACATTGAATGTGTTAGTGATTAGTTGACATTCATATGTCTAATCAAATGATCACAGATCACGAGTCAACAGTGGTTGCGTTCTTGTGGCGGTCCTACAAGAGAATCTCCTCTCCATCGTTTATCTTTACATTCTATCAACACCCTTATTTCCATCTGTATGTGCAACCCCAAGGGCTAACACTCGATTTCCGGACCAGGCTTCGACAGTGTATTGATTGGATACATTTCACGATGTCATTGTTTTAGTGAATTTAGTGACACCCTAACTGACCAGTCACACAACATTCTTTTGTGACTGGAGACGAATTCCCACGAAGAAGGTATGCTGATCTCTTTTACTTTTACTGTCCCTCTTTTATCTCCATTTTTAAATTCCTCCTTTATCACATCTCTGATCCCATCTCCTCAGTTCGGTATTGTCCCATGGCCAGCGAATTACTAATACTTTGATAACCTGGTTGTTTAAAAAAGAAAGAAAAAAAAAAGACTTTATTAACCTAGACTGTACTTCTGCACTTTTACACATGTGGAGAGGTGACACACAGCTTCTGCCTCCTCCTCTTCCTCCTCCCGGCCGATGGCATGATTTCAAACTAATGCAACACAAAAATCTAACCTTTCTTCCTGGAGAGGCCTATGGCAGGATCCAGTGGCCGCTACTTACGATTGTAAGGCAACGGGTTGCCAGTTAGGGAAATTTGAGGCTACAGTTATCATTACATATGCGAATATAATCACATGTGCCGCAAAAATCACATAAACGTGATTACAAAAAATGCACTAATACCGAGCGTTTTCGTCTTATCATGACATCTTCAGAGTACAAATGTAGGATAAATAATAATGCATATACGGATGGCAGGGAAGGAACTGGCGAAGCATGTCGCAGCAGGTGATCTGTCTCAGGTTTATGTCACCTGAGAGAGACATTGTGGCAGGCCACGTAAGCCAAAGATCTCTCTCTCACTGTAACATGCCTTCCCTGTCATCTGTATATGTATTTTTGTTTATCCCACCCTTGCATTCCGAAGATGTCCTAATATGGCGAAAGCGCTCGGTCTTAGTTCATCATTTCCCTTGTGGATTTTTTTTTTATATATTAACATGCATATTTGAGAATTTTATACAAGGGGCACCGAACAGGTGAGATTGTCATTTTCCGAGTTCCAGTCGATACATCCCTAATCTATGAGGTCGAGATATGTTTTATTTTCACCTATGGTCGACGGGCTGAAGTCCGTGTCTTTCTCCCATTGTCCGCGTTTGTAGATCGTCTCTATTTCCTTTAGAACTGAACCAATCCCATAATGTTTCAATGAAAATACTTTTAACCTTGTCACTACTATCCACGACTTACGCATTTATTCTGGCTGCCGTGAAATTATTTTATTCAGACGAGGAAAACACATCGCACTGCGAATGCTAAGAACATTTTCAAATGCAAAGGCAAACGGTGAAAAAAAAAAAAATCGATTAACTCAAAACCTCAGTTCAAGAGATATCAGAGGTAGAAAACGAGATGAAAAGTTTTCTAAGACAAATAGAGAAAGATTTCGTTCAATGTGCAGATAAATTCAAAGTACTCACGTTTGGGTCATCCTTCCAAGGTTTCATCGTTTTGAACTTTTGATGCTGGACGATCTTCCCCCACCAGTTTTCACGGTCAATACTGGAATCTGCCCACACCAACTTCTTATCAATACCACTACCATTGATGCCATGGAACTTCCAGTGCGAGTTGAAGCTCACGTGGGTATGACCAACGCCAGCCTCCTCGGCGACTATTCCTGTCAGATAGACATCGTCCACCCACACATAGTCTACCGTCCTGCTCGCTTCCAGAAGCCGAGGAACCACTGGCGTCGGGACGAACCACATGGAACCAGAGCAGTACGTCGGGTAGACCTCTTTGGAGAAGTCCTCGGTGGCCACCCTCCACTCCCCTTCCCTCGCTACTTGCGTGTTGTTGAAAATGTGGCAGTAGAAGTGGTCGACCACACCCACCGTCTGTATCTCTGTTATCTTGGCCTTGAGAAGGAAAGGGTCGACAAGGACGTCGTCATCTGCATGCAAAGTCCAGGGAACAGTGGAACAGTGGCGACTGATCCAGGCCATCGCTGTCAGGACCTTGTCGGATAAAGACTTCTCATCTTCGAAGTCTCCTTGGACGAGGTCCCCGTGCAATCGACTCTCCTCCTGGACGATCCTCTCTTCCTCCTGGTTCTTGGGCCTGCCCACAACGAACACCACAGCCATGTTGATATTGTGTTCTTTCAGGATATTCTTGTTGGCCCAAGTCATCCTGGTCATGTTTCGTTTTGTTACTGCACTGATGTTGGAGTGAATGTAACCGATGATTTGTAGGCCTGGATGGCGGTCGCAAAAGTCAAGTTCTTCGACCAGGAAGTGATCTGGGGACTTCAACCGGTGTTGCTTTAGCACTTTCCCCTCCTTGTCTGATGCATGCTGGGAATTCTGTAGGGATTTAACATCAATGTCAGTATTTCTTATCTTAAGATAAACTCTTTGGCATGGGAGGGACGATCAAACCATGGACAGAATGATTGGGAAAGCGAAGGAATAAGTTAATTTTCTTTTTCTTTTAACAGTCGTCTAGGGGTTACCTTCTTACCACCACAAATAGTGAGAAAGCGAGAGTCGAAAAGATATGAAAAAATATCCTAGTGAGGTATGCTTACAATAACATTGATGTTATTCAAACATGAAATACAAACGGTCAACTCTTGAATTAACGGAAGACACGAGCGCGAGAGAATGGACTTCACGTGCACCTATCACTTAACACCTCATCCCCTTCTGCCATACCATAGACTTGTATATATGCCTCTGAAGAGGATATTAGTTATTAGTGTCCTTCCATCTTCAAGAACACTACCATGGTGGCATTAGCATACCTGCACTATATAAACGTGTATACATAAAGTTCAGCTCAAATGTGACATAGGTTGTAATGAATGCCTTATGGGCTATTCCCTCCCGCCATCCCCTCCCCCTCACCCTCACCCTCACCCTCACCCTCACCCACACTAGGCAGAAATCCGTTGATAAACCTAATTGTCCGTGCTTGGACATGATCCGTCAATATGTCAATCCTTCAGTCAATTACCTCTATTCAGGTATGGCTCCCAGTTCTCTTGCCATACTCTTCAAATTGCTGCACAGATGCGTATTATCAATATAAATCATCTTACACGTGTTAACTAAATTAGCAGTACATTTATTTTCTTATATGATTAACATGATACACAGATTTGTGCGTTCATTATATTATGCATTTAAGCCTCGAGTATAAACAAAGGTGTTAAACGTAAACGTTATTACAAGTCGTAACGAGATATCTAATCGGCATACTTTTGGACGATAATAAAGATTTAGACAAAATTGACACAAGGAGCACAAATTCATACGAGGTAGAAACCGCATCAAACCAGTACTTACAGTTGGCTCTTCTTTCTTCAGGGACTCAGGGTTTTGTTTTTCATAATTCCTTGGAATCCTTGTAGGTGCACTCCTCTTATAGAACAATAAATGGAAACTAGCAATGAGACAAACACCAGCGAGGAGTACCATCCTAGTCCTCCTCATACCTTCAAAATTTAAAGGAGATCATAATAACAAGACGTATTGTTACAATTACATATATACACACATATGTATTCATATGTACACACAAATAAACCTATACTTATACATATACATACACATTAGTACATATACACATATACATATACATGTATCAAATAGCTCTGAAACTGGGGTTGATTGCCACTGTACTCTGTCGAACGTACAAAAGAAATGTTCTGAAACATGTCCTAACCATTCCCCGACGTCAACTCGCACGGTAAAGTATGTAGTCTTAATTTCAGTATCTTTATTCAGGAGAGCCATGCAACAAGTGGGCGAAGATTCGATAAATGGTTGTGCGACTGGTCACAGCAACAATGTACTACCCAGGATGCACAAAAACAATGTTCTGGAACTTGTCCTAACACTTCCTTGACGTCAGCTCGCACGGTACAGCTGCCGTCGAGGAATGGTTAGGACAAGTTCAAGAACATTCCTTTGTACGTTCTGCATAGTACAATGTTTTGCGTCATTGGCCTGCAGTAACCAATCGCACAGCCAAGGGTTCGAATCCCAGTGGTAGAGCTAGTTATTTGTCGAAACTTCACACACCTGTCGTATGGTTCTCCTGCACAAAATATTCAATGAAATTAAGATTACGTAATGTGCCGTGGTTAAGACAAGTTCCAGAATAATTCTTTTGGAACGTCATGCATAGTAAGATGATAGAATCATTGCCTTGTGGCAACCACGTCTTTCATAGTAAGATGGCAGAAGCATTGGCATGTGGCAACCAGTCGCACAACAAGTGGTTCCAAGTTCCAGTGGCTAGTTAATCCATCATTGACGGCGACTGTGAGTGACCTGTCAATCGCATTGACAAGACTCATTCAAGGACCACTTTACGGAATTGACAAAACTTTTCGGTCTGTGTAACCCATTTCACAAAGTCCGTAGAGTCATCTTGGTCCGGGATCAGGAAGGTACCACACGGTGCCGTAACTGTTGTCGAGGTAGGATCCGTAACAGTACAAAGAATATAAAGGGAAACAACCAAACCGGTCTTCAGCCTGACAGATAAACCATATGAGGAAAGACGGAAAAATTCTGGGTCTGCCAACTTTCAGAGATCGAAAAGAAAGAGGCGATGTGATAACAGTATTCAGGACTATAAGGAGTAGACCAGAGTGACAGAAGAGATCTCTTGATTGAGAATAGGAGGGTTTTAAGATGTCATAAGAACAAGTTACGGAAGACTACATATCTAAAGGACGTGAAGAAATATGTGATATGGTTTAACGTCACACACTCCCCCCCCCCTATCGGGAGGCTAGGACGGTGCACCTCACAGAGGGCTTTGTAGCGTAGAATTTAATGAACCATGCCCTTGGTTCAACTTCGCTAGTGGCAGGATTCGAACCGCCCTCACCTCGACCTTCGCCGCAAGTAACGACGCCCTAACCCGCTCAGCCATAGTTTTTCATATATACCCATGAGTACTTGGAATGGCTTAGGAGGTGATATGGCCCAAGGTGGAACAATACATAAATTCAAATCTAAATATCATCATTGGAAGTCAATGATATATATTAGATTGGAACTGTAAATGAATTTGAGGTTAGGTATAATAAGTTGAAGAGTAGGAGACGGGACTCGACGGGTATTGCCCCTTTCCTGTACACTACGGTTAGGTAAACACACACAAAGACGGTGGCGCGGTTGGTAGTCCCCGACTGTCACTACGGCGGTCCGGGTTCGAATCCTACCCAGGGCTGAAATAATTTCAGTATCGCTGCGCTTCGAGTCGTTACTCCAACTCTCGTGGGCGGGGAGTTGGGTGTGTAACCATTACTGATCATCACCTACCACGCACGTGATCCACATGCTTGCAACATAGCACTACCTCCCCCTCTTACTTACCTTGCTTTCCCAGAACACACACACATCTAACGCAGCAGAATTCAGACAAAACAGGATATCGCCACGAACATGGCAAATGCCACCAGACTAACCCATTAAAAACCCTATATTATAACTGCCCCTTATTATATTACCCATAAGCTAACATATATATAACATACCTAACAACACCCACCAACTATACGACTAACCCTCATATATAAAACTGACCCCAATGTATAGAATAGCGAGACACACGCCTTTACTTACAACAACCCACTAACCCCCTATATTAACCTACGACACCTATGTCACGAATGCCAGAGCTGGGCAGGTCAAGAGCCTACCAGCCAGAGGGCTGAGCAGGTCGAGTGCCTGCCAGCCAGAGTGATAAGACTACCAGCCAGGTGTGCCCTAGGTCAAGGCCTGGCACTTACTGTATTTTGCCCACAGGGCCCATTTGTAGTTTGTTATATTTCCACCCAGATTGCTTCATTGTTAATAAATAGAAGAAACTCCGGTTTTGGAGTTTATCTCGCCCGCATTAAGTCCATCTTATGTAACCACAGCCATTATCGGTTACAGGGTGTGTGTGTGTGTGTACGTGCAAGGTCACAGCATTACTCATAGATCGGTCATACGAGCTCTGGGCTCTCTTCCGGGAGGGAAATGGCTGTCGATCACGAGTCCAGCACGTGGTCCAAAAGACCAAGGTGAATACAAACACATACTCCTACACATCAGTGACAATTACATATGAATATATGGATGGGAGCGAATGCAAAGGATTTTGCGAGTCCTGGCTTACTGCCTTAATGACCAGAACAAAATGACACGATGCACACAAGAACAAGTAAAAAGTAGGGATGCCTAGCTTCGGTAGAAATGAGCTCCATGTCGGCAGGGATGCGACTAAATGCGACCATCTTGCATCATCCTTGTTCAAGTCCTTGACCCATTTGAATACCTTTATTAAATCACTCTTCATATAATAAATCACCCCGCACTCTTCGTACTGTAAATTTCTAAGCCCTTGTATCGTTTTGGATAATCACCTCTACTAATAAAAGTGAATTAATATCCATCCTATAGGGCAGGGGTTCTCAAACTTTTTCTCGTTAAGTACCCCCTGAGTTATAAGATCATCTTCCCGAACCCCCAATAATCTGACACACAGTTGCTGTTTTAAAAGTAAACCGACACGATATGGCGCGCCTCTTCATTACACACACACACACACACACACACACACACACACACACACACACACACACACACACACACACACACACACACACACACACACACACACACACACACACACACACACACACACACACACACACACCAGCGTAGAACAGTGAGATTGAAGGAACACACACTGCTAGCACGGAATTTCATAATCCACAACTACCACTATTTAAAATACGTTTTTCGTCAGCCATCTAAGTACCCCTAAAAATCTTCTTGTGAACCCCTGGGGGTTCGCGAACCCCAGTTTGAGTACCCCTGCTATAGGGTGGACACCAGAAATGTACCTCTGGGCTTTTGTTTGTAACTGTTCTAGCAACAAATTCAAAAGCCCTGTTGGCCCTAATCCTGGAACTAATGCACTTTGTCCTGGATTTAGGGTCAAGACTCACTAACACTCCAAAATCCTTTTCACATTCTATTTTCTCTAATATGACATCATCCAAGCTGGGTTGTGTAATCCTACGTTTAGCACACTACACTTTGAGATACTAAAGTCCATTTACCATTTCCTCGACCATACAAGATTTTTTATGATCCATCTACAGTATTCCAGTATCTTCCCCCAACCTATGGAGTCCTATTTTAGTGTCACCCGCAAACTCACTAACATCACTGTTAATCCCATAACATAACATAATTACATGACACGGCAGGGGAAGGGGAAGGGGGGATTCTTAAGCGTTACAGACCAAATCAGCAGCAAAGAAGATAGATATTTCATCTTTTACCCACCGCTGCATTGGGGCTTTCCCCATGCTGGCCAAATCGTCTCTCATTTAATGGGAAGAAATGTGACGTGGATGGATGGAGGTGAGATGGTCCCAGTCAATCTTATGCTCAAAGGAAGCTACTTGACTGAATGAAATCGCCCGGCATTAACCAAAACTAAACGACACGACAGGGGGGGGAATGTGGGGGATTCTTTAAGCGTTACAGATCAAATAAACAGCAAAGAAGATAGATATTTCATCTTTTACTCAACGCTGCATGCTGACCAAACCGTCTCTCATTTAATTAGAAAAATATGGTGTAGAGGGATGGAACTGAGATAGTTCTTGTCAGTCTTGTACTCGAAGGAAGCTCTATTGTCGAATGAAATCAGAACAATTGGAACGAGAGGATGTCTCACCTCGGCAGAGACGAGCCATGTTGGCAGGTTGTAAGACCAAGTGCGACTAACCTCCAGGACTCAATGGAAACACTGACAAAAGGCACAAGAAACATCTGTATTCGCTTCTTATAATGGCGAGACACCGAATATAGAGAACTAGCTGTAATGTGTACGTGTGTGTGTGTGTGTGTGTGTATACACATAATGTATATGTCTGCGTCAGTTGACACCGTGTACATGTGTGTGTGTGTGTGTGTGTGTGTGTGTGTGTGTGTGTGTGATGTATGTGTTTGCGTGTATGTCGTATACAGGATATACTGTATGTGACCAGTCTCCCACTTCACCCCTTCCACCTCTCCCTTCATCCCTCCTACATCTCCCCTCACCACTCACTACTCCCACCTCACCCTCCACCTCTCCCTCCATCCTCCCCCTACACCTCCACCGGCCCCTCCACCTCTCTCTCAAGGTCCCACCTCTCCATACTGCCTCCCTTTCCCTCCTCCCACCTCCCCTACAACCTCCTCCCTCCCGCTTTCACATTCCCCCTCCACCTCCACTTTCCCCTTCCACCCTCTTTCCTAAGCCTCCCCTTCCCCTTACACCTCCACGCTCCACACTCTTTCCTTCCCTCTCTCATTTCCCCCTCCCCCTCCTCCTCCTGACTCGACTATGCAAGGCTCCTACCCTTTGTCCATTCACTCTCGCCCCTTCCTCCTCCTCCTCCTCCTCCTCCTCCTCCTCCTTCTTCTCTTATCTCTCCATCTCTCTACACCATGACGCTCCTTCTTCTATTTTTTCCTTGCTCGCATCCCCCATCCCCCTCTCTCCCCCTCTCTTTCTCTCTCTCTCTCTCTCTCTCTCTCTGTCTGTCTGTCTGTGTGTCTTTCTTTCTCTTTATGCATACATACATACATACATACATACATACATACATACATACATACATACATACATGATTTCAAGAAATCTACAGCGACAATGGCGTTGTTGAGTTTATATTGGAGCTTTAATTTCTCTCGTGCAACAAGTTTCTGTGGTGACTCCAAATAGCTGAGAAGGTGTCCAAAAGACATTGGGTGTGGTTTTCTCTTTTTTAATTCTCCTATACGTATTTCGACCTTACTCGGTCATCCTCAGGGAGGGAGTAACAATAGTTGGTGATTACAGGGTTTAAATACAGGCCGTACATTGGCCGAACACTGGGAGAGGTCATTTCATGTAGCCGTGATCCGTAGCGCTGCGTACGTGGAAGTAGCAACTTCCTTGTGGATTGTGGAAAGGGGTGTTATTGTTTGTGTTATGTGCGTCTACTGCTTGGGAGTGTGGTTGTGGGCATGAGTTGTATGTTAATGGAAGGTTTCTCGATGTATATGTTCACTGCTTCGGCCATCTTAAGGCGAAGGGGGTCGTGGGCTTTGTAGATTATTTTAGTGTTTTCGTTTAGTGTTTGTCTGGTGATGGTGGTTTTGTGTTCTTTTGTCATATGTGTTTTGATGGCGCCATTCTGGAGGTGGTATGAGAGTCTTTTGGAGAGGGTCATAGAAGTCATGCCAATGTATGAGGAGGTGCGGTGCTGACAATCACCGACAGGGCAATCAAACTGATACACGACATTGACTTCTTGTAGAGGAGGGTTGGGGGGCTGGCTGTTGTTCTTAATAACCAGGGTGTGTGTTTTGGAGGTTTTGTAGTATACGATTAGGCGTATCTTAGTGTCTGGGTTGTTGGGTCGAATGTTACGTGTGAAAATATTATCACACGTAACATTCGACCCAACAACCCAGACACTAAGATACGCCTAATCGTATACTACAAAACCTCCAAAACACACACCCTGGTTATTAAGAACAACAGCCAGCCCCCCAACCCTCCTCTACAAGAAGTCAATGTCGTGTATCAGTTTGATTGCCCTGTCGGTGATTGTCAGCACCGCACCTCCTCATACATTGGCATGACTTCTATGACCCTCTCCAAAAGACTCTCATACCACCTCCAGAATGGCGCCATCAAAACACATATGACAAAAGAACACAAAACCACCATCACCAGACAAACACTAAACGAAAACACTAAAATAATCTACAAAGCCCACGACCCCCTTCGCCTTAAGATGGCCGAAGCAGTGAACATATACATCGAGAAACCTTCCATTAACATACAACTCATGCCCACAACCACACTCCCAAGCAGTAGACGCACATAACACAAACAATAACACCCCTTTCCACAATCCACAAGGAAGTTGCTACTTCCACGTACGCAGCGCTACGGATCACGGCTACATGAAATGACCTCTCCCAGTGTTCGGCCAATGTACGGCCTGTATTTAAACCCTGTAATCACCAACTATTGTTACTCCCTCCCTGAGGATGACCGAGTAAGGTCGAAATACGTATAGGAGAATTAAAAAAGAGAAAACCACACCCAATGTCTTTTGGACACCTTCTCAGCTATTTGGAGTCACCACAGAAACTTGTTGCACGAGAGAAATTAAAGCTCCAATATAAACTCAACAACGCCATTGTCGCTGTAGATTTCTTGAAATCATGTATACAACATGGCCTCCTACCAAAAAAAATATATGTATATGTATATATATAAGATTATTTCAGACAAATGAGAGAGAATGTGGGTGGGGAAGGGCAAACGAAGATGTGTTAGGAAAGCAGCAAGTGTCCTAATAATTACATCGTTAGCCAAAGGGAAAACATGACGCTCATACCTTGGCGGGTTCCCTCTCACTACGACTATAAGAATTGTGATCCGTTTGTAATGCTGTAGTCCTCTGAAGAAGACCAAGTTGGTCGCAACGTTAGGGCAATAAACTCTATTCCTAACACATCTTCGTTTGCCCTTCCCCACCCACATTCTCTCTCATATATATATATATATATATATATATATATATATATCTGTGTGTGTGTATGTGTATATGTGTATATATATATATATATATATATATATATATATATATAAACATACACCCCCCCCCACACACACACACACACACACACACACACACACACACACACACACACACACACACACACACACACACACACACATATATATATACATAGGCATTTATTAAATTTATGAAAGGTATGGCACCTGGGTTTGATGGATGTCATGCAGTGTTTAAAAAAGGGAGGTACAATGACGGTGGACTGCCTGGTTAGGCTATTTAATGTTTGTTTAAGAGATGGTAGAGTGGCGGAGGACTGGAGAAATACCTGTATAGTTTTACTTTACAAGAGAAAAGGGGACAAGTGTGAGTGTAGTAGTTTCAGAGTGATCAGTTTGTTAAATGTAGTTTGGAAGGATTATGGGAGGGTTTTGATTGAGAGGATTAGGAGAGGAATAGAGGGAATAATTATTGAGGAACAATGTGGGTTTAGGACAGGTAGAGGTTGTGTGGATCAGATTTTTGTTGTAAGGCAAATATGTGAGAAAGCTTTGGGAAAAGGTAAGGATTTTTTGGGAGCCTTTATGGGTTTGGAAAAGGCTTATGGCAAGGTAGAGAGGAAGGCACTGTGGGAGGTTTTGCAGATATACGGGATAGGAGGAAATCTTCTAGGAGCTGTCAAGAGTTTTTATGAGAGTAGTAGAACATGTGTCAGGATTAGAAATGGAGAGAGTGAGTGGTTTGAGGTAAAGGTGGGACTTCACCGGGGATGTGTTACGTCGCCTTGGCTGTTCAATTTATACACGGATGGGGCGGTGCGAGAGGTAAATGCAAGGATAAAGGGCCGGGGATTGGAGATGGTTAAAGAAAATAGAGTAAAGTGGTAGATAAACCAGTAGTTTTTTGCTGACGACACTGCTTTAGCAGGATCAGAGGAAGAACTATTGAAGTTATAGCACAGTTTGGGAAGGTTTGAGAAAGAAGGAAGTTGAAGATAAATGTGGGTTATAGTAAGGTAGTGGGATGTACGTTGGGAGAGGATGGCAGCAAATTGGAAGTGAGTATTAAGGGAGAGAGACTGGAGGAAGTGGATAGCCTTAGGTACTTGGGTGTGAATGTGGCGGGAAAGGGAGGAGTGGAGGTGAAGGTAGAATGTAGATTGGATGTATAGAAAGAATGAATGAAGAGGTGCGGAAGGCAAAGGTGGAGAGAGTGTGAACACGAGAGGCAGCCAAGGATGAGATAGATGGATGGGGTAAAAGAGGCATTGGGAAAGAGGGGAATGCCTGTTGAGGATGGAAGGGAGAAGACAGAAGATAGGGGTGAATGGAGAATGGTTGTGTATGGATGATGCTGTGATGCAGGGAAGTGAGTGGGTGGGGGATGGGGGATGAGGGAGTATGTGTGAATGATATTTTGACGCAACCCGAAGAGTTTCTCCCCGTCTTCTCTTTTTCTGCATGAAGTTACGGAGAGGGGGGGGGGGAGTTCATCGATTAAATGAAGTGGCCTTGCTGTGAATATGCTGTGTCTTGCTACATTGCTTCTGACCCAGGGCAGTGGGCAAGATGCAGGAATTATTCATCATCCAGGAGGAGCCAAGAAAAGAGGAAGGCAAGGGTGGTGAATGGGAGTGGAGTATGTAGGGATGAAATGGGTGGGAGTGGATTTATGGCTTTGACTATGGCTACCTTCCTTGAAAGGGTGGAAAAGCCGTTGGTATATGTATGTATATACATATATACATACATACATATATACATATATATATATATATATATATATATATATATATTCATATGAAAACTTTAATATGGCAGATAGTTCCAACATGATCCACCACGTGTTGAAATTGACGCCCAGAAAAGAATTTTGCCATTCTATTTTATGAAAAATCTACAGTCTTTGATATTGCTACCTCAGCTTACATTTTTTTTTCTATTTCCTGCAACCCCCAAAAAATTCATTTTGAAAATGGTGGACGTTAGTATAAAAATTCTAGAAATGGTGTTAGTATAACATATACTATCACAAATGTAGAACTTGATATATTCACCCGTCTATATTTATTCAAATGAATCTTACAATGCAAACAAAACCCAATCAAATGCAATACCTATGAGTGGTTAGGAGAAAGACGTTTAAAAGTAAATATTTACATAAAGTATAAGGGGCTAAGATAAGAGGGAGGGTGGAGGGGTGTGGAGTGTATTCAGGGATGGAATGGGTGGAATTGATTTTATGCCTTTTTCTTTTTGGCTACCCCCCTTGTAAGGGGGAAAAGCCTTGGTATATGTATGTATGTATGTATGTATGTATGTATAAGGGGCTCGTACAGATGCCATCACTTAAACATATCCAAATCTGATATGATAATGTGTCTCAATCCCTTATCGGAAAGGTAATCGAATCAAAATATAAATTCACCTTGACCCTTTATATAAAAATGGGAGTGGAGTCCCCAATCTCCCCCGTCCACCCTATTAAGATATACAGGGAACGTTGCGGCGGCATCCTTGCCCCTCCCCCTTTACAGGGAACTTTTGTATGAAGCATGAGGTACGATCAGTTATATCTTAAACCGGAGTGGGGTACTGAATACACTGTAACATGCTGTCCATGTTTTAGAAGCTGTTTTGGGGCGTTTCTACGGACTAGAGCCACACACCATTTATCTATGGTAGAATAAAATATCCATACATTGAGGAAGGATGCTACTTTTGTACAATAATTGTCCCTCATTTATTGGTGTTCCCTTGAAACTGCACTTTACCACCAGTTTCCTGTGTGTATTGCAAAAGGCAATTAAATGGAACAGAGGGATAAGACTACATGGTTACTAAGTTTATTCCATTCGTCGACCACCCTATTTGTAAACCAATTCTTACCTATTTCCTTTTTAAATCTAAATTTGTCCAGTTTATAACCATTACTGCGAGTCCTGCCCTGTTGTTTTAATATGGTGACCTTGTTTGCATCACCCTTGTTAAAACCTTTGATCCACTTGAACATCTCTATTAGATCACCCCGCACTCTGTGTCTTTCTAGAGGTGCCTAAGCCTCTCCTCGTAAGGCAAATTTCTGAGTCCATGTATCATTTTGGTCATTCTTCTCTGTACTGATTCTAGTGAATTGATGTCCATTCTGTAGGACGGAGACCAAAACTGTACCACATAGTCAAGGATGGGTCTAACTATCGCTAGATAGAGTTTGATAATTACCTGCACTTCTATTCGTTACCGTTCTACCAAGGAAACCTAATACTCTGTTAGCTTTATTCCTGGCGCTAATGCACTGTTTACTGGTTTTAAGGTCCGGACTCACTAGAACTCCCAAGTCTCTCTCGCACTCAGTTTTCTCTAAAAGCGTGTTATCTAAGCTGTATCTATTTTCGGGGTTGTGTAGCCCTACGTTTAACTCAACAGATATTCCGCTCTTTCTCAATGCCACTTTTAACCCATCCATCTACCTCATCCGTAGTTGGCCCCTGATGTTCACATTCCTTCTACCTCTACCCTCCACATCTCTTCTACTAATATTTCTTCACTCATTCTTTCTATGTGTCCAAACCATCCCAATACTCTTTCATCAACTCTATCTCCCAACTCTTTTCCTACCCTCGCTTTCCTCCTTACCTCTTCGTTTCTCACTTTATCCAGCCTAGTAACCCCTACCATACTTCTCAAGCATTTCATCTCAAACACATCTAAATTCTCCCTCTCTTCCTCTCTTATGTTCCATGTTTCTGCCACATACAGTGCTGTCGGCACAATCACCCTTTCTTACAATCTTCTCTTAGCATCTATTCCCAAAAGTCTATTTCTCATTACACTTTTTAATTTCCCAAGGCATTTACTTGCTTCTCTCAATCTACATTCTACCTCCATCTCCACTCCTCCCTTCCCCGCCACATTCACACCCAAGTATCTAAATTCTAAAGCTATTCAATTTCTCCAGTCTCTCTCCATTAATACTCACTTCCAATTTGCTGCCATCCTCTCTCCATGTACATCTCATTATCTTATTGTAACCCACATTTATATTTAACTTCCTTCTTTCGCACACCTTCCCAAACTCCGTTATTAACTTCATTAATCCCTCCTCTGATCCTGCTACAAGTGCAGTGTTGTCATCAAACAACAACTGGCTTATCTCCCCACTTTACTCCTATTTCTTTAACCATCTCCAATCCCCGGCTTTTTTTCCTTGCATTTAACTCTCGCACCACCCCGTCCATGTATAAATTGAACAGCCAAGGGGACATAACACATTTTCGGTGAAGTCCCACCTTTACCTCAAACCGCTCACTCTCCCCATTTCTGAATTTAACAGTGGCTCTACTACTCTCGTAGATACTCTTGACTGCCCTTAGTAGCTTTCCTCCTATCTCATATATCTGCAACACCTCCCACAATGCCTTTCTCTCTACCTTATCATAAGCTTTTTTCAAACCCATAAAGCCCCCCAAAAACATCCTTACCTTTTCCCAAAGCTTTCTCACATATCTGCCTTACAACGAAAATTTGATCCACACAACCCCTACCTGTTCTAAACTCACATTGTTCCTCACTGATTAATGCCTCTGTTCCTCTTCTAATTCTCTCAGTCAAAACCCTCCCATAAGTCTTCCCATTTATATTTAACAAACTTATCCCTCTGAAACTACTACACTCACACTTGTCCCCTTTTCCCTTGTAAAATGGAACTATACAGGCATTTCTCCAGTTCTCCGGCACTCTGCCCTCCCTTAAACAAAAATTAAATAACCTCACCAGGCAGTCCACCGTCACTGTACCTCCCTTTTTTAAACACTCCGCATGATACCCATTAAACCCAGGTGCCTTCCCTGCTTTCACAATTTTAATAACTGCTTATATATATGTATATATAGATATGTATATATGTATATATATATATATACATATATATATATATATATGTATATATATATATATATATATATATATATATATATATATTAGCCAAATTACCCGCGCGTTGCTGCGAGCTCGTGAATAATCCCTAACCATACCCCACCTAACTTTAACCCTTAACCCTAACCAAAATGTTTTTTTGGAAATGAAATATACTTATCCAAGTGCCTGGAGTGATAGGGTATCAGGATATATATGGTTATGGGCATCTATCTGCAAAACCCTAGAAGGAGTTCGTGAACAAACAAACAAACAGACAGACAAATGAAAGATAGTTATCTAAGTACCTTGGGTTACAAGGTTTCAGAATATATATGGTTTAAGGGTATATCTGCAAAAACCTAGGAGTTTGTGAATAATCCCTAACCTAACCATACACCACCTAACTTTAACCCTAAACCCTACCAAAAATATTTTTTTTAAATGAAATATAGTTATCCAAATACCTGGAATGATAGAGTTTCAGAATATATATGGTTATGGGGGTCTATCTTAAAAACATTAGGAGTTCGTAAACAAACAAACAAACAGACAGACAAATGAAATATAGTTATCCAAGTACCTTGAGTTATAAGGTTTCAGAACATATATGGTTATAGGGGTCTATGTGCAAAAACCTAGGAGGAGTTCGTGAATAATCTTTAATCTAACCATTGTAGTGGATTGTTAACGCTACATGGTGAACACTAATCGTTCGTAAGAGAAGAATTGAAACAAACTTTAAATATCTTTGGACTCGTTTATTGCATTACCGCTCGCAATAAAATAAAATGAAAACAACCAATATTTCAATATTTGGTAAAATTATACAATCATTTTACATTTACATACTTTCTCCTTACAAAGACTATCATAGTTTGTGGCAACATTAATTTCACAAATATAAATAATATCTATGGACACATACTATTCTTTGTTTAATCATAGTCATTTACATGTCACAAAAATGTTATGCGCGTTAAGGGGAAACTACAGTAGTGGCGTGTTACCACACCACACTCCACCAAACTTTAACCATTAACCCTAACCAAAATCATATATTTTTTTAAAAAATGAAATATAGTTATTCTAGTACCTGGAGTGATAGGGTATCAGAATGTATATGGTTATGGGGTCTATCTCCAAAACCCTAGGAGGAGTTCGTGAACAAACTCTATTATAGTATATATATATATATATATATATATATATATATATATATGTATATATATATATGTATATATATATAGATATGTATGTATATATGTATATACATACATTCATACATGCATATATGTGTGTATGTAGACATATATACACACACTAGGATAGAAGTGCTGGTAAGCTGCAGTCCACAACCACCAATGACATGCATACTTTCTGATGCAAATGTTGACTTATCAAACGGCTGCATGTTTATTTCTATCCTTGACAAATGTACATGTATCATGTTCTTCACTGGGTGGAGCGGAGATGAGACAAAAGTGAGGAACTGTCGACAAGAATGATAATGAAGAAGACTTGCCACACTTGGAGGCTCGTTGCAACATGAAGCACCGTGCAATACAACTTGTCCAGATTGCATGGCCCATACATCTCCGCAACTAGCTACGTTGTCGTCCTCACTGATAAAGCTCATCTTTTGGAAGACTTCCCACCCCCAATTTCAATCTTCTCCAACCTTATCCTTTTCACCAATCCCTATCCTCCATCGTCGTATCTCTCTCTCTCTCTCTCTCTCTCTCTCTCTCTCTCTCTCTCTTTACACCGAATGCATCTCTCTTTTCTCTTTTATTTTATTCCGTTTTTTGGAGGGGTTCATCTATCTTTTAGTTTCTCCTCAGTCCCGCCCCTCTTCACTCGTAAAAATCTTTAAGGTCTTTGGGGGCCATCTCCTTTCCTTTGCCTTCATACGAACGTCCGTAGCTGCAGCCTGGCGGGGGTCTTGTTCTAAACTTCATATCTCCGTCTCATGCAACAGTCCTTGTTTTATCACGTATGTGTAAACTTTAGCGATCTCCTTCTGCGATATACTCGTTTATCATAGTCCACGGCGTCCATTCCCCTCCTGTCCTCCGGCGCGCCTTTGCTATGTCTCCGTACTTCCCTCACACTACATTCATAAGAACATAAGAATAAAGGAGACTGCAAGAGACCATAAGGCCTACACTAGGCAGATCCGTAATAAGGCCTACACTAGGCAGCTCCGTGACTCCTTATCCCCCTCCTTCGTCATCCTTAATCCGAGCCTTTATCGAGGCCCGTCCCTCCGAATTTTGACTTCTGAGACACATTTTGTCTGTTTTCTGACGTCGGTGTGCTTTCATCCCAAAGGAAGATTTTTGTGATATTAAGGAATTCTTATCCACTTTTGGAATGTTTTGACCTAAGACTGGGTCATGGTGCTCACTGAAATACTATGAGGCTCAAGGACACTTCTTCTTTAACCTAACCTATCCAATCTTCACCTAATCTAACCTAACCTAATCCAAGCTAACATAATCTAGCCTATTATTACTTACTAACCTAATCTAACTTAACCCAATCGGTGTGTTTGTCAGTGTGTGTTTCTGGGAATGCTCTCCAAGGTGGAAAGCCACTTCAGTAAGTTGCCCATAGTCTTGCAACGTTTTGGTGATGCTGGATTGAAACTCAATTTGCCCGAGCGTTCTTTTTTCAAGTCTAGCATCCAATTTTTAGGTCATGTTGTAGACAAACATGGCATTCACACCACGGATGATTGTCAAAGGAATTAGGGACTTTCCTACACCTAGGTCAGTTGAACATGTGCATTCCTTCCTTGGATTGGCAGGATATTATCGTGCATTGATTAAAAATTTTGCTTCAATTGTATCTTCCTTACTCGTCTCCTCAAAAAGGGAAACGTTGAATTTAATAAATTATAATTCCTCAAACGTCATCTTCACATGTGCCCGCCCGACGTGTATACCCGGTCTCGCAGACCCTTGCCTAGGCTTGGCGAGGTTACTTTTTCAGAAATGAAGTGATGTCATCCAAGGTATACAGATGCATTAGTTATCTGTATCATCAATAATGAAGATAGTTCTGTTCACGCATATGCTATACATTGTTTAGTTTTCGTAACTGTTGTTTTCATGAGACAAAATCTTCGAACTTGCAAAGATAACCTTTTTTATTCTATGCTAAGAATAGATTTCTGAATATCATAATCTAATATGAAATTTGTATTAATTTTATCTCTCAATTTACTTACAAAATCTTATTTTGAACATGAACAATTCAATTGGATGTATTTAATGTATTATACATGTAACAATACAGCTTAATTTTACATTATAGTTACTGTAGGGGTAATATTTAATGTGCATCTTCACACATTGAACAAGTTGGATTGTAATTCTGCATTACAAATGAATGACCTCAATAGCGAGTCCAACCACCACGTGCGTCAATTATCTCGTTTAGCCTACTGCCTAGTTTAGGCCACCTTTCAAGATAAAAAAGGACATTATTTGTCTGAACCGGGTCTGGGAACGCGACACTGCCGAACCAGTTATAGTATGTTCTGGCGATAGTACTTCACAGACGACAGCCCAAAGTTTCATCCCAGAGAGAGGTCGGGGTGGGGGTGGGGGGTTGTGAGGTTGTCAGGTGTTGTGGGGTTGCGGGTTTTCCGCTGAGTGTAGCTGTAGGCAACAATGGATTGGTTGTTACTTTGATGCCGGGAACATTTGAAAGGACGTTGGGCATCTCGATATTCCCAAGGTTTCATCCCAGATAGAGGACGGGGTGAGGTGGGGGGTTCTGAGGACCATTGCCAGACGTTGTGGGGCTACGGGTTTTCCACTGATTGTAGCTGTAGGCAACGATGGGTTGGTTGTTATTTTGATGCCGGGAATATTTGAAAGGATATTGGGCATCTCGATATTTTTTTTTCACTCAGGTAAAGAAACCATGGCCACAGTGAGCCTTATATTCCCTCCTCCACTCGTCTTCGTTTTACTCTTTAATCTTTGGTCGGGTTTCGGACTGTGTTTAAGATGGTTTAAGGAGTCCCTCGGGACGGTAGTCGGACCGATGCGATCCCATGGCACGACCAACCGTGCACATCTGCATTTCCCAGCAGCGTCGATACTTCTAGCCACCAATTAAAACGAGAGGGTCATGATCTGACCCGTTGAATAAAAGTTGGACGGAAATCCCCGGAATCACACACCACCTCTGAGCACCACGCTACGAGCATCACCGGCACCTCCCTCACTGTCTCCCACAGATCACTTCGGAGGAACCCTTGACGAACATCGCCGCAACCCACCGTTGCCGTCTCGCGCCGTCGCTTCTCACTGCCTCCCTCGTGATCTCCCCATCGAACAGATCACCACCGGGAACCTCACTTCCCCAGTTGCTGACGTCAGCGAACCCACCACAGAAATGACCAGTCTTCCGGCGCCCGACTCTTACCTCTCAGCTGCGGTCCCGTGGACCATGCTTATTCAATAAACCTGTTCTCCCGTCCAGTGTTTGCCTTCAAGCTAGGCCCACATTCCCTAGCATCTTGATATCTGGCTTTCCAACCTAGGTCTCATCCGTATATCGACAATTGTTTTGGCCCGGAAACTGATGCAGACTAAAACCTATTTTCGATAACGGTGGTTATGAGAAACCAAACAACGGAACAAATTTCTCTAGGCCGATTTTCCAAAGGTTAAGACGAGTTAGCATAGAGTTAAGTTGGAGTTGTGCCGAATTTGCAAACGATGTAGTTCCATATAGTATCACGTGTGATGAAAGTCTTATAATAATGTGTATACTCACACACGCACGCGCGGGCACACACACACATAAATACATGCATACATACGCAAACACACACACACAAACACACACACACACACACACACACACACACACACACACACACACACACACACACACACACACACACACACACACACACGCACACACACACATACACACACACACACACACACGAATCTATACACACGCGCTATACAACCTCACATACACGCACCTTCCCACACAAACATGAACACATATATATACACGAAAACACACACACATATACACGTACACACAAACATGTGAATACATACACACGTGCACATGTGGAAGCTTTCATATGCACACATTCGCATACTTACACACACACACACACACACACACACACACACACACACACACACACACACACACACACACACACACACACACACACACACACACACACAGTATTACCCATAGATAGGTCATACGAGCTCTGAGCTCTCATCCGGGAGGTTAATAACTGTCGATCATGAGTTCAACACGTGATCCAAAGCCCATGGTAAATCACACACACACACATACCCCCCCCCAACCCTCTCCCCCCCACACGCACTTGGACACAAGTAATGGAAACACCTGCTACAGAGGAAATTTCGGCGTTTAAATGTGAATACAGCTCCATACAATGAGGATATGAACATCTGCGTAGCATTGTTTAGACACCTGTGCAGGGACCGTGGAGAGACCGTCACTGTTCCCGAAGACGAGTAACCAATTTCTTGTTCCTTTTTCTTTCTTTTTTGACTGATTTCCACTTAAAGTATATCACTTTGAATTCATAATCTACATCCTCTCCACTCATCTTTACTCATATAAAAAATGCTGATCACTTTTAATTTTTACTCTTCTTCCTTTCTGTGATTCTACCTCTCCGGCTTTGTATTGTCCTCAAGGATAGAAGCAACTCGAACCATTGGCTGTGCGATTGGTTACAGCAGGGCAATGACGTAACTATTGTACTATGCAGAACGTACAAAATGAATGTTCTGAAACTAGTCCTAACCATTCCTCGACGGAAGCTGTATCGTGCTAGTTGACGTCATGGAAAGGTTAGGACAAGTTCTAGAACATTGTTTTTGTACATCCTGCGTAGTACATTGGTATCGTCATTGCCTTGTGGTAACAAGTCGCACAACTAATGGTTCGAGTCCCAAGGACAGAGTTAGTTATTCCATTTATCAAATTTTCACACACTTGTCGGATAGCTCTCCTGAATAAACGACTATGAAATTAAGACTACACACTACGAATCTGATTGCAAAACCGAAGCCAGCGTATATCATAGATGATTACATCTCAGATAGGATACATACATTTCAAGCTATATACCAAAGAGTTAGGGAATACATGGAAGAGTATACACAATAGATGAAAAAGCAAAGTTAATAAAACACCAGGGCCTGACGGTTGGCATCCAAGAATCTTAAAGGAAATGAAAAATGAGATTGTTGTTCCATTAGAAATTATTTTCAAGAAATCCATCATATCCGGAGATGTCCCAAGAGAATGGAAGCTAGCTAACGTTACTCCCATATTCAAAAAAGGTGACAAAAAGAAACCAAATAACTATAGGCCTATTAGTTTGACTTCGATCGTAGGAAAAATAATGGAAACTATCATCAGAGATGCTATCGAATATCATTTAGAAAGTAACCGTTTGATAAATGATAGCCAACATGGTTTCAGACGGAAACGTTCTTGCGTGACTAACTTACTCGAATTCTACAACACAGTTGTCTCGAATTATGACAAAAGAAACAATATAGATTTAATATATCTAGACTTTGCAAAAGCTTTTGATACCGTCCCACACGAAAGACTACTTACTAAACTAGCTTTGCATGGAATAAGTGGTAGCCTATTAGGTTGGACTAGTAATTGGTTGAAAGGTGGAAAACAGAGAGTTGTTTTAAATGGAAAAACTTCTGGATGGAAAAGTGTTGCAAGTGGAGTTCCTCAGGGTTCCGTTCTTGGGCCACTTCTATTCATAGTATATATAAATGATATAGACCATGGACTAAAATCTACTGTTTCCAAATTTGCTGATGATACAAAACTGTGCGGAGTGGCAAATGATCACTCAAACCAATTAGATATTCAAGAAGATTGAGATAAATTACAGCAATGGTCTGAAAAGTGGCTAATGAAATTTAACACAAGTAAATGCAAGGTAATGCACATAGGTAAAAATAACAGCAAGTACGATTACAAGTTATTTGGAAATTCGTTAACAAAAGTGGATAGTGAAAAAGATCTCGGCGTAATTATCAGTAACGACCTCAAATCATCCAAGCAGTGTATTTCAGCCTCTGAGAAAGCAAATAAGATTCTGGGATTGATTGCGCGATCTTTTGATTTCAAAAGTCCATCACTCATTAACAAGCTATATAAATCGTTAGTTCGTCCACATTTGGAATATGCTGTTTCCGTATGGTCACCGAATCTCATTAAAGACATTGACAGACTGGAAAAAGTACAACGGCGAGCCACAAAACTGATTCCAAATATCAAAAATAAATCATACGAAAATCGACTTAAGCACATGAATCTGTTTTCCCTAAAAAAGCGTAGACTCAGAGGTGACTTGATACAGGTCTTTAAGATTTTAAAGGGAATTGACAACATCAAAAGGGACCAAATTTTCACATTGAATGAGAATCAGACAAGAAACAATGGTCTCAAACTGTCCGGAAATAGATTCAATTTGGAAGTAGGTAGAAACAACTTTGCCAACCGTGTAGTTAATGAATGGAATAAACTTCCTGCACAGGTAGTGCAATGTAGTTCAGTTCGAAGCTTTAAGAATCATTTAGATAAATACCTAAGTAAGATGCTGTAATTATTATAATTTATGTTATATTATTTGTTTTTGTTTTGTTATAATTTGTCTGTCTGATTTTCATTTATTATTAGTTATATGTCAATTTATTATAATTTACTATTTACCTGTTTGTTTGTTATTCAACTATACCAATGCATTTATGTATTTTAATTGTTATTTACATTGTTATAGTTTTAATTTATTATTATGTTTTTTTAATTTTTTTTTTTTTTTTTTTTTTTTTTTTGCATCCGACCTAGATATGGATCAAAAGGTCTCCTGTCGGCATGCTTTGCCTTTGTAATCCTTTGTAAAAAACATAAAATAGCACACAAAATAGAATTACGAATAGGAGATTTGGTCATGGCCAAAATGCATACAATTAGTGATAATCTTTCCTTGTAGAATAATTGATTTTACAGGTGGAAATAAATATAAGGTCTTACACTTAGAAACTAGGGAAGTATCAGTAAGACATATGGACGATTTAAAAAGGACTATGATAGAGCTTAATAATGATGATAATTGTGATAATGAGGACTAAGACAACAACTCTTTTTGAGGAAAAAAAAAAAAAAAAACAAGATACCCACTCTATACATTCTATTGGGAAAACTTTGAGTTCTAAAGAGTATCAGGAATATGTTGATAATATTATGTATGAACTTAATATCAACACAATCAATCTTTACAGATGAAAACTGGGTTTATAATATTGATATGTATGGTACATAGCTAGGACTGGAATCCTGTGCGACCCTGGAGCCTTAGCACAGAGTCAAGGAAACCTAATATCAGTAGATCATATCCTTAGAATAGTTTTAGATTACAAAAACATCTCCATTATCAAAAATAATATAGCCCCCATGAGAGTAAATTTAGATATTATCAAAGAGACCATCTCAAATAAAAATGTTGTTGAAAGGAAATTTGGAAATAAAATGAATGAGATAGAGAGTAAAATTGATCTCAAAAATGCAATTTTCCATAACCATGGCAAATGAAAGAGAAGTTTAATGGTTGTAGCTTTAGAAGGTCTTGCGTGATTAGGAATATCCAATTTCGCCTACTTTGCTGATTTCAAGAATTCTGTGAACAGATTAAATGAGAGAATAACAAAGATTGATATTTTACGAACCAGTATAGAAAATACTGAGGATTAGATCTCTGAGATTACAGAGAATTTAGAGAAACTCAGTACCAACCAGTCTGAACAAGAGAACACCCTACTTATTTTCTAAGTACTTGATGCTATGTACTTGAAAATAATTGAGATGCAATCTCAGTTGAAATTATTTGTGCAATATTTAGTTTGAGCAAATTCTGGTCAAGTCACATCCTCCCTTTTCACAATACCCCAACTTATAAGGATAATTAACTCAACTAAGATGGACTGGAGTTTTCAACCTTTCTATGATGAAGTAAATATATAATTCTAACTGCATACTTAAATGTATCTTCAGTAATAATAGAAGTTCCTTTCTCTTCTGAATTTAGATTTAACCTGTACAAACTGAAACCCTTCTCCATGAGAGTAAAAAATTCACTTTTTGAAGTTGACATACCGATAATAGATCCACTATATTACATCCTTTCTCTAGGTGTGTATAAAACATGTTTATAAAAAAAGCAATATAACTAGCGAGCGAACGAGTTGCCTAAGTCCGCTTTCCGCCTTGTGTAGGTAATAACATTCATATCTATAAATATTAGCCGGGTGTTCGAGTGAATTGCTGACATGGCATTCCTTTGTAACCTAAGTGAGATATACAGAGACTCGAGATTATTTTAAGTAAACAATATTGTCATATGGACTTGTAACAACGAATCTGATTGATGAAAGGGTGGAGGAGAAGAAATTTGAATAGGTTCACGATTATAAGATTACGTTATTTTGGGGAGGATCTTAAATATAATATTAGAGATCATTGGAGTTAAGAAATCACCACGTAACTGCAAAGCTCAAGTAGGATCGTGCATACGTGCTCTCGGAGGATTCCTTTGGAACACGCTGTATAAGAATTAACTGAAGAAAGATACAGAAGATACGGGGGGGGGGGCAAAAGGTGGCGAAAGTGGTTTAGATACAAAATAGGCAAGAACTAGTTAACTAATGGTGGTTAGCGAATGGAATTGACTTAGTAACACTGTAAGGAGTACTGGAACTATTGGTTCTTCTAAGAGAATATTAGATAACTTTATGGATAAGGATGATAGGTGGAACTGTCTTGTGTAAGTCTTATGGTCTCTTGTAGTCTCCTTCATTCTTATATCTTTATGTTATTTTCATATATATATATATATATATATATATATATATATATATATATATATATATATATATTACAAAGGATTACAAAGGCGGAACATACGGACAGGAGACCTTTTGGTCCATAACTAGGTCGGATGCGAAGAAATATATGATAATGATAAAATGTATAAAAAAGATAAAAAAAATCGCCAACCCTGGTGTCCACTAACCTCATGCAATAATACCTGTTAAGTCCGGCTAAAATTGGCATTTCAAAGCATAACAGTGCCTTAAAAATAGTTTCTTATTTGACTATAAAAGTTTATATTAACTTATACTGCATTGAATAAGTCAATAATTGATATATTTGTCCTATATACAATGTTAGGTTTCTAGTTTTTATATATTTGTCCAATATAAAATGTTAGGTTACAAAGGAAGCAATGGCCTCCGCTAGCGGACCCAGGGATCTGGGTGCGCACGTCCTGTGTAATAGTAATTCTTGATATATATATATATCACAACAAAGATATGTCGTAGCACATTTGTAAAATAATACTGATGACCCACTTTCGGAGAAGAATAAGCGAAGATATAGAGATCTGTAAATTTCGATCACTTACTGTGATCCTTACTTACTGTGATCACTTACTGTGATTCCGCAGTATTTCAGCACGTCGCCAATAAAAACCACCGAATAAATTGGGACGATGCTGAAATAGTTTATAAATCCAAATGTAGTTTCAGAAGAAAAATAGTAGAATCCTCCTTAATAAATAATTTCCCAAATTACAACATTTCCCATGGTCAATGGTCACCAGACTGTATTTCTTCTTTTGCCATAAATAAAATGTTACCATCAACATTAGCGGTGGACAAAAATCACCAAGGTCCATGCAACGCCGGTCATGTGACCTGAGCCACCAAGATGCGAGCATGCGTGCCGGGCGTGTTGACCTGAGCCCGTCCCCTCTTGCTACCTCACTGTCTCACTATAAATACACATTGTTCTGTACTTTGTAACTCATATCTGCTGAAGAGGATCACAGTAAGTGATCGAAATATATAGTTCTCTATATCTTCGCTTATTCTTCTCCGTAAGTGGGTCATCAGTATTATATATATATATAGAGCACAAAATCACGTCACCAACACAACACCACCCCACTACTCTCACCGCGCCTAAAAGAAGCAGCCAGACAACTCAGAGAAAACGAGAAAATTATCATCAGAAAAGCAGATAAGTCCTCATGTTATGTGATATTAGACAAAAGTGTGTATATTGAGAAGTGTAGAGATATTTTACAGGATCATTCAAAATTTAAATTAATTTCTCGTAGCCCAATAGAAAATCTGAAAAAGAAATTAAATAACCTCATCACCGGGGTTAATGCAGAGATAGGGGGTACTAAATTTAGCAAACTAGTTGGAGATTTCTAACCAGGATATTTTTATGGTAACGTGAAAACCCACAAGGAGAATAACCCACTTAGGCCTATTATATCACAAATTTCCACTCCTTCTTACCAAGTTGCTAAAATCCTTCATAATATCATTTCTCCTTATATCCCCACTACCTACTCCCTCCGCTCAACCGAGGAATTCATCGACCTTTTAAATACCAACCAGACCAAAGGTCCCATCGCATCTTTAGACGCCCAAAATCTCTTTACTGAAATTCCTGTCACAAGAACTATTAATATCATATTAGACTATGTATACCATCACAGTGATCTCCCACCACCCAAAATCCCACACAACTTTATGAAAGCATTATTAGAAACTTGCACCACAGAGGTCCCATTCAGATGCCCAGAGGGAAAACATTTTTGCAAACGGACGGTGTATCCATGGGGTCACCACTAGGAGTCCTATTTGCCCAAGCATTTATGGCTGAAGTAGAACATAGGGTATTCCAAAACAGAGATTTGACACCACATATTTATTGCAGATACATTGATGATATATTTGTTAGCACTAAATCAACTAAAGACCTAGAACTACTAAGGTACCACCTCCAAGAGATTTCTGGGCTCTCTTTTACTGTTGAATTGAACAAGAATGGAACTCTCCCCTTTCTAGACATATTAGTAGATTCCAAACCCAATAAATATACCTTGAATGTATACCGGAAGCCTACCAACTTAAACAAATGCATGAATGGAAACGGGGAATGCACAGAAAATTATAAAAAAGGTGTCATCAGAGCATATATAAAAAGAGCCTTACTAGTATGCTCATCATGGAAAGCTCTACACAATGAACTTAAACACATAAGACAAATGCTCATTAATAATGGTTATTCTAATACTGATTTTGACAACATGACAAAAGAAATGCTTCATAGATTTTATTCCAAGGACAACACTCAGAGTAAATCCAAAGCAAAACACCAGATAAACATATTTTACCACAACACTTATACAGAAACATACAAAAAAGATGAGAAAGCTGTCAGAGACATAATAAAGAAAAATTGCCACCCCGTAAACAAGGAAGATGAAATAAAAGTCATCATATACTATAAGAATCCCAAAACATCTTCACTAGTGATGGAAAATAACCTGTTCAAACCTGAGGCATTACAAAAAACCAATGTAATTTATGAATTCACTTGTCCAGAGGAAGACTTTGCACTTCCAGCGAGATACATTGGTCATACACAATGTACCTTAGGCAGAAGGTTAACATACCATCAGCAAACGGGGGCGATAAAAGAACACCTAAAGAAATGCCACAACATAGTAATCACAAGGGATTTAATATCTAAAAATACTAAAATCATTGGACACCATTATAATTCAAGAAAACTCCAGCTCTTAGAATCTATATACATTAGAGAAAAAGCCCCTTCCATCAATTTGCAATGCGACCTAATATCTAATATCCCCTTGTATAGCCATAAATTGCAATATTCTGCCTCTACCACCCCCTCCCCCTCAGCTTCACCCTCTCCTCTCCCTCCTCCTCCTCCTTCTCCCCCACCCCCTCCACACACCCCCTCTCCTCATCAGGTCTCTGATCCATTTAAAAGGACAGAGGTCACGGGTAATCCGCTAATCTCCTCACACCTTCCTAGGAGAAGGTCGCCCAGGGTCAACATGTAGCCGCTCGCCATCCTTTTCACCTAAGGCAAGAAGTAGTTATTAATATTATTATCATCATTATTATTATTAATAATATTATCTTTAGTGTTATTATTCATTCAAATTTAAAATGTAAATGTAATTGTAAGATTTGATATAAATTGTAAATGTGTAACAATCAATGTAATCCAGACTAGTATCATAAATATCTATTGTATCTTTAAAACAGAAATACCAGAAGATGTCTTATTAGAGACGAAACGTCGTGTAATAAAATGGAGAAGTATAATGAATCGGTCTATGCCCACCCTATCCAAGGGAAGAATATAATTAGAAAAATAGAAAATACAAGAAAGAAATTCAACAACTTCCAGAATGCTGTCGTATTCAATCAAACATGTTTAAAAGAGAACCTGCTCCCAAAATACACAAATATATGTATATATATATATATATATATATATATGATAATAATGATAATAATGATAATAATGATAATAATGATAATAATAATAATAATAGTGATAATAATAATAATAATAATAATAATAATAATAATAATAATAATAATAATAATAATAATAATAATAATAATAATAATAATAATAATAATAATAATGATAAAATAATAATAATAATAATACATACATACATACATACATATACCAAGGGTTTTTCCCCCTTACAAGGGAGGTAGCCAAAAAGAAAAAGGCATAAAATCATTTCCACCCATTCCATCCCTAAATACACTCCACTCCCCTCCACCCTCCCTCCCATCTTAGCACCTTCTGGATGACGGGTCATCCCTGCACCTTGTCCACTTCATTTTTGTAATTGCACGCATGGCTAAGGAAGATATTGTCTCCTCAGTTGCTCACGACACTGTACACTGTACCTCGTTGACTGAACCTCTCTATCTAATGATTAATTTGATGAAACGACTGATCTCCATCAAATTAAACTCTTTCCTTCCTTTCTTCTCTTGTTTAGGTAATGCTGGATGAGCATCGGCCAGTTATCGCGGCTCTTCTTATCAAGTAACATCCAAACGAGGATGCTGTCTAAGTCGTTTTCGCTCAATTCACCAGCATATTTCCAGAATCTGTTGAAACTCGTGGGTGTATGTCCGATGCTGGCTTGCCTGGCCAATAGCCCCGTCACATATGCATCCTCGACGTGTACAATGTTAGTGACTTGAGCGGAGGCCAGAAGACGTGGCGCCAGGGCAGTAAGCATGAACCACATGGAGCCAGAGCAATAAGGTGGATACTGATCCTCCGGGAACTCCTCAGGTGGCACCCTAAGATGTCCTTTTCGAAGGACCCTACCGCTGGAGTGTACTGCACAGTAGATTTGATGTCCTGGGCCAAAGATCTCGATATTTTTGGTCATCTTGTCGAACAAGAAGTCGTCGATAAGGATATCGTCGTCGGCTTTGAAGGTCCAGGGAACATGGCTGCAATGCCGATGGACCCAGACCAGACCTGCAAGAGTCTTATACGTCAAGAGGTCGTATACGTCCTCAAAGTCACCTTGGACCATGTCGTGGTAACGGACACTCTCCTCTTCCAGGATCTGTTCTTCCTTCTCGTTCTTGGTCCTGCCTACAATAAAGACGACGGCCATTCTTATGCCATACTTTCGCGAGATGTCCGAATTGGCCCAAGTACGCCTTGTTGTGGCTCTCCTCCCAACGTCAGTGATCCTTGTCATCACGAAGCCTATGATGCGGAGACGTGGATTGCGTTTCTCAGTGCAGAAGTCTGCCTCTTCGATTAGAAATCTGGTGGGGATACTTGGAGGCTGGCCGAAAGGTACCTCCTCCAATCGTCGTGGCAGGACCGGGTTGGCCTAAGCAGGAAAGAACAGTTAAGAATGGTGTCAAAACATAGGTGCAGTTAATAAATGTGGGTTCAATTTATCATATTAATTTTCACAGTCAAAATAAGTGGATAGAAAAAAAAAAAAAAAAAAAGATACAGGAGTTACGGAGGAAAATGATTGCTTCTTCGGCATCCTGCCAAAGATCATCGACCCACTATGCTGTGTTGATCCCTTTGTGCTACAAACGCTGTGCAAGAAATGTTGTGAGGTAGACTGGCAGAGTAAGCCTAATAAGTGGACTGCTGTGTTGTCTAACCTGTTCTGGTATCTGATAACCACAGCGGAATATTCTTTACTGTATTCTGTCAATTCTGTTTAGTTTTGGTTTCAAGTTTGTATATTGACGGTGGTGGAAGGTCAAGGACCTTGTTATACTCCATTCTAGCCCGAGCTATGTATTTCTTTATGTTGGTACAGTTAGGTTGGGTGTGATGTTATGATGTGCCTGTGCTGTAGTGGTGTCCTGTTGACTAATCGATGTGCCTGTGTATTGATAGATGGAGTTTCACGTACTGTGATGGGTGTTGTAGGTTTGGCTTAGCGCAGCGTTTCTCAACCTATACCCTTGTGTAACCTTTAAAATAAATTGCATGTCTCAAGGAACCCCTGCGCAAAAAAAAAAAAAAAAAAAAACATGTACCATATCTTTCTCATTTAATTTTCATCGTAATAATAGGTTAGGTAGGATGATGTCTATATTACATTATTACATTGTTACAATAACCAAGAATATGTCGTTCGTGTTTAATTATATTACGTATATGAAATTAACTAATAAAAAAAACACATGATCTTATCTCACTTGTTCTCGCGGAACCCTTAGGGACCTTTTGCGGAACCTTAGAGTTCCGGGGAACCCTGGTTGAGAAACGCTGGTTTAGCGGAAGCTGTGTTGTGTGCCGTGTATGTCGAGATGCTTCTTAATCCCTTGTTTAGTGTAGCCTGTGAAGGAAAGGGTCGACAAGGACGTCGTCATCTGCATGTAAAGTCCAGGGAACAGTGGAACAGTGACGACTGATCCAGGCCATCGCTGCAAACATAATCACATATGCAGCAAAAATCACAAACGTCAGTCATAAAACTTAGAAACATGCCCTATGGACCTGTTTTTGTTGTTATTGTCTTGTCTAAAGTATGCACCTATGATCACTCTGTGGGCGTTAGGGCGTGCGATACACTTTTTTTAATATCAGTTATATGTGGTGCAAATGTCACTAAGATACTGTTTGTGAAACCGAATATCAGTCTGTTGTGTGTATGCGAGTGTGTGTGTGTGTGTGTGTGTGTATGTGTGTGTGTGTGTGTGTGTGTGTGTGTGTGCATAATCCCGAAGGGTTGACACTCTATTTCCAGATCAAACTTCGACAGTGTATTGATTGCAAACGTTTATCGATGTCAATATTTTAGTGAATTTAATGACACCCCAACTGACCAGTCTCGGAACATTCTTTTTTGACTGGAGACTAATTTTCACTTAGAAAGAATATTGATCTCTTTTAACTTTTACTCTCCCTCTTTTATCACCATTTTTGAATTTCTCCACTACCATCTCTCTGACCCCTCCTCTTAAGTTCGATACTGTCCCATGGATAGAAGCCCCGGTCATTACCAGCGAGTTACTAATTACTCTGATAACCTCAACTATACTTTCTGCGCTTTTCCACGTATGGAGAGCTGATATCCTGCGACAGCTACCTTACGCATCTTCCTCCTCCTCCTCCTCATCATCATCCCAGCCGATGACATAATTCAAACTAATGCAACACAATAGTCTGACCTTTCTTCCTGGAGAGATCTATGGTAGGACCAAATGGCCGCTTCTTACGATTGTAAGGCAGCGTGTTGCCAGTCAGGGAAAATTGAGGCAACAGTTATGATTATACACACATGCAAACATAATCACATATGCAGCAAAAATCACAAACGTCAGTCATAAAACTTAGAAAATCCATAAGAGGAACAATGTACCAACACCGAGCTCTTTCGTCTTATTGGGACATCTTCATAGTATAAATGTCGGATAAATCAAAGTACATATAAGGATGGCAGGGAAATAACTGTGGAAGCATGTAGCAGCGAGTGATCTATTTCAGGTCCGCGTGACCTGAGAGAGACACTATGGCAGGTAACATATGCGTGAGAGAAACCACGGAGTGCTACATGCCTCCCCTGTCAACTGTATATGCACTTTTGTTTATCATACCTCTGCAACCCGTAGATGTCCTAATAAGGCGAAAGCACTAGGTCTTAGTTCATTATACCCCTTATAGAATTTTTGCACAATTGAAAAATGTTCGATTAACACAAGGCCTCCGTTCAAGAGCTGTCAGAGGTAGACCACGAAAATATTTTTTTTTTTTTTTTGCACAAGTAGAGGAAGCCTATGTTTAATGTATAGATAAATAGAAAGTACTTACGTTTGGGTCATCCTTCCAGGGTTTCATCGTTTTGAACTTTTGATGCAAGATGATCTTCCGCCACCAGTACTCACGGTCAAGACTGGAGTCTGTCCACACCAGCTTCTTATCCATATCACCATCATTGAAGCCATGGAACTTCCAGTACGAGTTGAAACTCACGTGGGTATGACCAACGCCAGCCTCCTCGGCGACTATTCCTGTCAGATAGGTATCGTCCACCCACACATAGTCTACGGTCCTGCTCGCTTCCAGAAGCCGAGGGACCACTGGCGTCGGGACGAACCACATGGAAATAGAGCAGTGCAGTGAACTAGAGAAGTCCTCGGGGGCCACACTCCACTCCCCTTCCTTCGCTACTTGCGTGTTGTTGAGAATGTGGCAGTAGAAGTGGTCGACCACACCCACCGACTGTATGTCTGTTATCTTGGCCTTGAGAAGGAAGGGGTCGACAAGGACGTCGTCATCTGCATGCAAAGTCCAGGGAACAGTGGAACAGTGGCGACTGATCCAGGCCATCGCTGTCAGGACCTTGTCGGATAAAGATTTCTCATCTTCGAAGTCTCCTTGGACGAGGTCCCCGTGCAATCGACTCTCCTCCTGGACGATCCTCTCTTCCTCCTGGTTCTTGGGCCTGCCCACAACGAACACCACAGCCATGTTGATATTGTATTCTTTCAGGAGATCCTTGTTGGCCCAAGTCATCCTGGTGATGTTTCGTTTTGTTACTGCACTGATGTTGGAGTGAATGTAACCGATGATTTGTAGGTCTGGATGGCGGTCGCAAAAGTCAGGTTCTTCGACCAGGAAGTGATCTGGGGACTTCAACCGGTGTTGCTTTAGCATTTTCCCCTCCTTGTCTGATGTATGCTGGGAATTCTGTAGGGATTTAACATCAGTGTAAGTATTTTTTATCTTAAGATAAACTCTGGCATGGGAGGGACGACAGAATGATTGGGAAAGGAAAGGCATGAGTAAAATTTCTTTGTGTTGGAACGGCTGTCTATGGATTACCTTCTTACTACCACAAATAATGAGAAAGAGAGGTTCAAAAGGATATGTTAAATACCTGAGTGGACTACGCTTACAATAACAGTGATGTTATTCTAACATGAAACACAAATGGTGAATTAACTGAAGGCCCACGTGCGAGAAGACGGACCTCACATGCCCCTAACATGTAACACCTCATCCCCTTCTGTCGTACCACAGATCTGTATATATGCTTCTTAAGAAAAAAATCACTAGTGTCCCTACATCTTCAAGATCACTATCATGGTAGCATAAACACACCTGTACTATATAAATGTTTATACATAAAGTTCAGCTCAAATGTGACAAAGGTTGTAATGAGTGCCATATGGACTGCTCCCTCCCGCCATCCTCTACCCCACACCAACACTAGGGAGAAATTCGTTGATAAAACGAACTGTCCGCGTCTGTACTTAATCCGCCAATCTGTCAATCCTTCAATCAGTTACCTATATTCAAGTATTGCTTCCAGTTCTCTTGCCATACTTTTCACATTGCTGCACAGATATGTATTATAAATGTAAATCACCTTACATGTGCTTACTACATTAGAACTATCTATTATAATAAAGTAGTAGCCTATGCCTGTCTGTCTGATTGTTTATTTGTTTGTTTGTTTGTACACGAACTCCTCCTAGGGTTTTAGAGATAGACCCCCATAACCACATATATTCTCGTACCCTATCACTCTAGGTACTTGGATAACTATATTTCATTTCGCAAAAACATATTTTGGTTAGGGTTAAGGGTTAAAGTTAAGAGGTTTATGTAGTATCCCCTGAAGTCGCGTAGTATTTTTTGTGACTTAAAAATTAATATGATTAAACAAACCATTGTATGTATCCATAAATATTATTTACATTTGTGAAATTGATGTTGCCACAAATCATAATAGCTTTTGTAAGAAGAAAGCATGTTTATGGAAAATTATTGTATAATTTTACCAAATGTTGAAATATTGGTTATTTTCATTTGATTTTTGTGCAGGCGGAAATAGTTCATTCACAAACTCCTACGTTTTTGGAGATAAACCCCTAAAACTATGTATATTCTAAGGATAGATAAACCAGATACATTTCTTCACCTTTCAGCTGTAGACATTTATTGTCAATCCACACACACACACACACACACACACACACACACACACACACACACACACACACACACACACACACACACACACGCACGCACTTGCACATACGCGCACAAAAGAATGTGTACACATGATATTTGCGTTTGTGTATGCATGTATTTTCAAACTAGGGTTTCCCAACTTCGGGAGGGCGGCGCACACCTGGGAGGGGGAGTATTTAAAGCTATATTTAATAAAAAAAATTGGTTAGGGTTAAGGGTTTAAGTTAGGTAGTTTATGATGAGGGAACACGCCACTACTGTAGTCCCTCCTTAAGTTATTATTTTTGTAACATAAGAATCAATATAATCAAACAAACCATTGTATGTGTTCATAAATATTATTTATATTTGTGAAATTAATGTTGCCACAAACCATGATAGCTTTTATAAGAAAAAATCATGTAAATGTAAAATGATTGTATAATTTTACCAAATGTTGAAATATTGCTTATTTTCATTTAATTTTAGTGCGGCGGAAATATATTATTTACAAACTCTTCCTAGGTTTTTCCAAATAAACCCCTATAACCATATACATTCTGAAGATAAATAAAGTAGATACATTTCTTCACTTTTTAGCTGTAACCATTTATTGTCAATCCACACACACACTCACACACACACGCAAAAGAATGTGCACATGATATTTGTGTTTGTGTATGCATGTATTTTCAAGATAGGGTTTCCCAACCTTCGGGTAGAGGGGCGCACATCTGGGAGGGGGAATGTTTAAATCTATATTTCATTTAAAAATATTTTGGTTAGGGTTAAGGGTTAAAGTTAGGCATGGTATGGTTAGGTTAGGGATTATTCACGAACTCGCAGCAACGCGCGGGTAATTGGCTAGTATATATGTATATATGTATATATATATATATATATATATATATATATAATGATACACACTGCTGTGTGTTCATTATAACATACATTTCAGCCTTAGTCAAACAAGTCGTAGGAAGATGATTAAACTACGAGTAAAGGATTATACGTAAACTTCATTACAAGCCGTAACGAGGAACGTAGTCGGCAAACTTTTGGACGACATAAAGAGACAAATTCTTACAAAGTAGAAACAGTATCAAACCAGTACGTACTGTTGTGATTTCTTTCTTCAGGGACCCAGGGGTTTGCTGTTCAGAATTCCTGGGAATGGTTGTAAGTGCACTCCTCTTATAGAACAATAAATGGAAACTAGGAATGAGAAGGGACCCAGCGAGGAGTACCATCACAGTCCTCTTCATACCTTCAAAATTTTAAGGAGATCATAAAAGCAAGACATATCGTTACATTTGCATAAGCACACACACATATATATACATATGTACACATAAATGAACGTATACTTATACATACTCATTAGTACATATACACATATACATATATCAACTAGATCTGCCACTGGGGTTCGTTACCATTGTTCTATGCCGCATATAAAAAAGGAATGTTTTGGAACTTGTCCTAACTATTCCCCGACGTCAACTCATACGAGAAAGTATGTAGTTTTAATTTCATAGTCGTTTATTTAGGAGAGCCATTGGTTGTGCGACTTGTTACCCAAAGTCAATGACGATACCAATGTACTACGCAGGATGCACAAAAACAATGTTCTAGAACTTGTCCTAACCCTTCCTTGACGTCAACTTGCACGGCACAGCTGCCGTCGGGGAATGGATAGGGCAAGTTTCAGAACATTCATTTCTGCATAGTACAATGGTTACGTCATTGCCCTGAACTAACCAATCGCATTGCCGGGCAATACAAAGCCGGAGATTGGAGTCACAGAGGATGACAAAGAAGAAGAAGAATAAAAATGATGTGATCAACATTTTCTTATATGAGTGAAGATGAGTGGAGAGAGCGGCAGAGAGGAAGTAAGTTATGGATTAAAAATTATCATTGTGTTTTGAGTGGAAATCAGCAGAAAAAAAAAGGAACAAAACATTTGTTACTAATCCACGGCCCCTGTACAGATGTCTGAACAATGCTACGCAGATGTTCTTATCCTATTTGTATGGAGCTGTAGTCGCATATAAACGCCGAACTCTCTTACGTAGTGCGAAGGCATTTTCATTTGATGTTTGTGTGTGCGTGTGTGTGTGTGTGTGTGTGTGTGTGTGTGTGTGTAAGTGTACGAATCTCTGCATATGAAAGCTTGTACATGTGCACGCGTGTATGTATTCACATATGTTTTGTGTATGTGTACATATGTGTGTGTTTTCGTGTGTATATGTGTGTGTTCATGTTTGTGTGGGAAGGTGTGCGAGTGTGAGTTTGTATAAGTGCGTGTGTATAAATTCACGTATGTGTGTGTGTGTATGTATGCATGTATGTGTGTGTGTGTGCGCGCATGCGTGTGTGCGTATACACATTATCATAAGGCTTCCATCACACGTGATACTGTAGGGAACTACATCGTTAGCAAATTTGGCACAACTCCTACTTAATTCTATGCTCACTCGTCTTAACCTTTGGAAAATCGGCCTAGAGAAATTTGCTCCATTGTTTGGTTGCTCATAACCACCGTTATCGTAAATGGGTTTTAGTCTGCATCGGTTTCCAGGCCAAAACAATTGTCAATATACGGATGAGACCCAGGTTGGAAAGCCAGATATCAGGATGCCAGGGAATGTGGGCGTAGCTTGAAGGCAAACACTGGACGGGAGAACAGGTTTATTGAATAAGCATGGCCCACGGGACCGCAGCTGAGAGGTAAGAATCGGGCGCCGGAAGACTGGTCATTTCTGTGGTGGGTTCGCTGACGTCAGCAACTGAGGAAGTGAGGTTCCCGGTGGTGATCTGTTCGATGGGGAGATCACGAGGGAGGCAGTGAGAAGCGACGGCGGAAGACGGCAACGGTGGGTGGCGGCGATGCTCGTCAAGGGTTCCTCCGAGGTGATCTGTGGGAGACAGTGAGGGAGGTGCCGGTGATGCTCGTAGCGTGGTGCTCAGAGGTGGTGTGTGATTCCGGGGATTTCCGTCCAACTTTTATTCAACGGGTCAGATCATGACTCGTTTCAATTGGTGGCTAGAAGTATCGACGCTGCCAGGAAAAGCAGATGTGCACGGTTGGTCGTGCCATGGGATCGCATCGGTCCGACTGCCGTCCCGGGGGACTTTGCGACGTGTCCGTAGTGGTGCTGGGAGACATATGTCACCGCAGCTGGGGACTGCTCCGATCAAGAGCGAAAGTCGGAGGTCCCAGTAGATCATAGTGCGAGCCGACGGGGTCGTGTTATTGCTGTGAGGACAACTGCCAAACAACTATATATCTCAAATTCTGTTCTGTGTGACAGACAACGGGGAATCATAGACCCAGCAGCATCGCAAACAACGACCTTATGCTCTTGTAACGTACATTTCATAGTCGTCTCTGATTTTCAGTGATCTTTCATTCTTATAGCAGTCTATGTCAAATATGTATTTTTCTAAATTCGAGTTAATGAGCTTAGACTATTTAGTATCTAAATCATCATCCAGATCACTAGTGAACAATATTATGGCACATATGATAACGAATGTAACAAAAAATAAAATATTTAATAATTGAAAATATTTCATAAAAAAATTCCATACAACATTAGATCACGAAATATGTCTGAATGGCTTTACCAACATTGGATGTTAGTGTAATCGTCTTCAGCCTGTAATGGAGGACATAAAAGGCATCATTGCTGGTCCAAATTAGGGCTTGTATGTTGTTACACACCATGTCCATTGGGACCACCAAGACATAAGAACATAACAATACGAGAACGGAGGAAACTACACAAGGAATTTCCATGTCCTTTATCATCTTTCGCCACTATCAATAAAGCCATTTAATATTCTCTTAACCCTTTAAACTCCGATGACAAGATTCTTGTTATTTGGTCAAATAAAACAAAAAATCATAAAATACCAAAATGTTTGACCAAACACCAGAAATATATGACGTCAGTCCTCGCGCGGTCAAGCCGCATCAGATGATATTCGGATGTACGGGCCGGCGCGAGGCCTACCATATCCGGTTTTTCGTATCTACACCACAAGCGGCTGACATGAGTTGAATGTGTTAAAACAACCAATTGTTTTAACGCTCACTGTATTGTCAATAAGTCTATTTCACTTGTTAACCACACTGTTGGTAAACCAGTTCTTAGTCTATTTTCTTCTTAAATCTTCTTAAAACACAGTACGAAACCCGATCAAAGATGAGAGATAAAACGAAGACGAATATTCCCAGCATGAAAGTAACGAAGAATCCATCGTTGTTTGCAGTTGCAGGCAATGGAAAACCCGCAGACCCACCACAACAGATGGCAACGGTCCTCAGAACACCCCCTAAACACACACAGACCTCTCTCTGGAAATAAACTTTGGACTATTGTCTGTGATGTCCGTATCAATGTGGGCCGGTTTCTATGTCACAGGCTGAAAGTGATAGGAAGAGGAGAGTTGTCAGCACCTCCATGTGTAAAAAAAATATAAGAATTGGTTTACTAATAGGGTGGTTGACGAATGGAATAAACTTAGTAACCATGTAGTAAGCGCTGAAACTATCAGTTGTTTTAAGAAACGATTAGACAACTTTATGGATGGGGATGACAGGTGATGATGGATACGGAGCTGCCTAGTGTAGGCTTTATGGTCTCTTGTAGTCTCCTTCATTCTTATTTTCTTATGTATGGATGTCGGTTATCATGTCATTGAGGAAGAAAGGGTCTACAAGGACTTTGTCGTCCGCATGGAAGGTCTAGGAAACCCTGGAAAAGGCGACTGATCCAGACTATCGCTGTTAGGACCTTGTCGGATGTGAGCTTCTCATCTTCAAAGTTTCTTTGCACTGTGTCACCGTATCGTTGACTCTTCGCCTGGAGGACCTTCTTTTCCTCCTGGTTCTTGGGCCTGTCCACGAGGAACACCTCAGCCATGTAGATCTTGTGTTCTTTCAGAAGATTCTTGTTGGTCCAAGTCATCCTGGTCATATTTCGTTTTTTTACTGTACTGATGTTGAAGTGAATGTAATTAATGATTTTATAGGTTTGGATGGTGGTCGCAAAAGTCAAGTTCTTCGACCAGGAAGTGATCTAAGGATCCCACCCGCTGGTACTTGGGCACTACCTCCTCCTTGGTTGGTACTTGCTGGCTATTCTATAATGATCTAACATCAGCGTTAATATCTTTTATCTGAAGATAAATTCTCTGGCAAAGGAGGGATGACCAGACTATGTACAGAATGACGGGGAAAGGAAAGAGAAAAGCTGATTTTGTTTGTGTTGTAACGGCTGTCTATTGGTTACATTCTTACCACTATAATGAAAAAGCAAAGGTGGAAAGGATACGAAAAACACCTGAGTGAACTACGATATTGATATTATTCTAACACACTCCTGAATGAACGGAAGGCACAAGTGCGAGAAGAATGAGTATAAAAATACATGCACTATATAAACGTTAATACATAAAGTTCACCTCAAATGTGACAAAGGTTGTAATGAATGCCTTATGCAGTGTTCCCTCCCGCCATTCCCTAGCCCTCATCCACACTAGGCAGAAATCCGTTAATAAACACAATTGTCCGTGTTTGTATATAATCCGTCAATCTGTCAATACTTCAATCAATTACATCTGTTCGGCTATGGCTCCTGGTTCTCTTCACATACTTTACACATCGCTACACAGATGCGTACGATAAATGTAAATCATCTTACACGTATTTACTACACAAGCATTACATACATTGCTTTTTCATAATGGTATACACTGCTGTGTGTTTATTATAACATGCATTTCAGCCTTAGTCAAACAAGTCGTAGAAAGCTGATATAACTATTAACAAATAAACGTGAGCTTCTTTACAAGCCGTTACGAGGTATCTAGTGGGCAAACTTTAGGAAATCAATAATGATTTGGACAAAATCGTCATAAGGAGCACAGATTCATACGAGGTAGAAACCGCATCAAACTTGTCCTTACATTTGCGTCTTCTTTCTTCAGGGAGGCGTTGTAAGTACACTCCTCTTATAGAACAACGAATGGAAATTGGCATTCAGAAGGTTACCAGCGAGAAGTGCCATCATAGTTCTCTTTATGTCTTCAAAATTTTAATCTAGATCGTAATAACAAGGAGAATCGTTACATTTACACACACACACACACACATACACACACACACACACACACACACACACACACACACACACACACACACACACACACACACACACACACACACACACACACACACACACACACACACACACACACACACACACACACACACGCACGCACGCACGCACGCACGCACACACACACACACACACACACACACACACACACACACACACACACACACACACACACACACACACACACACACACACACACACACACACACACACACACACACACACACCGGGTGTCCGGCTTCGGATCCCGCCCAGGGCTAAAATAATTTCAATATCGTTGCGCTGAAACTTGTTACTCCAACTCTCGTGGGCGGGGAGCTGGGAGTATGTGTGCGTGTAAGGTCACTGCATTACCCATAGAGTGGTCATATATGAGCTCTGAGTCCTCTTCCGGGAAGGGAAATAGCTATCGATCACGAGTCCAGCACATGATCCAAGATTATGGTGAAACACACACACACACACACACACACACACACACACACACACACACACACACACACACACACACACACACACACACACACACACACACACACACACACACAAACACGCACACGCACACTCACACACACACACACACACACACACACACACACACACACACACACACACACACACACACACACACACACACGCACTCGCATACGCACACACACACACACACACACACACACACACACACACACACACACACACACACACACACACACACACACACACACACACACACACACACACACACACACACACACACACAC
>NC_134782.1:56810468-56812968 GCF_046742065.1 Oratosquilla oratoria | reverse complement strand
GTATGTATGAGTGACTGTGCGTGTGTGTGTGTTTGTGTGTGTGTGTGTGTGTGTGTGTGTGTGTGTGTGTGTGGTGTCGTGTGCGCGCGTGATGTATGTATGTGTGTGTGTATGAGTCGTGTGTTGACGCCATGTATATATGTGTGTATGTGTGTCGTGTGTGCGCATGATATATTTGTGTGAGTGTATGTATGTGTGCGTCTGTTAACGCCGTGCATACATGTGGGGGCGGGAGCGGTGGAGGGAGAGTGGGAGTGAGAGTTGTGGAGGTCAGACAAACGCTACCTCCGGAACTCTCACATTCCCTCCACGACTCCCAACCCCGACACCCAGATGACCGTTCGGTCTAGATTGGACATCAGAGCGCCTCCACTATATAAGCTCATACACTCGAGTGTCTTTTCTTCATTTTTTAAGTACAGTAATTACTCTAAGTAAAAGAAAATAAGAGAGGAAGAGGAGGCGAATCAAGTAGAGAAGAAAAGGTAAAAGGGATGGAGACATGATAATGGAAAAGAAGGCAATAAGAGGAAGATGGGCAGAGTATTTTAAGGGGTTGATAAATGTGAAGGAGGATAGGGAGGGAAAGGTAGTTGCAATGGGGAGCGCTAAGAAAATGACCGTGATGAGTGAGGAAAATGGAGGAGAAATAAGGAAAAATTAAGTGAACGCAGTTGTTAAGAGGATGAGAGCAGGTAAGGCACCTGGGTTGGATGGATGTCATTCAGAATGTCTGAAAAAAGGTGGTACAATGATAGTGGACTGGCTGGTGAGAGTATTTAATGTTTGTTTAAGAGAGGTAGAGTGCCGGGGGACTGGAGGTGTGTCTGTATAGTTCCAATTTACAAGGGGAAAGGGGATAAATGTGAGTGTAGTTGGGAAGGCTTATGGGAGGGTGTTGATTGAGAAGATTAGGAGAGGAACAGAGGGAGTAATTGGTGAGGAGCAGTGTGGGTTTAGGACAGGTCGGGGTTGCGTTGATGATATTTTATGGTAAGACAAATATGTGAGAAAGCTATAAGAAAAGGAAAATCTTTTTTTGGTGGCTTTTATAGATTTGGAAAAGACTTATGACAGGGTAGAGAGGAAAGCACTGTGGGATGTACAGTATTGCAGATATATGGGATAGAAGGAAAGCCAATAAGAGCAGTCATGAGTTTTTACGAGAGTAGTAGAGCGTGTGTTAGGATTAGAAATGGAGAGAGTGAGTGGTTTGAGGTAAAGGTGGGACTTCGTCAGGGATGTGTTATGTCACCCTGGCTGTTCAATTTATACATGGATGGGGTGGTGCGAGAGGTAAATGCAAGGGTAGTGGGTCAGGAATTGGAGATGGTTAAAGGAAATGGAGGAAAGTGGGAGATAAGGCAGCTGTTGTTTGCTGACGACACTGCGCTTGTAGTAGGATCAGAGGAGGGATTGAGAAAGTTAGTGACAGAGTTTGGGAAGGTGCGCGAAAGAAGAAAGTTGAAGATAAATGTGGGTAAAAATAAGGTGATGAGATGCACAAGGGGAGGAAGTGACAGGAGACTGGAAGTGAATATTAAGGGAGAGAGACCAGAGGAAGTGGATAGTTTTAGGTACTTGGGTGTGAATGTGGTGAGAAAGGGAGGAGTGGAGGTGGAGGTAGATTGTAGATTGAGAGAAGCAAGTAAATGCCTTGGTGGATTAAAAAGTGTAATGAGAGGTGGACATTTGGGACTGGCTGCTAAGAGGAGATTGTATGAAGGAGTTATTGTGCCGAAAGCATTGTACGGGGCAGAAACATGGAATATAAGAAAGGAATAGAGGAGAAGTTTGAATTTGTTAGAGATGAGGTGCATAAGAGGTATGATAGGGTTTACTTGGCTGGATAGATTAAGAAATGAGTAGGTGAGGAGGAGAACAGGGGTGGAAAGGGAGTTGGGAGATAGGGTTGATGAAAGAGTATTGGGATGGTTTGGACGCATGGAAAGAATGAGTGAAGAAAGACTAGTAAAAGAGGCGTGGAAGGCAGAGGTGGAAAGAGAGAACATGAAGGGTCGACCTAGGATGAGATGGATGGATGGGGTAAAAGGGGCATTGGGAAAGAGGGGAAAGTCTGTTGAGGAAGGACGGGAGAGGACAGAAGATAAAGGTGAATGGAGAATAGTTGTGTATGGACGATGCTGTGATGCATGAGGAGGAGTGGGTGGGGGGGATGGCGAGTTTGGAATGTGGTAATCTGTAGGCAGGTATGTAGATATGATAAGTCCCTGGTTTTAATTTGATCTGATGTTTCAAAACAGTTGTTTTGCTCATGGCGTCCCCCGGGCAAAGCAATTGATTATTGCCCAACGATGAGGTGAAGTAATTGGTCCAATTTTGTAGTTCTTCGTTGGCCGAATGTTTCCACTCCGAGCTCACCTAGACTCTGGATTCGATGCAGAACGAGCTCGTGGTGGTGATATAGTCATATGCCGGCAAGGTTGTGTTCCAGCTCCAGCAGTTTCGACTCCTTCCACCTCTGTGTGTCGACTGATCC
>NC_134782.1:56775468-56805468 GCF_046742065.1 Oratosquilla oratoria | reverse complement strand
TTATTGCAAATGACTATTTTTTGACAAAACTGCGAATTTTGTTTTTCTACATTATATTTTCGGACAGTCCTAGTATACTCCAAGGTTGCCTGTCATCTATGTTATTAATTTGTGAGGACTAGAATCTACATCTGCCAGTATTCTGTTGTCCATATTGTCTACCTTCCAAAATGCTGATTTTGAGCAGGGGTGCAGTGCCAATTTTATAGGTGCTACAGTTCTGGAGTCTTCTTCAAGGATATACTTTTCATTTAACAGTGGTTTATACATACTTTGAGGCTCAGATGTCTGAGAACCTTTCATGGATGTTGTCGTGAACATACAGTGCTCCAGCGAGATCCAAGAGCACTGCCCCCCTGATTTTGAGAAAGTTTTGTATGAGTTTGGGTTTCCTGCAAGCAGAGTAATGGCAGATACATCCAAAGAACCTACTTCTTTTATTCATTCTTTTAATATTGTTATTATTTTTTCATACACGAGAGTCCCCACGCAGAGGCGTTCTATAAACTTTTTAAACACCAGCAGACTCTGAGTCATTACCAAGTCTCTGTTCAAGTCATCAGCAACAGTGTCAATATAGATTACCCCGAGTCGTTAAAATGTCTTCCGTCACGCAACTCAGGCATTTGTTCCCTAACCTCACGTACTTCAGACATCACGTACCTCAGGCGTTTGTTCCCTATCCTCACGTACTTCAGACATTTGTTCCCTAACCTCAGGTACCTCAGACATTTGTTCCCTAACCTCACGTACCTCAGACATTTGTTCCCTAACCTCACGTACCTCAGACATTTGTTCACTAACCTCACATACCTCAGACATTTGTTCCCTAACCTCACCTACCTCAGACGTTTGTTCCCTAACCTCACGTACATCAGACATTTGTTCCCTAATTTCACGTACCTCAGACATTTGTTCCCTAACCTCACGTACCTCAGACATTTGTTCCCTAACCTCACATACCTCAGACATTTGTTCCCTAACCTCACCTACTTTAGACATTTGTTCCCTAACCTCACGTACCTCAGACATTTGTTCCCTAATTTCACGTACCTCAGATATTTGTTCCCTAACCTCACGCACTTCAGACATTTGTTCCCTAACCTCACGTACCTCAGACATTTGTTCCCTAACCTCCTAGAGAGACACCTTTAACACTGAATTATATCACTAAATATCCACTAGCCCCCACTAGTTTTCGGTTTGTGGGACTTTGTGACCCCTAGGTTGCCCTAATTAAAGGCCACTGGTCTTGAGCTACCCGCTACAAGATGACCTGACGATGTTAAAGGTACGTTGCGTCGAACTTCGATACCCGCTGACGGGTGCGTCTGTCGAACTCGCTAGCATGCTTCTTGGTTTTGCTACTTTGTTTGAGAAGAAACAACTCTGGTTACGATCTTTTGTTTTTCAAATTTCCAAATGCCAAATCATTCTTGCGTCATACTCGTATAGTGAGAAGCTGAGTGACGAACTAAGAGATGTTGAACTCATACGACGTTCTTACGAAATTCTAGAATGTTGTAACCAAGGTCATTTCTACTCGAACGAAGTAGCAAAAAACAAGGAGCATGCTAGCCTAGTGTGCTGCCACTTTTGTTTATGTTTTCAAGACTGTCGGGCGAAAGAGAGATACGACTGGGGACACCAGGAAACGTACTATATGGGAGGACGTATACTTTATGGCTACACTGTTTCGTTCATTCGAGGGTACTTGATTAAGCTCGAGTAAACGAAAAGATGAAGTATCAATAAAAACTTCGTCCTGATTTACACTGGGGGTACAATGTTACCTTCATTCGAGCGTCCTCACAGGGTAATTCTCCTGACTTATACTGTGTGGTCGGATTGGGGTGAGGATATATCGACTATCGACTTTTTACGAAAAGAGGTCATCACACTGGGATGTTTTTCCTCCGGCATCCTACCTCCAACCTCCATTTGAATAACTAGAATATGACCTCGCTTACAGAAATCTAGACTTCTCTAAGAACATTCAACAGTATGTCTAACATTCGACTATGTTTACAATCTCTTAGCTCATTATTCAGCTTTGCTATATATGATGGAAAGATATTTTGATATTTGGCAACTTGAAAAAAAAAAAATTAACCAAAGTTGTTTTTACTCAAACAAACTCTCAACTGTTGGTGGTGATGAAGCTCATGGAAGCACAGGGTGATAACTCGTTTATCTGGCATCAACTATCCCTCTCACCTTTGCTTATATCCTTATTTCTCACATGTTCCTTACGAGGATGAGTTTCAAGGCAATGATTAATATATCGAAGCGTGTATGATGTCGAGAGAAACACCTATATAGTTGATATTGATAGCTTGAACAGGATGCAAAGGAATAAAACACAAAACCAAAGAAATACAACAACTGAAGCAAGAGACGTAGAATATGAAATAAATCACAATGTTGACAGCAACATGGAGTTATAGGAGAAGGGTCGAGAGCAGTATTTCCTCTCTCTCCCTCTTCGTCCTACCAATCTCTCTCTCTCTCTCTCTCTCTCTCTCTCTCTCTCTCTCTCTCTCTCTCTCTCTCTCTCTCTCTCTCTCTCTCTCTCTCTCTATTTCTCTCTCTCTTTCTCGGTCTCATCAACTCCATCCCCCTTCATCCTCCGAAGGGTCAGAGCTGCATTATCCCCATTTGGCACCATTCATGCTATGTCACATCGACACCATCTGTTGGTGCCATCTGCCACTGTGTGGGAACTGACTGACCTGGTTACACTGCTCAACAGTCAAAATACCTCCGAGAGCAGAGTAGCAATTTCTAACTAATTTTAGGTAGCTGATAATGAATATCATGGTTAGAATTATTTGTTAGTGTAACATGTAAAAGGTGTGGTTATACAATGGGGCGTATTGGCAGCGAGTTATATGGATGGTTTCCTTAAAACAGGATCAATGTTTTCTTTAGTTTATTTTCAGGCACTAAAGGTAACAAAGGGGAAAGATCTCCCCTGTTGAGACAAGAAAAAGAGTCTTCCCAGTCTCTGTCTGGCGAGCACAGTCTTCTCCTTATATAGTAAGATTAGTCTAGTTAAGTTTCTATGGTGTAGTTATCACATGGGAAACATGTTTGTGATAAAGTATACATTATACAGGTGTTAGTTGTATTGTATGGGGTGTAGCTATATCATTGTTGGATGAGACTAGATATGGCGTAATTAGGGTAGGTATAAAAAAGGGGACAATGGACTGTGGTGACATTGCTAGATCAGCAAGATTTGAGATCTTAGTAAAGAAGAGTACTATCTTGCATGCATATGGATCACGTGTCATGGCGTGTGACCTAATGATATGTTAGCAATGGATACAGTAAGCTCTATTTTTCAAGATACACTTATGTGTCTCAACAGGTTCCAACAGCCTTGCTCCAGTGTTTTGATTACCACACAGTCTCATTGCCCTTCAGTCATGTTCCAGCAGTCATAGAGGGTGGTTGTGCTGAGGAAGTTTACATTTTGAGGTGGAAGGTAGGTGATTTTCCTAGTCATACACTTTTTAAACTTATAATGAATATTCATTGAGCAAGCTATTGATATGCATGTGAGGCATTTTATATTAATTTTTCCTTAATGAATGATATAAATACTTCTGCTAAGCTGTCATCCTCTGTATTATAATGATAATCTTATTTATAAAATTTCTGTTTACCTTCTAATAGGTTCTTGTTTTTTTTTCAAATACCTCGTACTTGCGTGAATAGGGCTATGGTTAGAAAGGTATGTCACCTTTATTTTGGATATAAGATTGGTAATCGGGATAAGAATTGGGATCCTCACATATGCTGTAACACTTGTGCTACTAATCACCACCAGGAAGAGGAAAGGAACGCCTTTTGCTGTGCCAATGACGTGGAGGGAACCAAGAGACCATACCAACAATTGTTAATTTCGCATGGTACCTTTAGTACAAAAGAACTTGTCAAAGGAGAAAATGGAGTCAATTGAATACCAAAACATTCCATCAGCATTAACCATAGATCGATCATATATGAGCTCTAAGGTGTCTTATGGGAGGGGAATAGCTGTCGATCACGAGTCTAACACGTTATCCAAGACCATGGTGAATCACACGCGCGCGCGCGCACACACACACACACACACACACACACACACACACACACACACACACACACACACACACACACACACACACACACACACACACACACACACACACACACACACACACACACACACACACACACACACACACACACACACACACACACACACACACACACACACACACACACACACACACACACACACACACACACACACACACACACACACACACACACACACACACACACACACACACACACACACACGCACATACATACACACACACACACACACACACACACACACACACACACACACACACACACACACACACACACACACACACACACACACACACACACACATAGATCGGACCTACGAGCTCTGAGCTCTCTTCCAGGAGGGAAATAGCTGTCGATCACGAGTCGAACACGTGACCCAAAGACCAAAGTGAATACACACACACACACACACACACACACACACACACACACACACACACACACACACACACACACACACACACACACACACACACACACACACACACACACACACACACACACACACACACACACACACACACACACACACACACACACACACACACACACACACACACACACACACACACACACACACACACACACACACACACACACACACACACACACACCGTCGTCGCACTCGCACGCCGTCGTCGCCGTCCGCCGTCCGCCGTCCGCCGTCGTCACCAAGAAGAAGGGGATTTACGACGAAAAACGAATCCTGGTTTGTATTGTAGGGGTGGGGAGTGATCGTGAGTGTCCGAAATGATATCTCTGCAGTGATAGTCAATTGTATTATCATGGAAATAGCGAATATGAAGGAAAACAACGACTCGAGAGACAGTCACGAAACAGAGCCATCTAGCGTCAGACGATCGAACATCAATGTAAACAAATCCACGTGCGACGAAGTAGACTTCGCAGGATTTAACAAATATGAAAGTCGATTATTAAAGATAGAGAAAGATATGAACAAAACTAGGACTCGGTGGGAGAATGAAATTATGGACTTAAGAAATGATATCATAGGATTAAGGGAATGCTTAGCACAGGCAAATCACGAAATCTCTGACCTAAGAAAAACCAACTTAGTTCTCACAAACGAGATCAAAGAAATGAAAAGGGATATAAATGAGCTGAGGAATGATAATGAAAAGAAGAAAACTAATGAAAATAACAGCAGCGACAATTTAAAGATAGAGGTGAACAACAGATTACATGAGTTGTCACAAAAGATCGAAGAGAATCTAGGTGAAGAAAGTATTCAGAAAACTAAGAAGTGGAAGGAAAACATCGAAAACAAGGAAACTGCTTTTAAAGAAATAGTCAAGCAGCAAATGCAGGATAATGCAAAAGACACAATTATCCAAGTGATTAATGAAAAAGCAAACTGGGTCAGGGATACAGTAGATAGGAAAAAATGTATTGTGGTCTATGGACTAAAAGAAAAACAGGGATTGGCGAGGTACATGAGAGAAAAAGAAGAAAAAGAGACAGCAGTAGAAATTCTAAATGAGATTCAGGGGGGTGGGGAAAAGAGATTCAAGCATAGACTTAGAAGAGACACACAGAATCGGTCGCTACTCTAAAGATAGAAATCGACCTCTAAAGATAAAATTAAGGTCACAGATGGTAGTAGAAGACATCTTTGAAAAAGTAGGCAATTTGGCAAAGAGTGAAAAGTACAATAAGATATGGATAAAAAGAGAAATGAGTACTGAGGAATTAGAAAAAGAAAAGTCACTAAGAAAAGAAGCAAAGGAAAAAAACTTGTTGAGAACGGAGACAGAATGCAAAAAATTCCATTGGAGAGTAATCGACATGAGATTGAAACAGTGGCACATCAAAACGAAAAAACCAAGGACAGAAAAGATAATGGAGAAGGAAGAAAATTAAAAGTGGCCTACACTAACATTGACGGATTAATTTCAGGTCTGAACGAACTCAATGATTATCTGTTAGAAGAAAAACCAGACATAATGGGAATTGTAGAGACTAAACTAAGAGGAGAAATACCATCTATTGATATTGGACAAGGGCTATACAATTACTGGATTAGAAACAGGGACAAAAACAGGGAGGGGGAATCATGTTCTTGGCCAAGAAAGACCTAAACGTGACAAAAATTGCAGAGGGCAAAGGTAATGTTGAACTGATCATGATAAAAGTCGAAGGCAAGAATATGAAAAGTAGAAAGTTTGTGGTGACCTATGTGCCCCCAAGAACGAATGCTTGGAAAGAAAACGAACATACAAAAATGCTAGAAGATACAAGAAAATCACTAAATGAGATACTAATGGGTAAGGGTAACCTAGTAATTATGGGAGACTTCAATTGCAAAGAAATTTGTTGGGACAACATGACAGTACGAGGAGATGACGTGTGGGGCAATGTACTGCTAGACATGACCATGGAGTACACAATGACCCAGTGGGTCAGTGAAAACACAAGGTACAGAAACAATGAAGAGCCATCAAAACTAGATTTAATATTTACAACGGAACCTGAAATAGTGGACAAAGTCCACTACAAGACACCAATTGGAAAGAGTGACCATGTACTCATCGAAACTGTACTAAAGGAAGAAATAAAGATGAAGAGGAGCGAAAAGCATAGGAAAGGAAGATTGATGTACAACAAAACAGACTTTGCAAAACTAAAGACGTTCTTCCAGAATGCAAACTGGGAAAAATTCTATATGGAAGAGACAACAGTGGAAGAGAAATGGAACATACTGTTGGCTAATTACAATGAAGGGGTAAACAGGCATGTACCAAGACAAAAGCGAGAGAGAGAGTACATTAAATGTTGGTTCAACAAAAGATGCAGTGAGGCAAAAGACAGAAGGGACAAAGCTTGGAAAAGGTGGAGAAAAGAAAAAACAAAGCAAATGGCAAATTTATATAAACTATAGAAATGAGTATGTTAATGTGAGAAGAGAGGAGAAAAGGAACCATGAGAAGTATATTATAGATAAATGCAAAGATCAGCCCAAGCTATTCTACCGGTATGTAAATGGTGAACTTAAAACCAAACAGGAACTAGTGAAACTACGCCAAGGAAATATAGAATACACAGAAGAATTAGAGATGGCCGAAATCATGAACAACCACTTTAAATCTGTCTTCACCAGAGAGAAAATACAAAATTGGGACGTAGATAATAACAAACATTCTCCCCACATGAGTGAATTTACAACATCATAAAAAGAAATATCAGAACATCTGTTAAAACTGGACGTCAGAAAATCACATGGCCCGGATGGAATTGCAAATTGGATTCTAAAAGAATGCAAAGAAGAGCTAACGGACAAAATACACATCATAATAAATAGCTCACTCAAGGAAGGAAAGATACCTAATGACTGGAAAAATGCTAACATTGTACCAATATATAAAGGAGGAAACAAGGAAGAACCCACTAACTATAGACCAGTATCACTAACAAGCACTATAGCCAAAATTTGTGAGAAAATCATCAAGAATAGATGGGTAAAACACCTGGAAGATAACAAGACAATTCGGGTTCAGACAAGGTAGATCATGCACCACAAACTTGATATGCTTCTACTCAAGACTAATAGACATAGTGCAAGAAAGAAACGGATGGGCTGATTGTGCATTCCTAGACTTGCAAAAAGCATTTGACAAAGTACCACACAGAAAACTACTAAAAAAACTGAAACACATAGGAGGAATACAAGGGAACCTACTAAAATGGATGGAGGGCTTCCTGACTGGAAGAAAGATGAGAGTAGTACTCAGAGAAAAATATTCAGATTGGAAAGAGGTGATCAGTGGAGTACCGCAAGGATCTGTACTGGCTCCAATAATGTTTGCTATCTATATGAATGATATGGACGAGGGCGTGAACTGTTACATGAGCTTCTTTGCTGATGACGCCAAACTGTTAAGGAAAGTAGAAACTGATAAGGACTGTGAAGCACTGCAAGAAGATCTGAATAGGGTATGGAACTGGAGTCAGAAATGGGAAGTGGATTTTAATACTAAGAAGTGTAGCATAATGGAGTTTGGAAAAAGCAAAAACAGAATATCAAGAAACTATACAATTGGAACCAAGGAAGTAAAGAAAGTAGGATCCGAAAAAGGCTTGGGAGTTATTATCACAAACGACTTGTCCTATGATACACAGATTAACAAAATTGTCGGGGAGACTTACAACTTGCTAAGATCAATAAAAGTGGCTTTTGCTTACCTGGACGAGGACATGATAAAAAAAAATTTGGTTACATTGATAAGGCCTAGACTAGAGTATGCGGCGACATTGTGGTCCCCCAGTACCAAAAAGAACATAAAGAAAATAGAAAGAATCCAAAGAGCAGCTACAAAAATGGCACCTGCACTTGCAAACCTATCATACGAGGAGAGATTGGCTAAACTGGAGCTACCGACACTGGAGGAAAGAAGAGAGAGAGGAGACCTACTGACCATCTACAGAATCATGAAAGGCACAGAGATACTTGATAGAGAAGAATTACTAAACTGGGACAAGAGAAACACAAGAGGACATGGAAGGAAATTAAGAAAACATAGCTATAGAAGAGAACTGAAGAAAAAAAAAATCCACATAGAGTTTTAGACACTTGGAACAAACTGGATAATGAAATAGTAAGCGCAAAAACTATTCACGAGTTTAAAAGCAAACTAGACACTGAGAGATACAATGGCGGGACAACACGAGCATAGCTCCCCTTCCCGCAAAATACAACTAGGTAAATACAACTAGGTAAATACACACACACACACACACACACACACACACACACACACACACACACACACACACACACACACACACACACACACACACACACACACACACACACACTTCAACGAACGGACGGCTTAGAAGACGTTCTGAAGAAAATTGAAGTTTTGTGGATCCCAACGCAAAGAGAAGTGCCTATTGTATTTACAGGGTGGGGGGGGGAATTGCTCGTGGGGTAGTAGGAAAGTAGGGAAAGAGGAGAAGGGGAGGGATTACTGAGGGAAATGGAAGGAAATGAAGAAGGAGTAGACTTGGCCCAGGCAGACAGGCGAAAGGTAAACAAACGGCCCCCCGACGACGATGAAATATCTAATAAAAATGTAAAGATTAGAAGTATAGATAAGAGCAATACAATAGAAAGTGATGAGAATATTTTCCAGGGATTTAAAGAGGGTGGGGGGGGCACAAACCCCCCCCGACTGACAAGACTAGAAGAGAAGGTCGATAAGATGATCGAGGACTTGGAGCGTAGGTTCGGTCATGTTAACAATATTCTACAAAGGGTTGAAAAATTGGAAGAACTAGAGAAGGCGAACAAAAACTTAACTGATGAAATAGAAAACCTGAAAAGACAGTTAAAAGAAGTAAAGGTGGAGAATGAGGAATTGAAGAGGAATAGTAAAGAAAACAGAGAGGGATGGAAGTCGATAAAAGAAAACAGTAAAGTTGCATTTACTGATATAATTAAACAGCAAATGAGAGAACAAACTGAAGACTCAGTTATTAAAGTGATGAGACAGAAGGAGAATATAGTAAGAGACTTAGCTGATAAAAAGAAATGTATAATTATATTAGGAATGGAAGAGAATAACCCAGATAGAACCTCAAGAACCAATGAGGAAAATGAAAAAGTAAGCAGTTTACTAAAATTAGTTCAGGAAGATGAACCAGAAATTATGAAGGAAATTGAGGAAAAATTCAGGCTCGGAAAGTATAGTACAGATAAGACCAGACCAATTAAGATTAAATTCAGGTCACAAACGACGGCAGAGAATATCTTATCCAAAACAGGGAAACTAGCAACAAGTGAACAATATAAAAAGGTATGGATAAAAAGGGAAATGAATAAAGAGGAAAGAGAGAAAGAAAAGCAGAAAAGACTTGAAGCTAAGAAAAAAACGAAAGCAGAACGGAGTCAGAGAAAGAGAGATTCTATTGGAGAGTAGTGAATATGAAACTAAGGCAGTTCGACATACAAGAGAAAAACAAAAGGGAAACAGAGAACACAATGGAAGTGACAGAAAACTAAGAGTGTCTTACACAAATATAGATGGATTAATAACAGGATTGAATGAGCTGAATGATTATTTGAAAGAAAAAGAACCGGACATAATGGAAATTGTAGAAACAAAATTAAAAGGCCCACTACCACCCAACAGTGTAGGACATTATGCATATAATTATTGGATTAAAAACAGAGAGAAAAAGCAAGGGGGTGGAGTTATGTTCCTGACTAAGAAGGATATAAACGTGAAGGGTGTCATATATGGAAAGAATACAGTAGAGATGATTATGATATAAGTGGAAGACAGAGATAAAAAGAGCAGAAAATTTGTGATAAATTATGTGCCTCCGAAAACAGCCTCATGGGAGGAGAGTGAACATAAAAGTATGTTAGAGGACACAAAGATAACATTAAATAAAATAATGGAAGATGGAGGAAGAATAGTTATAATGGGCGACTTTAATTGCAAAGAAATCTGCTGGGAAGAAATGACGGTAAAGGGTGGAGACGGCTCATGGGGAAACGCTCTACTTGAGATGATTACTGACCATACAATGACACAATGGATACAGGAGAACACCAGGTATAGAAATGAAGAAGAGCCATCGAGACTAGACTTAATAATTACATCTGAACCTAGAATAGTGGACAAGATTGAATATAAAACACCAATAAGTAAAAGTGACCACATATTGATTGAACTGGAACTTAATGAAGAAAAATATATGAAAAGAAATGAGCAATATAGAAAAGGAAGAATGATGTATGAAAAAAACAAACTTTGATAAAATAAGAGAATTCTTTCAACAAGAAAACTGGGAAGAAATATACAAAGAAGAAACAACAGTGGAAGAGAAATGGAATATTTTGACAAAAATTTACAAAAAAGGAGTGGAAAAGTATGTCCCAAGACAAAAACAAGAAAAAGAATATGTAAAATGCTGGTACAACAAAAGTTGTAGGGAGTTAAAAGACAAAAGAGACAAAGCCTGGACCAGATGGAAAAAAGACAGAAGACCTGAAAAATGGAAAATATATACCGGTTATAGAAATGAATATGTACAAATGTGCAGAGAGGAAAAGAGAAAATATGAAAAAGATGTCATAGAAAAGTGTAAAGATCAACCAAAACTATTCTACAGATTTGTAAACAATAAACTGAAAAACAAACAAGACTTGGAGAAATTAAGACAAGAGGGAGTTGAATACACTGAGGAAATGGAAATGGCAGAAATTATGAACAAACATTTTAAATCAGTGTTTACAAGGGAGAACATACAACCTGAAGAGATTGAATGGAAAGAGAAAGTCCCCCCTATGGAAGAAATAGAAGTAACAAAGAATGAAATATTGAAACACTTGAGTAATCTTGATGTCAGAAAATCGCATGGACCAAATGATATAGCAAACTGGATTCTGAAAGAATGCAGGAATGAACTGGCAAACAAAATACATAGCATACTAAACAGTTCCTTGAAAGAAGTAAAAGTTCCAGAAGATTGGAAAAAAACAAATATAGTACCTATATATAAAGGAGAAAATAAAGAAGAACCTACAAACTATAGACCAGTCTCTCTAACAAGTACAATAGCAAAAATTTGTGAAAGAATTATCAAAAGTAGATGGGTAAAATATTTAGAAAAAAACAAAGTGTTAAATCCAAGGCAATTTGGATTCAGACAAGGACGATCATGCGTCACCAATTTAATATGTTTCTATTCAAGGCTAATAGATATAATACAAGAAAGAGATGGATGGGCGGACTGTGCATTTCTAGACCTAAAGAAAGCTTTTGACAAAGTACCACATAAGAAGTTGCTTAAGAAATTAGAAACTGAAGGAGGAATACAGGGAAAACTACTAAATTGGATGGAAGACTTTTTGCAAGAAAGAAAAATGAGAGTAGTGATAAGAAACCAGCACTCAAAATGGGATGAAGTAATAAGCGGTGTTCCGCAGGGAACAGTTCTGGCCCCAATAATGTTTGTTATATATATTAATGATATGGATGAAGGAATTGAAAGCTATATGAGCTTCTTTGCAGATGATGCAAAACTACTGAAAAGAGTGAAAACTGAAGAAGATTGTGAATCACTACAGAGAGACCTAAATATAGTACAGGAATGGAGTAGGAAGTGGGAGATGGAGTTCAATACAAAAAAGTGTAGTATAATAGAATTTGGAAAAAGCAAAAACAGAATAACAGGAGCATATAAATTGGGAGAAGAAGGAATAAAAAAAGTAGAAAATGAGAAGGACCTGGGAGTCATTATGAATAATATGTCACCTGAGAAACATATAAATAAGATTTTTGGAGAAACTTATAATTTAATAAGAACAATCAAAGTTGCATTTACATACCTGGATGAAGAAATGGTGAAGAAAATCCTAATCACCCTGATAAGACCAAGATTGGAATATGCAGCAACGATATGGTCACCAAGTACAAAAAAAATTATAAAAATACTTGAAAGAATACAAAGAGCAATTACAAAATTGGCACCAACACTCTCAAAACTATCATATGAAGAGACTAGAAAAACTTGAACTACAGACACTAGAGCAAAGAAGAGAGAGAGGAGATTTGATAGCTATTTACAAAATCATGAAAGGCATAGAAATTACTGATAGAGAGAATCTGATAAAATGGGATGACAGAAATACAAGAGGACACGGAAAGAAAATAAAAAAAGACAGCTATAGAAGAGACTTGAAAAAGAACAGCTTTCCTCACAGAGTAATAAACAGTTGGAACAAGTTAGATGAGAAAGTGGTGTGTGCAAAAACAATACATGAATTTAAAAATAGTTTAGATAAAATGAGATATGAAGACGGGACCCCACGAGCATAGCTCCCCTTCCCGTAAAATACAACTAGGTAAATACAACTAGGTAAATACACACACACACACACACACACACACACACACACACACACACACACACACACACACACACATATATATATATATATATTGTTCAATGTAAGAGAAGATTTGGAATCTGGGATCCATATTGGAAAACAGTAAACACCAGATTCAATTGAAGGGTTTATTTGCCCGACGTTTCGATTCCCGTCCAGGAATCGTCTTCAGGGGGTATAACGGTTACAAGAATGTGAACTCCTTATGAATCGCTGAAATGGTAAACCTGGGAAAGGTTGACCCTTTCAGTCAATTGTACAACGCATACAATACAATAATAAAATAAAATAAAATAACATGCAATAAAAATAACAAAATAAATTACAATACCCATTACAATAAAAAAAAAAGTTACAATTTTGAACATAAAACAAACGGAGAAAAAGTGACCATAGGTGACACATAGTAAACAACAACAGGACAAAGAGTAAATAGAAGTGGACCAAATGTCCGCACTGAAGAATCAGGAACAAACGACTAAATTAAAAACAAAAATGCACTACAAAATACAAATAAAATACATGGCTGTGAACAAAAACAAAAGTAGCAAAAAGACTCTAGCGTAACACAACGTTACGCTAGAGTCTTTTTGCTACTTTTGTTTTTGTTCACAGCCATGTATTTTATTTGTATTTTGTAGTGCATTTTTGTTTTTAATTTAGTCGTTTGTTCCTGATTCTTCAGTGCGGACATTTGGTCCACTTCTATTTACTCTTTGTCCTGTTGTTGTTTACTATGTGTCACCTGTGGTCACTTTTTCTCCGTTTGTTTTATGTTCAAAATTGTAACTTTTATTTTTATTTTTATTTTATTGTAATGGGTATTGTAATGTATTTTATTATTTTTATTGTATGTTATTTTATTTTATTTTATTATTGTATTGTATGCGTTGTACAATTGACTGAAAGGGTGAACCTTTCCCAGGTTTACCATTTCAGCGATTCATAAGTTCACATTCTTGTAACCGTTATACCCCCTGAAGACGATTCCTGGACGGGAATCGAAACGTCGGGCAAATAAACCCTTCAATTGAATCTGGTGTTCACTGTTTTCCAATATACATATATATATATATGTATACATATATATATACATATATATATTAATATATATATATACATAAAAGAATGAAAATAAGTATCCCCTTTTTTGCTGCCAAAATTTGCTTAAAATGATCTTCTCCTTACGATTAAGGCTGGTTGTATTTACTTATTATAGTTTTCGTCTCTGGAGCTAGAAATGGAAATTTTTCTTATATGAAGAAAATTTGCATTTTAATTTATGATGTATCTAAAGTTTTAGCAATTATAGATTTAGGAATTCCTTGTTTGTAGAGTACTCGGAGGGCATTATTAATCGATATATGACGAATTTACGAGATGCTTACAGAATATTTCCTATGGAAGGATATGGCTTCACCTCTTTTAATACAATGTTATAGATTCACTCCCTATGCCTCCTAGTCATTAATATCTTTACTGCAGTTGACCTATCACGTATCTCGCATCCTTGTGTCAAGCTGTTTCTTATTAGTTGTTATTTTTTACTCTACCCATAACTTTCTTGGTTGTGGTAAGGATTAGTTATGTTAAAAAGATGGGAAGGTTATATTAATTTGGCAAGGTAGTAAAAAAAAAGTGAGTAAAGGGTAATTATTATTTTTATTAGGTAAAGTATTGTCCCTATTAGGCTATGGCTCCCTCAGACTAGCTGCCTTATCAAATGTAGGAGTAATTGTGATGTAATTTAGCACTCAGTATATTTCATTGGCATCACAGGTTATGAACATCAACAAGCCACAGTGTCTTTGGTTTCCTACTCCCAGAACTTCCTCATTATGAGCTGCCAACAAAACAACAGGTTGGAAGATATATTCAGTTTGTAAAAAACAATAGATACAAGAGCAACGAGGATGTTATTCCTGAAGTATCTGAGGCTCTTACAGATATTTGAAAAAAAGAAACAGTATTTCAGTTCAGACCTTCAAGAATGTTAAAACCAAACTGCTCCAGCTGGTGGAAGAAGTGTCTGCGGGATCAAAACAAGGAATGAATCCTACTAAGAGTAAGAAGTTTATCTTATCATTGGATAATTTCTTTTATATAGAAGGCTGCCAGTGTTCTGATCTCTTGGAGTGCAAGTGTGAAAATAACATGAAAGTTCCACGTCACATGAAAACTGGAGGAGTGAATGTAAAAACAATTCAAATGGTTAAAAAAAGAAAATTAGTGAAAGTCGGATTCAGGAAAGAAGAGAATAGACACAAAGAAAAAGAGAGAAGAGGGAAGAGAAAAATACAATTTCGGACGAAGTCTTGGATGAAGAAATCTCGTCATTTGACATTTGTGATGATGAATGGAAGAAAGTGTTTGCAAGAACAAAAAATATCATACCAATACCGACAACTTTCATGGAAGTAGACCTGTATTCTGTGTTAAATAAATCTGCTGCTGCTATTAGTAGTGCAACCCTATTCGACTATGGTATTATAAATTCGGAAGCAACTTCCATGTGGTTGACCATCACAAAGTCTGGAGGGCACAACAGAAGTTAAGGAATAATTTTACTGAATCTGCATGCTTTGGAGATAAGAAAACTACTGCTTTGTATTTTGATGGGAAGTTTGACATAAAAAAGAACAAATATTGTAGATTCAATAAAGGTGGTAAAGAAACGATGGAGTGTTCACTTCACAAATTTACTTTAAGTCGCAGGCAATTAAACAAATACCTATCTCTCACTCACTCGTAATGTCACTCACTCGACCGCTCGCTTGTCTCTGTCTGACTGCGTGACGCTATTTCACGCTGGGATGGTGTGCCCAAAACAGTTGCCTATTTTATTTAAATTTTCCACAATCATTCCTTGCACACAGAAATTTTACATACATTCAATCTCAGTTATACAATAATTCAAATTTTGATAATATTAATAATCTATCTCATTTATTCAACTTTCGCATTACAAAATAATTAATGATTAATTATGTAAGCAGAATGGCATTTTGATTGTTCTAGAAGATTCACGCCCGCTACACGCATGCACGTATATACATACACACTTTCAACTACGCATTTTCTTATCCATTTTGACGTCGTCGGCCAGCTCCCTCCGTCAGAAGACCATTGCTACCTTTTCACTGCCGCTGACAGATCGACTCGCTGGTTGGAGGCCTTCCCCATGAAGGACGCCACTGCCGCGTCCTGCACCACAACCCTTCTCAGTGGATGGATTGTCAGATTCGGTCTGTCGGAGCATATCTCACCCTACCGAGGAACATCTTTCACGTCGCGGCTGTAGTAGTTTCTCGCCGAACTTCTGGGTATCGCAAACAACCACATTACCTCATACAACTCTACAGCCAACAGCATGGTCGAACGAACTCACCGCTCTTTCAAGACATCTCTTATGAAACGTTGCAACAACGACGACTCCTGGCTGCCTCAACTACCATGGATGCTCCTTTGCCTCCGGACAGCCATCAAGGACGACCTCAACGTGTCTCCAGCGGAGATGGTCCTCGGCCAGCCCCTCGTCGTACCTACAGTATACTTCCCTCCACCCTCTACAAGAGTGTCCCCAGAACCTGTAGCTGCTGCGGCGATCCCTAAGTAAATTTGCCCAGGAAGTCAAGGGCTACCTCCCAAAGGATCACCACACTTCTACGCACGTCTTTCTTAGGACCGATCCACACACACCACCATTCACGCAACCCTACACTGGTCCTCACCTCGTCCTCGAACGGAAAGAATAGACTTTCTACATCTCTATCTCCGGCAAGCCAGACTGGGTCTCTATTGACCTCTTGAAACTGGCCTACCTCGACACCAATGACACGCCATCCATCCAATTCTCGCTAGTGGGACGCCCTCTGAAGCCAAAGAAATTTTGAGAAGGAGATATTGTACAGATTACTTGAGGTCACGCGGACGACGCGACCTAATCTGACCTCACTACAAGCCACATGCAGAGCGCGACTACCTTCACCATCTCCCGCATCCTCCCTTGGGTGTCATCACTGCTCTCGTCACCGGTAGACCTGACCTAACCCAGTGCACTTGTACACCCCGGGTAGCTCAACTACCTGCAGTATAAATGCAGATCCTGGGCTGCATGTAAATCAGTCCTAGTTCAGTCAATAAATAACCCAGTGGTCAACTATCCCAATTTTTGCAGCCTTTAAGCCTGCTACAACACCATAAAGAACATCCCACAACGTGCCACCCTCTCTCGGCAGTAGTGGGAAGATGGGCTTCTCCTATGGTTATGGGAAGGTTTCATCAGCCATCTAATTGGAACACTGTTGAGAAGGCAAATCTCTTTACACTGTCTGAACCTGCTTTCCAACTTACACTACCATTGTATGCCATTATAATTTTTTCCTATATCTATATCTATATCTATATACAAACAACAAAAAGGAACAAAATCAAGCACTGAAAATTATACACTAAAACTTGTTCCCTTTACAGACTCGTTTCACAGACTTAATGTTTTTGACCCTATCGATGTTGTTAAGTCACGTTAGTCTTACTAAAATAATACCGCAAACTCTCAATGTAATCCTGAACACTGCTGAAACTATCATATAACATTACACAATAGAGAGAAAATACGAAAATAATTTGGGGGCTACCTCATGTGAATTCCCACACAAAACTAACATAAAGACACAGAAAAACCAGAAAATTTATCAATATATTTAATACTAACGATCTGCAGAAAAAACACTCACATCAAGAAATAAATATTTCACTTTTATACATACATGCAAGAATACAGAATACGGCCAAGTATGGTGTATTACAGAACTAAGATTTGATTTGGCAATATTTACCTCCTACTCTGTGATTTTTCACCCCCCCTCTTACTGAGAATCACTTTCTATTCTTAACGATGGCCATTTCTTGAAGAAATAAGCGTTCTGGAGAAGTCTTGTGTTATGAAAACATACACAGTCAGCAAGGAGAACTTGATACTGCTTACATTTATCGGGGATCAAGCGAATTTCAACTTATGGATTAGAAGACCGCAGTAAGCAAACAACAACCTTGGATGTAGGTGTAAACAATCCACTATGTCCTTTCACTCACTAAAAAGAACTGTCACTTTCTTTGTCGCCTGATACCGCCACCACAGAAATAGGGAAGTTGTTCATGAACTCGTTTTTCTAAGTGTAGTCAGGAATGGTGGATGTATTGCCTATTCAGCTAGTGCTGCAACTATATTCACTGTTAAACAGTAGCAGATGTCTTAACATTAAAAAAAAAAAAAAACATCAACTCCTTACTTTCTTACTCCTCTTACTTAAATGATACTGGACGAGCTTCGGCCAAGAATCGAGACGCTCTTTTCGGCGGAACTCCCAGATGAGGACCTTGTCAAAGTCCTTCTCGACAATGGGCCCTACAAAGCACCAAAAATATTTGAAATAGAGGGACACGTGTCCGATGCCGGCTTCCCTGGCCAATAGCCCCGTCACATACGCGTCCTCGATGTGTAGGAAATTGGTAGTTTGGGCGACGGTCAGGAGGCGTGGCACCAAGTTTGTAGGCATGAACCACATGGGACCATCACAGTAAGTCGGATATTTATTCTCCGGGAACTCCTCAGGTAGCACGTTCCACCTTCCTTTTCGTTGGACCGCAGAGTTCGGGTGGATGGAACAGTAGAATTGTTGTCTTACGCCTAGGGTCTCGATGTCGTTGATCTTCTCGTTGAGCAAGAAGTCGTTGAGTAAGATATCGTCGTCGGCCTTGAAGATCCAGGGAACATGGCTGCAATGCCGATGGACCCAGACCAGACTTGCAAGTGTCTTGTACGTCAAGAGGTTGTAATAGTCCTCAAAGTCACCTTGGACCATGTCGTGGTAACGGAGACTCTCCTCCTTCAGGATCTGTTCTTCCTTCTTGCTCTTGGTCCTGCCCACAATAAAGACGACGGCCATTCTGATGCCATACTTTCTCGAGATGTCCGAACTGGCCCATGTGCGCCTTGTTATGGCTCTCTTCTCAACGGCCGAGATGCTCGAGATCACGAAGCCTATGATGCGGAGACGTGGATTGCGTTCCTTAGTGCAGAAGTCTGCTTCCTCGATTAAAAATCTGGTGGGGATAGTTGGAGGCTGGCCGAAAGGTACATCGTTCAATCGTCTTGGCAAGACAGGGTTGGCCTAAGAAGGGAAGACAAGATAAGAACGGTGACAAAACATTGGAATACCTGTTAAATGTGGGTTCAATTTTTTATACGATTATTTTTTGCAGTCAAAACGAGTCGTTGAAAAATACGAAAGAAGATTTACGGAAGAAAATGATCGCTCCCTCGGCGTCCTACCAAAGGTCATCTACACGATATGTTGTGCTTATCTTTATGTGCTGCAAATCCAGTGCAATAAGTGCTGTGAGACAAACTGACAGAGGAGGAATAATATGTCGTGTATTGCGTTGTCTAATGTATTCTATTATGTGGTGGCCACAGCATAACCTTTTTCTGTGTATTCTTTCAACTCTATCTAGTTTTGGTCTCAAGTTTGTGTACTGATGGTGTGGGAAGGGGCTTTAGTGGTGTCCTCCTAAGTACCTGATGTATGCGAGTGTTGGCAGATGGTCTTTTACATACTGTAATGAGTGTTGTAGGTTTGATTTAGCGGATGCTATGTGTTGTGTGCCGTGCATGTTGAGATGTTCGCAGTCCATTGTTTTGTGTGGCTTTTGAGTTGTGATGTGTGTCTGAGACAGGCGTTACCCATGCTGGGCTTGCATGGTCCAAGGTGGACCTTATAAACTGTTTATATATACACACACACACACACACACACACACACACACACACACACACACACACACACACACACACACACACACACACACACACACACACACACACACACACATATATATATATGTATATGTTTTTTGTTATCTTGTCTGAAGTCTGCATCCGTGACCACTTTGAGCGCGTATGGGCGTAAATCTTTGTGTAATGTCAGCTATAGTGTGTGTGTGTGTGTGTGTGTGTGTGTGTGTGTGTATGTATATATATATATATATATATATATATATATATATATATGTGTGTGTGTGTGTGTGTGTGTGTGTGTGTGTGTATTAATTGCATACGTTTCCCGATGTCAATATTTTAGGGAATTTAGTGACACGTCAACTGACCATTCACTCAATATTCTTTTGTGACTGGAGACTAATTCCCAATAAGAAAGAATGCTGGCCAGTTTTAACTTTTACTGTACATCTTTTATCACCGTTTTTAAAATTCTCCATTACCATCTCTCTGGCTCCATCTCTTTGGTTCAATACTGTCCCATGGGTAGAAGCTCTGGTTATTATGAACAAATTAATAATTATTCTAATAACCTCGACTGCACTTTCTGCACCTTTTCAAATATGGAGAGTTGACACCAAGCGACAGTTTCCTTCTGCATCATCATCATCATCATCATCATCATCATCATCATCATCATCATCATCATCATCATCATCATCTCGATTGTAATGCAACGGGTTGCCAGTTAGGGAAATCTGAGGCAACACTTATCATTACATATGCGAATATACATGTGCAGCAAAAATCACACAAACATGACTCCAAAAACACAGAAAATTCACGAGGAGAATAATGAACTAACAGAGTGCTTTCGTCTCATTAGGCCATCTTCAGAGTACAAAAGTAGGATTAATAAAAGCGCATATAAAGATGGCAGGGTAGGAATTGGAGAAGCAGGTAGCAGCGGGTGGTCTGTCTCAGGTCACATCACCTGAGAGAGACATTGTGGCAGGTCATGCAAGACAGAGATCTCTCACTGCTACATGCTTCCCCTGTCATATGTATACGCACTTTTGTACTCTGAAGATGCCCTAATAAGGCGAAAGCGCTCGGTCCTAGTTCATCATTCCCCTTGTGGATCTTCTGGATAATCACATGTATATGTGAGAAATTTATACAGAGGGCGTAGCACAGATGAGGATGTTATTTTCTGAGTTCCAATCAACACATTCCTAATTTATGAGGGAGGACATGTTTTATTTTCATCAAAGGTCGACGGGGCGAAGCCTAAAGATGTATCCATGCCCAAGTGTCAGTGTCCTTTTCCCAGTATCCGCGTTCGTAGATCGTCCGCTTCTTTCGAACTAAACCAGTCCTATGATATTTCAATGAAAACACTTTTAACTTCATCACTACTATCCACGAGTTACGCATTTGTCCTGGCTGTCGTATGATGGCTTTATTCAGACGAGAAAAACAATTACACTGCGCAGCGAAGGAGTTGAGAATATTTCTAAGGGCAAGGGCAAACGGTGACTTTAATTGAAATATGTTCGACTAACTCGAAACCTCAGTTCAAGAGATGTCAGAGGTAGAAAACTAGATGGAAATATTTTTAGCACAAGTACAGGAAGCCTACGTTTTATGTGCAGATAAATACAAAGTACTCACGTTTGGGTCATCCTTCCAGGGCTTCCTCATTTTGATCTTTTGGTGCTGGATGATCCTCTGCCACCAGTACTCACGGTCAATACTGGAATCTGCCCACACCAACTTCTTATCAATACCACTACCATTGATGCCATGGAACTTCCAGTGCGAGTTGAATCTCACGTGGGTATGACCAACGCCAGCCTCCTCGGCGACTATTCCTGTCAGATAGACATCGTCCACCCACACATAGTCTACCGTCCTGCTCGCTTCCAGAAGCCGAGGAACCACTGGCGTCGGGACGAACCACATGGAACCAGAGCAGTACGTCGGGTAGACCTCTTTGGAGAAGTTCTCGGGGGCCACCCTCCACTCCCCTTCCCTCGCTACTTGCGTGTTGTTGAAAATGTGGCAGTAGAAGTGGTCGACCACACCCACCGTCTGTATCTCTGTTATCTTGGCCTTGAGAAGGAAGGGGTCGACAAGGACGTCGTCATCTGCATGCAAAGTCCAGGGAACACTGGAACAGTGACGACTGATCCAGACCATCGCTGACAGGATCTTGTCGGATAAAAACTTCTCATTGTAAAAGTTTCCTTGCACGAGGTCCCCGTAGCGTTGACTCTCCTCCTGGACGATCCTATCTTCCTCCTCGTTCTTGGGCTTGCCCACAATGAACACCACAGCCATGTCGATATTGTGTTCTTTCAGAAGATTCCTGTTGGCCCAAGTCATCCTGGTCATGTTTCGTTTTGTTACTGCACTGATGTTGGAGTTAATGTAACCAATGATTTGTAGGTCTGGATGGCGGTCGCAAAAGTCAGGTTCTTCGATCAGAAAGTGATCCGGGGACTCCAACAGGTGTTGTTTTGGCACTTTCCCCTCCGTGTTTGATGCATGCTGGGAATTCTGTAGGGATTTAACATCAAAGTCAGTATCTTTTCTCTTAAGATAAACTCTCTCGCATGGGAGGGATGACCAAACCATGGACAGAGTGATGCGAAAAGGAAAGGAACAAGCATTTTTTTTCCAATGGTTGTCTTGAGGTTACTTTCTGATCATCACAAATAGTGAGAAAGCGAGGTTCGAAAAGATATGAAAAATACCTGAGTGAACTACGCTTACAATAATATTGATATTATTCTAACATGAAACACAAACACAAATGGTGAAGGCAATGTTACACCCACTCCTGAATGAACTGAAGGCCCAAGCTTCTAGAAAATGGACCTCACATAACCCTGATACCCAACACCTCATCCCCTTCTGCTGTACCATAGATCTGTATATATGCCTAGGAAGAGGATATTACCAGTGTCCTTACATCTTCAGGAACACTATTATGACAGCATAAACATACATACCCTATATAAACGTTTATACATAAAATTCACCTCAAATACGAAATAGGCTGTAATGAGTGCCTTATGGCTTGTTTCCTTTCGCCAACCCTTTCCTTAACCCACACTACGCAGAAATCCGTTAATTAAACCAATTGTCCGTGTTTGGACATAATCCGTCAATCTGTCAATCCTTCAGTCAATTATCTCCGCTCAGGTGTGGCTCCCGGTTCTCTTGACATATTCTACACATTGCAGCACAGATATGTATTATAAATGTAAACCATCTTACATGTGCTTACTACATTAGCATTACATATATTGCTTTTTATAATGATGTACACTGCCATATTTTCATTATAGCACACATTTCAGCCTTACCCAAACAAGTCGTAGGAATATGTGTAACCTTACATATTGTAACATCACCCACGGAAAACTACACCATAACACACATACGATCAAACACGCATCCACGCCCATAGGCGACCATACCATCACATGACCAGTTACAGGTGAACGTGTGAACGTGGATTCATGGAGAGTCTACGTCGTGTATTTCTAAAGTCTAGAAGAAGGATATAACTTTTACTAACTTTGGATTAGAATACACGAACCTGTGTTCACTGGTTGCAGCAAAAAAACTATCTAACCCTCTTCAGAGACTAGTGTGTGCTGTGCCTTGTGTTACAACAAACAAGCTTACATTCAACTCCGACATAATGAAGGAACATTACCAGTTCGGTCACAAGTGCCTTAGTGCGACCAAGTGAAAAACTTTAGTTCACAACGACGACTCAGTGACTTACCGCGTCAGCAAGACCTGTCACTCTCGACCCCGTTAACAAGAATATTGTTAAATCCGAGTGCATGTACAGCGCTAAGTAATTTTGTTAGTCTTCGTAGGCAACAATCACCCACACTACCACCCCTGACAACAACATCATAGTGCATATGATTGGCACTAATTAGTGCCAACACAACAACCACCAACCCGAGAGGGAGATACAAACCCTCCCTCCCAGTTGGTGCTGACTCAAGGCCGCGAGCAGATCCATTCTCCAGACGACTCAAGTCAACTCGAGGTCACCTCCCGACCTACCCAGCTGATTTATCACCTGAAGGACAGCACCACCACGACACCACCATCAGGGGGCAGACCATTGGAGAGCCGGTGCCAACTTATACCGAGCCTTACGATTCGCACCTGTCATCTGACATCGACAAGTGCTCCGACCCACGCACGGCCAATTACCTTTCCACGACGCCTCAGCAACCCCCTCATCCTCATCCCAGTCCAAGCCCGGGACGAGCCATCGGCTCAAAGGTTTCCTTTAAAAACTTGCTTAAAATCAGATGGGCATATCTCTTCAGAAATTAAGTTATTTGCAGTCAAATTTTAGTATTTTCTGAAACCACTTTTTCAAGACAATATCCCTCATAATATTTCAATTTCTATGAACAAACTACCTGAGGTAATTACCCCCCAAAAATAATACATCTGGAAACGTGACAATTAGGTAAACGTAATCTTCATTTTCTGCTCCTCGTTTTCTATTCTAAAACATAATATCATATAACTATTTTTTTTCACCTACAAAAATGTCACACACCACCCGTTCACGTCCTGCGGCTAGGAACCTAGTCGCATCAGTTGATCAAAGCTTTATGAACATATGCAAATCACGGGAAGACATAACTCAAAGCCTTCCCAATGCCCTAAACAACCCCCCCCCCAAAAAGAAAAAAAAGAAAAGAAAAGAAAAAAATTAGTACCGTTCAGGATGCAAATTAAACCCAAACAGACCCAACCACAGTCCAAATCACTAGCCAATCCAGTACTTCTCAGATAATCATTCATTACCCATCCCCAAACACACCATCCCCAAACACCCCTACACTAATCCATAACCACTATACCCCCTCAACCACAAATACTGACATTCCCACTTTTTCTAAAGCAAGTGGCATTACCATTACAGTCTATATCGCAGCATGGTAAGTCCATTTCGCTAACAATAACATAACCCGGGACCAACACAAAATTACAATCTTTAATAATCACTTTGATCCTCATGTTTAAGAAACTTGCACGTCTCTTAGAATTGAAAATAGAATCCGGTCTCTCATACACGGAATATTGCTCAGAACTTGGGAAACTATTCAGTGGTAGGCCTCAGAATAATTTTCATTTAACTATTCAAATTCCTAGAGTTCATGCGCAACCCCCGCCCCTCCTCCTCCTCCTTCTACTCTATCGTGGCATAAGTATAAGAGGTTTTAAAAACAACCAGAGCATCACCCAATACTTCCTCCCAATGGGTCTCACTTAATAACCACGGTGTGAACTATGTCAATGGAGAAGAAGTGGCATAAGGTGTGAGAGAGAGGCCCAGCGAGTTGACACTGATATAAATGATACCTCCCTATCTTAATACATCCTTGACATAACAGACAAATGTGGGATAGATAGATTCGGCAAAGCCCAACCAGCCAGAATACTCGTAAATGCAATCTCTTCCGAAAACAACACACCGGTCCACTCTAACCCCCGTAACACAAAAGCAATTAATAACCACCTTGGCACCACCTGGTGTGATTTCACACATCTAATTCCCACAATACTCGGGACTGCGGACAACGCCCAAGACAAAATACAGTGTGTTCCAATCACAACACAACTTCACACTCAGATGCTGACTGCAGGGCCCAACAATCAATCAGGACCCCCACACATACAACATATAATATATCCAGCAACTCCTACAACCACTCAGCTAATGTGTGTAATAACCAGATGAGACCCCAAAGGTCATCAAGCAACCAAAGTCATACCTACTGTTCCTTAAATAACTCCTATAACCATTCAGATAGGGACTGCTAACAACAGGACCACCAACTCATCTTCATGCCCAACCACCAATTCAGACAATGTTCAGACCATGATACATTCTCCCACTCAGACAACAGGATATATGCCACAACATAGCATCCACAAGGAAATGGACTTGTAGAGAGAACAAACAGAAAAATCCTCGAAGTCCTCCAAGAGTGTCTTTGCGACACGTGGGAAGATTGGCTCCCACAAGTACAGGCCAGCATTAATGGCTCTATAAATGCCGCAACAAAGAACTCCCCCATTTCATAGTTTTCGGTCAACCCCTCCATATGCCTTATGACATACTGGAGAAACTCCATCCTCTTCTATACAACATAGAAGATTACACAAATTGCGTAGAACTCGCCATGCACTTGATCCAGATAGAAGTTAAAAAATAAAAATAAAAAAAATCGAATGAAACAACATAAACATTCTCGATCCTTAACTCTCACTCCAGGTGACGTTGTCATGCTTAAACACCACAACAGATAAAAAAAATTAAAACAAAGTTTTTTGGCTCCTTTGTATTAGCAGAAATACTAGTAGGCAACAACAACTACCACCTTATAGACCCATCAGACGACACCCTCCTCGCAGGACATGGAAACTAAAACCAATCAAATCAACACTAGATACCAATTCCATCCTAGACAGACACGGTTTCCTTCCAAACCGACCTCCACCCAGCACCCCACATCACCCATTCACAATCAAGAAATTTCAACCCCCTACCTTTAACATGTCACTACGCTCCAGGCAGTAATTCTCTATAACAATCCAGATTCTTCCTTCCTCAGGTGGCAGGACGCCATGCTTACCTAAGTGGAAAGTGATCACAATCCCTATTCACCAAACTCTTTCCCACTATATAAAAACCTTTTCCATTTTTTCCCCTTCAGATCGTGTTCACCAGGAAAAATCATGCACCCATACACTCGCCCATACACTCGCAACAACAGATAGTCAAACAGAAATACATTCAGAAGTAAAATACCTAACTACACTCTCACACTTCTAGGACACCCCTACCTCTCCTCCCCATATGCGTCGTCGCAGCTTTCTCTTGTGATAACCCATCGAGAATGATCCCAGTCGCGATCGTCTCCCCCCATGGAACAGGTAATGGTTATTCGAGACACGATCACGGTCCAAATGAAGTTAGACACTACAAAGCCACACACAGACCTAGAGTCAATACGAAGACTAACGTACACAATATCAAACTATTTCCATACCACCTTCAAACACCCCAGTCCCACGACAAACTCTTCAGAATTAAGAGACCGCATGTTCTATTCAATCTCCGACAAACTAAACACAATAACCCTCCAACTCTCTACATTTGAACGGGGACACATCATGACAAATCATGACACATAATGCCACCATGCCTCTTTCAGAAAAAAGAGAGGACACATGAACTTTATGGGTTTCATTTCTAAGTCCCAATTCGGCATTGCCGCAGAAGATGACATAGCAAACATACGAGTACAACACCGGATTGACAAAATTACCTCTAGAATAAATAAAAGGGGGAAACTTGTCCTACTGAATTTCCAAAACTCACAGCACTTAGCAGACTCAATTAACACTTTATTAGACCGTTTCCCCCAACTTCACGAATACTCTCTCGCTCAATCCTCCCGACTCCATGACCTGTAAATGTTCACATACTACACAAAGTCAATGAAGTAACCAAACGCATAAACATGGTTAGACACTACGACCATGTGTTTGTACTCGATCTCATTGACGCAGCCAACAATAAGGTTACCCCAAACCTCTTCCCCTTAGGTAAACTAAAGACTATACTTTCTATTGCCTTAAAAAACCTCCTCCTAAAAAGTATCCCCCACCGAATGACTACAAGAGTATTCCCCCTCAATGAAATAACACTAGGCAACACACTTTCTATTGCCTTAAAAGACCTCCTCCTAAAAAGTATCTTCCCCACCAAATGACTACAAGAGTATTACCCCCTCAATGAAATAACACTAGGTACAAATGCAATCTACGCACACATCCCTCTCGACCCACAAAAGAGATTCATAGGTTGGAATAAAACCCCATTCCCATATACATACAAAAACTCGACTATTACCCTCGATGTTCAACTCACCACCATTATCAAATATGTAGACGGCCAATGATACTCCTACACCCCTTCTCTGACCCCACTTTATTCAAATCAGCTGTTACTAAATTCCATGTTTGCCCCGCCTACCCTTTAAATTTTCATTGCACCACAGAACCTACTTGCATAAACCAAATCATAACACTAAACGCCACCACACTAGACGGCTGCTAGTACAAAAAGGTCTACCTCAACACCCTTCACGTAAACATTAACACGAATTATTCCCTATTCTTCCCACGAACCGCACTCGTTTCAGTAATCTGTGAAGACAATCCCTCGACTTGGCAGAAATCAACTCGTGGATCCGTCTTGATTTCCGACTCATGTCAAACATATTTTGACGACACAAGCTTCCACCCGAACCACCACCACCACGACCATATTCTTTATTATAATCTCAGCTCCACCCTCGACCCTATCGTATCCCTCCCAATTCCCCTAATACCCCCAAAACCTTTATCCCTTTCATTAAACCAACAAGATTATGTAGCTTGGCTAAATACCGCCCAATCAAACATGATAGACACACTGCAATTTTCCTCGCCCACACTCCCATCAATCGCTATATCGCTCAGTTCCCTTGTCCTACTGGTCCTAGTCCGGGTCCTACTCCTCCTCACTTGTAGACTAGTATATGTCTGCGCAATCCAACGCGCTGGAGAAGACCATAACCCCCTCCCCAACTGTATACCCCAGAATTAAGTCTCACCAACGTATGTTTTATCAATTGTCCTCCATATGTAACACCAGGGAAAATGTCTCACCAAGAAAAAGCTGTGATAAGCGAAACGTCGTACAAATAAAGGCTCCGCCCTCACATGGTGTTTAACTCGTCAGTCTTGTCGTCAACTGCTACTCTCATTAAAATCTTTCATCCCTTGACTTTACTACCAATTGTCCTCCATATGTAACACCAAGGAAAATGTCTCACCAAGAAATAGCTGCAATAAGCGAAACGTCGTACAAATAAAGGCTCCGTCCTCACATGATGTTTAAATCGTCAGTCTTGTCGTCAACTGCTACTCTCATGAAAATCCTTCATCCCTTGACTTTACTACCACTCCAAAAGAGTTAGCTCACAGAAAAAATGTACCCATTCTACCAGCTACAATAGACAAAGTGCAACTCCCAGAAAAGTATCTAACCCCGTCACACTAGGACTAACTGACGCAATATTTCAGAAGATCTCCCAGAAAAGAGTGAAATGAAAATAAGTGGAACAGAGTGTGTACTAATTTGAATGAAATCTGGAGTTGGTCACCCCGTTCTAATAACTATCATCCTTCGGTGGAAAAACGAGCATGCCATGATACCTACGTGACTGCACCCCAGAAGATTATGACTACCCCCCTCAACTCATATATATATATATATATATATATATATATATATATATATATATATATATATATATATATATATATATATATGTATGCATGTATGGTATGCATGCATGTATGTATATGTATGTATGTATGTAGGTATTTTAAACAACACCCTCATCACTCTTCATTCCAGGTGACAGGAGTCACTTCTCGCGGGGAGGGAGGTATTATGTAACCTTACATATTGTAACACCATCCAACGAAAATGACATCATAGCACACATACGAACAAACACGCATCCACGCCCTTAGGCCACCATTCCATCACATGGCTAATTACAGGTAAACATGGACTCATGGAAAGCCTACGTCGTGTAGTACCAAGATAGTCTAAAAGAAGGACACGAACTTTTTACTAAATTTGGATTAGAATACACGAGCCTGTATACAGTATGATTAAACTACGAATTAAGGATTAAACGTAGATAAATTTCGTTACAAGCTGGATCGAGGAACATAGTCGGCAAATTTTTGGACGGTAATAAGGATATGGACAAAATTGACATAAGGAGCACAAATTCATACACGGTAGATACCACATCAAAACTGTACTTACTGTTGCGATTTCTTTCTTCAGGAACACAGGGTTTTGCTCTATAGAATCCCTGGGAATCATTGCAAGTTTAATCTTCTTATAGTGCGATGAATAGAAAATGGTAAAGATAAGGGGCCCACCAAGGAGTACCATCAAAGTCCTCTTCATACCTTTAATAGTTTAATTACATTATGATAACATGGCATATAGTTATATTTACAT
>NC_134782.1:56752968-56767968 GCF_046742065.1 Oratosquilla oratoria | reverse complement strand
GTGGGTTGTCTGTTCGATTAATTTTCATTGTTTAGGTTAGGTTGTCTGTTCGATTAATGTTCATTGTTTAGATTAGGCAGTCCAATTCACATCGGGCAAAATTGGGTGGCATAATGTGAACAAAAGGCATTTTTTGCTTAATGTTAACAAATTGTAAACTTTTTGCAAACTGCTTGCCCAATGTAAACATTAGGCAATTATCCACATTACGCGTAACATATATATATATATATATATGCACAAATTTCACAAGTCACACGCGAATCACAAATATGCAGAGTCCACTAGGAAAAGGAAAAACACACGGAGTCCGAGCGCTTTCGTGATATATTCACATTATCAAGGAGTACAGAAAGATGAGAACAAAAAATGGAGATACAGAGTATAAGTAGGACAAGAGAGACATTTACCCTCCTCTCCGAAGCCTGAAAGCTCAGGTTGGGTCACTCGGTGAGGTCATGGAAACATATTATTATTACATTAACTTTTAAAATATGTACTATTTATATTACTGACAATATATGGATCTAATTTATATAATCCTAAACTATTATTAATGAGTTGGTCATAACTGCATTTGATAATTCCTGACTCTATGATATTTCTTTCTGTTATATTCTTACATTGTATAATTTTTGAAGCATTTTTCCAATCAATAGGATGGTCAAATTCACAAACATGTTTAAAAAGTGCACTAGATTCTTGGCCCTTTTTTATGCTGTTTTTATGCTGTTTAATCCTAACCTCTAATTCTTTTCCTGTTTGACCTAAATAATATTTTTCACATTTACTACAAGGTATTTTATTAGAGGTTTTTTTACTACCTTGCCAAATTGATATAATCTTCCCATCGTTTTAACATAACTAATCCTTATCACAACCAAGAAAATCATGGGTAGAGTAAAAAATAACTAATAAGAAACAGCTTGACACAAGGATGCGAAATACGTGATAGGTCAACTGTAGTAAATATATTAATGGCTAGGAGGCATAAGAAGTGAATCTAAAACACGTATTAAAAGAGGTGAAGCCATATCCTTCCATGGGAAATATTCTGTAAGCATCTCGTAAATTCGTCGTATATCGATTAATAATGCCCTCCGAGTACTTTACAAACAAGGAATTCCTGAAACTAAAATTGCTTAAACTTTAGATACGTAGGTTAAAATGCAAATGTTCTTCATATAATAAAATTGCCCATTTCTAGCTCCAGAGAAAATAGCTATAATAAATAAGTACAACCAGCCTAATCGTAAGGAGAAAATAATTTTAAGCAAAATTTGGCAGAAAATAAAAATAGAATAAAATAAAATAAGAAATAAACAAATAAATGGATAAATTATTACAAATAAAAAAATTCTGTTACAATTATTTCTTTTTCCTGAGGCGAGAGGCGTTTGGGGGTAAATCGGTTACATCGCCAACTGCGGTGAAGAAGAAGAAGAAGAAGAACTCGAAGAAGAAGAAGAAGAAGAAGAACTCGAAGAACTCGAAGAAGAAGAAGAAGAAGAACTCGAAGAACTCGAAGAAGAAGAAGAAGAAGAACTCGAAGAAGAAGAAGAAGAAGAAGAAGAAGAAGAACTCGAAGAAGAAGAAGAAGAAGAAGAAGTAGAACTCGAAGAACTCGAAGAAGAAGAACTCGAAAAACTCGAAGAAGAAGAAGAAGAACTCGAAAAAGAAGAACTCAAAGAACTCGAAGAAGAAGAAGAAGAAGAAGAAGAAGAAGAAGAAGAAGAAGAAGAAGAAGAAGAAGAAGAAGAAGAAGAAGAAGAAGAAGAAGAAGAAGAACTCGAAGAACTCGAAGAAGAACTCGAAGAAGAATTCGAAGAAGAACTCGAAGAATTCGAAGAAGAAGAACTTGAAGAAGAACTCGAAGAAGAAGAGGAAGAACTCGAAGAAGAAGAAGAAGAAGAACTTGAAGAAGAAGAAGAAGAACTCGAAGAAGAAGAACTCGAAGATGAAAGAAGAAGAACTCGAAGAAGAAGAAGAACAGCTCGAAGAAGAAGAAGAAGAACTCGAAGAAGAAGAAGAACAGCTCGAAGAAGAAGAAGAACTCGAAGAAGAAGAAGAACGAATGAAGAAGAAGGAGGCTAGAAAGGAACAGAGGCCAAAGCAAAAGCTTTAACAATTCGCAAATTTTTGAAACAAGAAAAGCAAGTAAAAAAAAAGTTATTACTTGAAGGAAAAAAAGAATTAAAAAATATAAAAAGGGTGGTTTGAACGGAAATTTAACACCAGCACAAATCGCCTATATAGATGACTTGCGAGAACAGCTAGATGTTGACAAGAAATAAAAAGCAATATGATTTTGATATTTTATTTTCCTAAAAAGGGGCGTAGCCAAGCCCCCCGGCGTAGCCGGTGGGCTTGTAATTAAATAATATATATATATACGATATTTTTAATACAATCCATGACCGTCCTGTGGACTCTCTTGGGTCTATAGGCTGGTTCGAATCCTCTGCGCGACAAATTGGATTGTATGATTGATGTCGCTGTCCACTAGCGAATTATTCAAATATATATATATATATATATATATATATATATATATACATATATATATATATATATATATATGTATATATATATATTGGTGAATTGTGACGGGAGATTCTCTCTAAAGCATATTCTGTTGAAAACAACAGCAAAAGAATTACTAATTAACTTTTTCCGTGAGCTCTCAAGCTTGCGAGAAGTAGATTTCTGGTAGGGGGAAAGGAAGTAAATAAAATTTCCAAAACTCATAGGAAACACAAAAAACGATAATCAACACAAAAATACAGCACATAGTAAACGAAATACAGGAAATGAATACAAAAAATACAGCAAAAAACAAAATTCAAGTAGAACAAATTTAATATCAAGACTTTTCTCAGATCTTTCTGCATGCTCAGTTGAAGTGAAGAAAAAGGAAAAGAGAGAATTTTACAAATGAAATGAAAAGCATGGGGAGAAGTCACCGTGCTATAACTGGGGGAGGTCATACGTATGACCACGGAACACAGGGAGAGATCACAGGTTAACGGAAAGGGTATTTGGAGAGATCAAACCCGGGTTCGGCGCCAATCTGCTTCTCAGTCTTTGCGAACAACGTACGGTTGGACGTTCTTCCCTGTTGGGGGAATGGGAGGCCTTTGTGGAGGAGACTCGGATTTCTTGGGGTTGTCCATTTGGCTCCTCCGAACAGGTTTCATGCTAGGGAGGAGGGCGAAGTCATTTACTTGCCTATTAATGGTACGCTGCAGCTCCTTTATCCAGATGGCTTACAGGATGCCCAAGCGCTGTGGGTCCTCTTCTTTTGCCACAAGTTCGGTGTTTTTGACCATAGTCTCCCTATCGAGGTGGCATCGATGTTGGGTCCAGTGGTGTCGCTTAGGTCCTCCGTGTTGCAAGTGCATGGTGATTCCCCTGGATAATGTGGTGGTGACTTCTCCCCATGCTTTTCATTTCATTTGAAAAATTCTCTCTTTTCCTTTTTTTCACTTCAACTGTGGATGCAAAAAGATCTGCGAAACGTCTTGATATTTAATTTATTCTATTTGAATTTTGTTTTTTGATGTATTTTTTGTATCCATTTCTTGTATTTTGTTTACTGTGTGCTGTATTTTTGTGTTTATTATCATTTTTGTGTTTCCTGTGAGTTTTGGAAATTTGATTTACTCCCTCTCTCTCTACCAGAAATCTACTTTACGCAAGCTTGAGAGCTCACGGAAAAAATGAATTAATAATTCTTTTGCTGTCGTTTTTTACACACACACACACACACACACACACACACACACACACACACACACACACACACACACACACACACACACACACACACACACAAACACACACACACACACACACACACACAAACACACACACACACACACACACACACACACACACACACACACACCACACACACACACACACACACACCCAAACACACACACCCAAACACACACACACACACACACACACACACACACACACACACACACACACACACACACACACACACACACACACACACACACACACACAGACACACACACACACACACACACACACACACACACACACACACACACACACACACACACACACACACACACACACACACACACACACACACACACACACACACACACACACACACACACACACACACACACACACTTAAAAACAGTTTATATAAAATGAGATATGAAGACGTAAAATACAATTAGGCAAGTAGACACATATGTACACATCGAAGTGAATACAGGTGTTTCTAGTGACATTTGTCAGTGTTTCCATTGAGTGCCTAGCGGTTAGTCGCATTTGGTTTTACAACCTGCCAACATGGTTCGTCTCTATCGAGGTGAGGCATCCTCTTGTTCCAATTAAACAAATAGACACATAAGAACATAAGAACATAAGAAATAAAGGAGACTGCAAAAGACCATAAGGCCTACACTAGGTAGCTCCGTATCCATCACCACCTGTCTTCCCCATCCATAAAGTTGTCTAATAGTTTTTTAAAACAACTGATAGTATCAGCGCTTACTACGTGGTTACTAAGTTTATTCCATTCATCGACCACCCTATTTGTAAACCAATTCTTGCCTATTTCCTTCTTAAATCTAAATTTGTCCAGTTTATACCCATTACTGCGAGTCCTGCCCTGTTGTTTTATTATGATGACCTTGTTTGCATCACCCTTGTTATAGCCTTTGATCCACTTGAACACTTCTATCAGATCACCCCGCACTCTGCGTCTTTCCAGAGAGTGTAAGTTTAGGTGCTGTTGCGGGCCCGTCCATGGCTAGACACTTTCCCGTCATACGTGTGCGCATGCGCATCCGCATGCGCCTGCGCAGGTTGGTTAGAATGAGTGGTCGCCAAATGGTGACGTCTGGCAACTGGGAGCCAGTGGAAGTACGGTAGCTTGCGGGGTACCTCCTTCTCCCTCTTACAAATCCTGTCACCATACTTGACAGTTGTTCCCTAGATTTCTCTTGTTACCTAGTTGGGTAACGGTAAGAATTAAGTATATTAAATTGTATCATATCATTACTCATGTTGTATATTATTAATGTTGTATCATATCATTAATGTTATAAATATAGATACTTATAATTGTAGAGTTTACCAAATACCCCAACTGACTTGCATCAGATAGATAAAAAGTTACCGTACCCTTATATACTTGAAGGGAACGTAACATGTGGGGGCCCGTGTCCGGGATATTGAGAATTGTGCATACGTAGACTAGAGCTCCATTTAGTGTGACAAGTGTTGTGTTGTGCCAACAAATTGCCAGTGTTAATAGTGTCTATCGGTCGCACCGTAATCCCGTAGAAGTTATCTATCTTATGTGTTTAACTATTAGCTAGCTGTTAGTATATAATTACGTGTTCTCGAAATTCTGAGTTCAAAATGTTTGATATCGACCAATTTCTTGCTAACCCTTCAGGCAAGGCTCTATGGGATATAAACAAGGAATGCTTGATCGGCATTGCCCGACGCCTCGGGTTAGGGGGTTACTCAAGCTTGAATAAAGGCCCTCTGAGGGAAATGGTCTTCAACCACCTCGTTAAGGAGGGAATGATCAGGGAGGATGATATACCCGCAACAGAGGAATCTGATAAAGAGCCAAATAACGTAGATCCGCAGATTGGCAGTGACAATGAACTTAGTTACATGGCTTCACAGATTGACAATATCAACGAGCCTAATAAAATTGCTCCAAATGGTGCTATTGCCAATAAGCCAAGTAACGAGGCTCCACAAATTGTTACTGCCAAGGAGCCTAGTAACCTAGCATTACAAGTTGAACTCAGAAAAATCGAGTTACAGTTGGAAATACTCCGTCGAGAGCAAACGAGAGCAGATGCCCCTGTGTTTAGGCTCGAGTCCCAACTTGCAAGTGTGCCCAAGTTCAATGAAGACGAACCCGACAGGTTCTTTGCAATATTTGAAAAAATGGCGCATTTGAATGGGTGGCCACTTGATAAATGGACTCAACTTGTCTATCGGTCGTTTACTGGTAAGGCGTTGGACGTCTTCTCCGCTCTCTCTGAGGAGCAGGTGAAAGACTACTATATGGTTAAGTCCACCGTCCTTACCAGCTATCAGCTTGTGCCTGAGGCTTATCGCCAGCAGTTTAGGAACTTGAAAAAAGGGGGAAAAGAGACATACGTCGAATATTTTCGACGCAAACAAGCTTTGTTCCAACGGTGGATAGAGAGTGAATCAGCTCATCGGAGCCATGATAAACTGGCTGAGTTGATCCTGCTCGAAGACATCCGAAATAACTTACACCCCGATGTACGAGCGTACCTAGATCAAAGAGGTATACGTACTCTAGCTGATGCCGGCCCAGTTGCCGACCATTACATTCTTACTAACCCCCGCCAAAGTTACAGGTCTTCTGCTCCCGCGTCCCAACCCAGCCAAGTACGTGCCCACCAGGCATTTACTCTTGCACCATTCGCCCCTCCACCTACGTCAGCCCCTCAGGCAGCAGCGCCGGGACCGCGGTCGCCATCAGGATTTCCATCATATACCACAGGTAAGCCCGTTGCTCGTGAGACCGGGGGACCTATCTTTAATAGTGAGAGGAAACCTTTTTGTAAATATTGCCGTAGGCTCGGTCATGATGTTAATGACTGCTTCAGAGTAAAGAACAAAATTCCCTCTCACCCAGGGATCAATGTGGCCAAACAGACGGAAGTACAGTTGGATCCTCTATCACCTACAAATAACAGACCTGTTGTGTCTCCCACCTCCTCCACCTTTGAACCATATTGTTCATCAGGTTCCGTAGCTCTAAACGAGTCAAGTGTACCCGTTCCCATTAAAATCTTGAGAGACACAGGCTCAGCCTTATCTCTGATTACCAAAGAAGCTGTCCCCTTCCTAGATGAGTGCTACACTGGTAATTGGGTTCTAGTGAACGGTTTGACCGGGGGATCGCGTATCCCACTGTGCCAGCTATACTTACAGTCCCATATCAAATCAGGCTATGTCACGCTAGGGGTAGTGGATAGGGTACCGGTAGAGGGCGTCTCCCTCTTAATAGGAAATGACCTCGCTGGAGGCGTGACGTTACCAAATGTCATGGTCTCGTCACGTCCTACCGCTGAGAATAACACCACACAATTAGAGAAAGACATCCCTGGGCTATTTCCTGCGTGTGCAGTCACACGTAGTATGAGCCAACAGGCAGACGTCCCAAGCAATGAATCTGTCGAGGGAGGTGGCATCGATGTGGTTTCCCCTTTGTCTAGTGAGAAATCGGAAGAAGACCCTATTCAAGTAGACCCCCCTGACCTCGGTCTAGGTGAACTCTTCAAAGATTCCTCACCGACAGATAAACCTAAGAATAATACAGATGAGAATAGTGTCACGACCCTGACTAGTTTTGGCTCCTCTCCTGTTACTAGGAGTAAGCTTGTTCAACTCCAGGCAGAGGACCCGGAACTAGCCAGTTTTCTTAATAGGGCAGTTAGTGAAGTGGAAGCCCAACAGGAGGCCAATTGCTATTACACTAGCTCTGGCGTGCTAATGCGGAAATATCGTCCCGCTACCTCCCCCGCCAGTCACCCTTGGTCAGTGCACCACCAGATAGTGATTCCGAAGCCCCTACGCCAAGATATCCTTAGCATTGCTCATGACGGCGTAGGAGGACATCTAGGAACCAGGAAAACTTATGCCAAAATTCTATCGCATTTCTATTGGCCTAAGTTACGCAGAGACGTAGGTACATACTGCCGTACATGCCGTCCCTGTCAGTTAGTGGGAAAACCAAGCCCCAGTATCAAACCGTTCCCGTTACAACCCATACCAGTGATAAAAGAGCCTTTTAGTAGGATAACAATTGATTGCGTAGGTCCCTTACCAAAAACCCCCCGTGGTCATCAGTTCCTACTTACCATCATAGACAGTGCCACTCGCTATCCGGAGGCTATTCCCTTACGCCGCATCACGGCAAAGAATGTTGTAAGAGCCCTAGTTCATTTTTTTACCCAAGTAGGCCTTCCCACAGTGATACAATCCGATCAGGGATCCAACTTTACTTCCCGGTTGTTTAACCAGGTAATGGAAAGCCTAGGTGTCAAGCAATCTAGGTCCTCGGCTTATCACCCGCAATCCCAGGGTGTAGTTGAAAGGTTCCATCAAACCCTCAAAAGAATCCTAAGGACCTTTTGCTTGGAAACCGGAAGGGACTGGGACGAGGGAGTAGATCTCCTGCTGTTCGCTATCCGAGATAGTGTTCAGGAGTCGTTAGGTTATAGCCCTTTTCAGTTAGTTTATGGACACGAGGCACGGGGTCCCCTTAAAGTCTTGAAGGAGAGCTGGATAAGCAATGAGCCAGTGACCCCGTTGGCCTCCTATGTGACAAAGTTTAAGGATAAACTTCAATTAGCTATAAGTCTTGCCCATTCAAACCTAGAAGGTGCTCAAATTAAAATGAAGCACCAGTTTGATAAGTCAAAAGGAACAAGGGATAGGTATTTTAAGAGTGGAGATAATGTCTTAGCTTTCTTACCATTAAAAACTAACCCTCTTCAAGCTGTGTATAGTGGACCGTATCAAGTCTTAGAGCGCCAAGGTCAGGCCAACTATGTCCTCCACACTCCAGAGAGACGCAAGAAAAAGCGTCTAGTGCATATTAACTTGTTGAAACCCTACCACGATCGTGGTGAGGGTGTGGTAGGAGATAGTGCGGAGGCTGACCCTCCGTCACCTGCGTGTTTAGTAGTGCCGGAAGTTAGTGAAGGTGATGAGAGTTTCTCTGAAGCTCTTAGTGGGTCATGTGTTAAGATGGAAAACTCGGTGATATTACGAAACCCCACTGTGAAGTTAGAACATCTCTCTGGTGTCCAAGCGAAGGACATAGAATCCCTGCTACGAACGTACGTGTGCATATTCGGTGATCACCCTCGCCCCTGCTCAGCACTGGAACACGACGTGGAGACCCATGGGGCCCCTCCCATCCGCCAACGTCCTTACCGCTTGAATACCTTCAAGAGAGAATACGTCCGAGCTGAGGTGCAACGTCTCCAAGAGCTCGGCATTGTACAGCCCAGCCACAGCCCGTGGGCATCTCCTGTTGTCCTCGTGCCGAAGCCAGATGGGTCGATGCGGTTATGTGTCGACTACCGACGGGTCAACGCGGTAACGGAAGCGGATGGGTACCCCTTGCCTCGCATAGACGACGTGATCGACGACGTGGGCTCGGCGCGATGGGTAACCAAGCTCGACCTCCTCAAAGGCTACTACCAGGTCCGACTGACTGAGCGCTCGAGAGCCATCTCCGCCTTCGTCACCCCAGAGGGACTGTACGAATTCTCCGTTCTTCCCTTTGGGTTGCGGAATGCCCCGGCCACCTTTCAGCGCCTTATGAACCGCCTCACAGCCGGGATGGACGGCGTCCGGTGCTATCTCGACGATATCGTCGTCTTCGGGGACACCTGGGAGTTACACCTGAGTCGCCTGAAATCTCTCCTTGCTGTGTTGGCTGCCAACAACCTGACGGTGAACCTCGCCAAAAGCGAGTTCGGCCATGCCCGGGTCACCTTCCTGGGACATGTGGTCGGGCAGAATGAGGTTCGACCTGTTGCAGCCAAGATTGCGGCCATCCAGCAATATCCGACACCAGACGACAAAAAAGCAGTGATGAGGCTGATAGGGATGGCCGGATATTATCGGCGCTTCTGTCCAAATTTTTCTTCTATTGTGGCACCGATGACCGACCTCCTCAGCGGCAAGAAGGCCTTTAGGTGGTCGCAGATGTGCCAGGAGTCCTTCGAGAGCTTGAAAACCCTATTATCCAACGCGCCCGTGCTACGAGCCCCTAACCTGGAGAAGCCGTTCACCCTTCACGTCGATGCTAGTGACGTCGCCGGAGGAGCAGTGCTGTTGCAGGAAGGTGAGGGGGATTCCGTGTTGCACCCAGTGGGATATTTCTCGAAGAAATTTAACAAGCACCAGAGAAATTATGCCACCGTTGAAAAGGAGGCACTTGCGTTGTTGTTGGCCCTTGACCATTTTAGAATTTATATAGGTAGCACAATTCACCCAGTGCAAGTGCGTACAGATCATAACCCCTTAATATTCGTTGAAAAGATGAAGAACACGAATCAAAGACTTTTAAGATGGGCGTTGGCACTACAGCCCTTTCACTTGAAAATCTCACATATACGTGGGAGAGAAAACGTCATAGCCGACGCGCTATCACGTGGTCCAGCTCTCCCAGGAGATGCTCCTTAGGTTAAGAGGTTGTTTATATCATGTGTAGTATACTCATTTTGTTTGATTTTGGTTCTTGTGTTATTACTTGTCTTTTATAGTGTAAAATTTTCTGTGTAACTATGTAATGTGTTTTTTTTTATGTTCGCTTCCCATTTAGGGAAGCTCACATTTTTTGGGGGGAGGTGTTGCGGGCCCGTCCATGGCTAGACACTTTCCCGTCATACGTGTGCGCATGCGCATCCGCATGCGCCTGCGCAGGTTGGTTAGAATGAGTGGTCGCCAAATGGTGACGTCTGGCAACTGGGAGCCAGTGGAAGTACGGTAGCTTGCGGGGTACCTCCTTCCCCCTCTTACAAATCCTGTCACCATACTTGACAGTTGTTCCCTAGATTTCTCTTGTTACCTAGTTGGGTAACGGTAAGAATTAAGTATATTAAATTGTATCATATTATTACTCATGTTGTATATTATTAATGTTGTATCATATCATTAATGTTATAAATATAGATACTTATAATTGTAGAGTTTACCAAATACCCCAACTGACTTGCATCAGATAGATAAAAAGTTACCGTACCCTTATATACTTGAAGGGAACGTAACAGTGCCTAAGCCTCTCTTCGTAAGGCAAATTTCCGAGTCCTTGTATCATATGTACACATCGAAGTGAATATAGGTGTTTCTAGTGATGTTGGTCAGTGTTTCCATTGAGTGCCTAGGCTTGTTCCAATTGTTCTGATTTCATTCGACAAAAGAGCTTCCTTTGAGTACAAGACTGACTAGGACTATCTCAGTTCCATCCCTTCACACCATATTTTTCCAATTAAATGAGAGACGGTTTGGTCAACATGCAACGTTGAGTAAAAGATGAAATATCAATCTTCTTTGCTGCTTATTTGATCTGTAACGCTTAAGAACTCCCACCTTCCCCCTGTAGTGTCATATAATTATGTTATGGGATTAGTAGTGATGTTAGTATGTTGCAGATGACGGTAAAATAGGACTCCAAAGGTCGAGTGAAAAGGCTGGGATACTGTAGAAGGACCTTAATTGTTTGTATGGTCGGAGAAATGGTAAATGGATTCTAATATCTCAAAGTGTAGTGTGTTGAACGTAGGGTTACACAGCACAGCTTGAATGATGCCATATTAGAGAAAATGAAATGTGAAAAGGATTTTGGAGTGTTAGTGAGTCTTGACCCTAAATCCAGGAAAAAGTGCATTTGTGCCAGGACTCGGGGTAAGAGGCCATTTGGATTTGTTGCTAGAACGGTTACAAACAAAAGTGCAGAGGTATTCATTAAACTCTGTCTGGTGATAGTTAGACCCAACATTGACTATGCGGTACATTTTTGGTCTCCGTCTTATACGGTAGAATGGATATTAATTCACAAGAATTAGCATAAATGAGATTAACCAAAAACGATACAAAGGCTTAGAAATTTGCAATACGAAGACAGGCTTAGGGACCTTAACTTACACTCTTTGAAAAGACGAAGAGTGCGGGGTGATCTAATAGAGGCATTCAAATGGGCTAAGGCAGAGGTGGGGAACCTGCGGCCTTCCGGGCCATCAAGTGTGGCCTTCTGCGGCCTTTGATATACATATTATTTAAGAAATTATATAATTTATTATTTAAGAAGTATATTATTTATTATAAAAAGGGATAAAATAATTTAGAAAATAATAATAATTTGTTCAGTGCGGCCTCTATGTGGGACGATGAATTGTAAGGGGGCCTTCATGCACAAAAAGGTTCCCCACTCCTGGGCTAAGGGATAGGCTTCATGTTAAGGCAGAGGAACAGGACTCGTCCCATCTTTTGTAATTTCTCCCATTCATATGTCCTTATATAATTATATATGATGCGCAGGTGTGTGTGTGTGTGTGTGTGTGTGTGTGTGTGTGTGTGTGTGTGTGTGTGTGCGTGTGTGTGTGTGTGTGCTTATTGAGTCCTGTCTCTTACTCCTTAATTTGTCATACATAGCCTCAAATTCATGTACAATTTCATCTTAATCTATAGCCTTGATTTCCAATTATCATATTTAGATTTGAATGTATGTATTGTTCCAGTTTGGGCTATATCACGTTCTAAGCCATTCCAAGTATTTATGCATATATATATATATATGGAAAACATTCACATTCTTCACATTCTTTATTTGTTCTCGTGACGTTCTCATGCCATTCTATCTTTGATCTGTCACTCTGAGTCCTGAATACAGTAATAATATTACCTATTACTCTTCGATCTTTTCGGTTTTCCTCATGTAGTTTATCTGCCAGGTTGGAAACCAGTTTGGTTGCTGCCCTTTGTATTCTTTGCGCTGCTGCGGATCCTGTCTCGGCAATAAATATAGCCCCGTGTGATACCTGCCCGATCGCGGAACACGATGGCTCTACGGACGTTGTAGAATGTGTTACACGGAGGGAAATATTTTGTTAACTCCATAAAGTGGTCCTTGAATCAGTCTTGAAAATGCAATTGACAGGTCATTCAGAGCTGCCGTCAATGATGGATTAATGAGCTCTGCCACTGGGATTCGAGTTACTGGTTGTGCGACTGGTTGCCATAAAGCAATGATTCTACCTTCTTACTGTGCAGGACGTGGTTGGCACAAGGCAATAATTCTATCGTTTTACTAAGCAGGACATTCCAAGAGCATTGTTCTGGAACTTGTCGTAACCATTCCCCGACGTCAACTCGCACGGCACAGGTGATGTCGGGGAATGGTTAGGACAAGGTCCAGAACATTCCTTTTGTACGTTCGGCGTAGTACAATGGTAGTGTTATCGCATCGTGTAGACGTTAATTTGAGTTACACAATGGGCGAGCGGGACAACATAAAGTCTAGGACAGACTTTATATTTATTTAAACAGGTACTGAAGGTATTACGGATTGGGATATATTCTCTCAAGGGCAATGACTTCCCTACCGAGTCTTAGGAAGAGTGTCTCCCCTAGACTCCTCTATCTTGGTGATGCAGTCGCCCGTTACTATAGGAAAATTTGGCTATCTAAGCATGTCAGGTGTTCGTTGTCAGAAACATCTTACATTTGATATTTATATAATGATATATGTGTTAGTTGGATTGTAATAGTTTTAGTAGCATTATTTGTGGATGTGCCTTGACATAATATATGTATTGGAGTTACGATAATGTAGCTTGGTATGTATATGCAAAGGTTAATTAACTGTCTGGTGGCACTATGTCCTTGTTGGGCGGTGGCGTGATGACGCGTTGTATTGTCCGAGTCAGATATTTATGATTAGGAAATGTGAAGGTTAGCAATCTCAAGTATATACAAAGACTAGTACCTATCGGGTACTTTCTTGTATATATGTGGACCACATTTCAGGCATGTGATATATAATGGTAGGATACACTTGTGGTAACCAATAGCACAGCGAATGTTTCTAAACCCAGTGGTGCAACTAGTTAATAAATGTATATGTGCTACTGCGTATGGGTATGTATATGTATAAGCACACGTTTTTGTATATGTACACATGTATATGTATTTGTGTGTATAAGTAAATGTAACGATATACCTTGTTATCATGATGTGTTTAAAATATTGAAGGCATGAAGAGGACTGTGACGGTATTCTTCGCTGGGACCCTTCTCTTTGCCAATATCCGTTTATTGTTCTATAAGAGGAAATTCCAGCCAGCAATACCATGGGCCCCTGAAGAAAAAAATCGCAACTGTAAGTACTGGTTTGATGCGGTTTCTAACTTGTACGAATTTGTGGTCTTTATGTCGATTTTGTTCAAATCCTTATTGTCGTCCAAGAGTTTGCCGACTATGTTCCTTGTTACGGTTTGTAATGAAGTTTACTTTTAATCCTTTAGTCTCATTTTAAGCACGACAGTGTATATCATTGTAAAAACAATATATGTTTTAATGTGGTAAGCACATGTAAGATGATTTACATTCATAATACACATCTGTGCTGCAATATGTAGAATAGGTCAAGAGAATTGGGAGCCATGCCTGAATAAAGTTAATTGACTGAAGAATTGACAGATTGATGATTATGTCCAAACACGGACAATTGGGTTTATTAACGGATTTCTGCCTGGTGTGGGCTAAGGACGGGGGGTGGCGAGAGGGAACACGCCATAAGGCACTCATTACAGCCTATATAATATTTGAAGTGGACTTTATGTACAAATGTTTATATAGTGTATGCATGTTTATGTTGCCATGATATTGTTCCTGAAGATGTAAGGACACTGGCAATATCCTCTTCCTAGGCATATATACAGATCTATGGTACGGCAGGAGGGGATGAGGTCTTGGGTATCAGGGTAATGTGAGGTCTAGAGGCTTAGGCCTTCAGTTCATTCAGGATGTCTGTAACATTGCCTTCACCATTTGTGTTTGTGTTTCATTTTAGAATAATATCGATATTATTGGAGGCGTAGTTCACTCAGGTATTTTTCATATCCTTTCGAACCTCGCTTTCTCACTATTTGTGATGATCAGAAAGTAACCTCAAGACAACCATTGGAAAAAAAAAATGCTTATTCCTTTCCTTTTCGCATCACTCTGTCCATGGTTTGGTCATCCCTCCCATGCGAGAGAGATTATCTTAAGAGAAAAGATAGGGACATTGATGTTAAATCCCTACAGAATTCCCAGCATGCATCAGACAAGGAGGAAAAAGTGCCAAAACAACACCGGTTGCAGTCCCCAGATCACTTCCTGGTCGAAGAACCTGACTTTTGCGACCGCCATCCAGACCTACAAATCATTGGTT
>NC_134782.1:56740468-56742968 GCF_046742065.1 Oratosquilla oratoria | reverse complement strand
CGGTCTTCTACTCCATAAGTTGAAATTCTCTTGATCCCCGATAAATGTAATCAGTATCAAGTTCTCCTTGCTGACTGTGTATGTTTTCATAACACAAGAAAACATACACAGAGAGACTTCTCCAGAACGCTTATTTCCACCCAAGGGAGGATGCGGGAGATGGTGAGGGTAGTCACGCCGTCCATGGGGCGTGCAGTGATATGAGATTAGGTCGCGCCGTCGACGTGACCTCAGGAAATCCGCTTAATATTTCCTCTTCAAAGTTTCCTTGGCTTGAGAGGGCGTCCCACTCCCGAGAATTGAATGGATAGCGTGTCACTGGTATCGAGGTAGGTCAGTTTCAGGCGGTCAATAGAGACCCATTCTGGCTTGCCGGAGATAGAGATGTAGAAAGTCTAGTCTTTCCGTTCGAGGACGAGGTGAGGACCTGTGTAGGGTCACGTGAGTGGTGGTGTGTGTGGATCGGTCCTCAGGAAGACGTGCGTAGAGGTGTGGAGATCCTTTGGGAGGTAGCGCTTGACTTCCTGGTGACATATCGGCACACAAAAAGCAAATTTACTTACGGATCGTCGCAGCAGCTGCAGTTTCTGGGGAGACTCCTGTGGAAGGGAGAATACAATGGGCACAACGAGGGGCTGGAGACACGTTGAGGTAGTCCTTGGTGGCTGTCCGAAGGCCAAGAAGTACCCATGGTAGTTGGGGCAGCCAAGAGTCGTCGTTGTTGCAGCGTTCTACAGTATAAGAGATGTCTTGAAAAGGCGGTGGTTTTGTTCGACCATGCTGTTGGCTGCAGGGCTGTATGAGGTAATGTTGTGGTTTGTGATATCCAGGAGTTCGGTGAGACACTGGCATGGCCGCGACATGAAGGATATTCCTCGGTCGGAGGTGATATGCTCCGGCAGGTCGAATCTGGCAATCCATCCACTGAGCAGGACGAGGTAGTGGTGTCCTTCATGGGGAAAGCCTCCAACCAGCGGGTCGATATATCAGCGGTAGTGAAGAGGTAGCAATGGTCTTCTGACGAAGCTGATGGAATGATCTGATGCCTGACTCAGTGTGGCGATGAATTTTGCTTTGCTGGCAGGCGATACAGACCTGGCCCACTCCTTTTTGTTCTTGAATATACTATGCCAGATGAACTCCTCCTACAGGAGTTTTGTAGTGACGCTTCCTGAAGGAAGCTGGGATAAGGGGTCCTGGGAGGCTGGTGCTGATGTCGCAGATGATGATGTTCCTGTAAAAACATTGATGGGACCGCTGAGCTCTTTTTTTATCTCGGGAAATAGTAGTCTGAGGGAGCCAAATCAGGTGAGTAGGGCGGATGTTCAACTAGCGGAAAGCCGCAATCATGTATGGCAGAAAGAGCCAAGGTGAATGTTTGTGCTGGCACATTGTCTTGATGGAAAAGCACCCCTAATGACAGCTTTCCACGCCGTTATTTCTTGATTTTCTCTCGCAGCTGACTTATTACGTTGGCATAGTATGGTACAGTAATGGATGACCCTTTGTCAGATAATCCACCAGTAGCGCCCACTCAGAATCCCCAAAAATGAAAACCATCACCTTCCTTGCAGAGATCACCGACTTGGCCTTCTTTGGAGCTGGATATCAATGATGCTTCCATTGATTTGATTGTTCTTTCGATTCAGGTTGGAAGTGGTGAACCCAAGTCTCATCCACATTTGTATGTCCGGTACTTGAACGTTATTCGTACTATTTAATTCTTCTTAAATAATATTAAATTTTATTTCTTGATGATCGCTAGAGTCTAGACTATCCCCCACTTTTACGCTACTCATTAGGTGCTCATTATTAGTTAAAACTCCAGAATGTTCTCTCCCCTCGTAGGGTCGGTAATAATTTGTTTTAGGAAATTATCCTGCACCATATCTAAGAAACTTTTTGCTTTCTAATCTTATATTAAAATTTCTCGGCCAATGTTTCTATAATTAAAATCTCCCCTGATCACAACATTTTTGCATTGGGACGCCCATCGAATTTCATGAATCAGGGTATAAGTCCGTTCAATGCTGAGGCTAGGAGATCTATATAGGATGACAATAATAAGCTTCTTATTCTTGCCTATAATCTCCACCCAAATATATTTCGTACTATTCTCATCCTTAATCGACTTGATGATAATAAATTTATTGTATTGTAACGAAAAGTGCTACTCCTCTCCCACTCCTGCCAACCTTGTTCTTGTAAAAAAAAAAAAAAAAAAAAAAAAAAAAAAAAAAAAAAAAAAAAAAAAAAAAAAACCATATATATATATATATATATATATACATTATATATATACATATATATATATATATATATATATATATATATATATATATCTCGATTTCCGGAAGGAAATGTCTATCAGCCATGTTGATTCAGGATTCATTAATGGCTATGATATCAAATCTCTACGCATGCTTTACCTCACAGCAAATAAATTTTATTTATTACGCTTCTGCTGTTTGTATAGTAAATCTTTAGTTTTTCTTCCCTC
>NC_134782.1:56730468-56735468 GCF_046742065.1 Oratosquilla oratoria | reverse complement strand
CTCGCTTAGCCAGAGCCAGCAGAACTTTGTTTACTTCGCCGACAAATCACTCTTCACGAAATTTTGACTTTGCTTCTTTTGCTTTTTCAAGCACCTCTTGACGACCCTGAAACTCCCCGCGCTGCCTCACCACTTTTAGCTTCAAACTTTTGTCCTTGAATCTCTTGGCTTTAATCCTTTGCATTTGTCATCCTTGAATAACCATTCCGTCTCCGTCCAGAGCTTTAGTACACTTTTCCATTGGGTGGCATGAACATCAGGGCTTTTTATTTTTTATTTTTTACTATTACTTTTTTTATTTTCATTCTCCGGACTCTCCAGCTCGGGAATCTCGTCCTCAGCTGAGGAAAATCCTCTGTCATTAATCTAAACAAAAATATATAAATTATTCCATTGTTAGGATGGGACGAACAGAAAGACATAAGTCTCGTAAGGGCGAGGGTATGGTGGTGGGAGTGGTGGGTCTAGTTCTTCTTTCTCTACTTCTACCCTCGCGTTATGGCGCGCTGTTTCCTGTCTCGCCTCTCACCACGTAAATCGAGGTTCGAATCCAGTATACCCTGGTGACGACTTGGCCTAATCGTCCGAACGCAAGGGCATTTTTTTTTGAGGGGGGGAATCCGGTCGTTGTTTAGCGTCTCCTGGTGTACAATCCATCTCCTGTAGTAGCTTTTTCTAGTATTGTACCTTATCCTCGACACGGTGGACTTAGATCAAGTAGGTGATCCTTGAGGGACGAGCGAGTTTCGAAGTGACAAATCCTTTATTACCCTAAATAGTTTCTCGTTCTTAGACGTTCACCCCCCTCTCCCCCTCCTCCCCTTCTCCCCCTTTCCCCCTTTCCTCTATCCCCCGCAACCCCCACACCTCTCCACCCTCCCCATCTCCACCTCTCCACCTTTCTACCTCTCTCCCTTTCCCTCTCTCCCCTCTTCCCTATCCACACCCCCTCTCCCCCTGTACCCCTCTTACCCCCTTCCCCCTCTCCCCCCTGTTCCCCTCTATCTCTCTTCCCTTATCACCCTCTCCACCTCTCCCCCTCTCCCCCTCTCCCCCTCTCCACCTTTCCTCTCCCATTATCACTTCTCCCCCTCCTCCCTCCCCCTCTCCCCTCTCCACATCCTCCCTCTCCCCTCTTCCTCTCTTCCCCTTACCCCCTCTCCCTCTCTCCCCTCTTCCTTCTCCCCCTCCCCATCCCCTCTCCACCTCCACTTCTCCCCCTCTCCCCATACCCTCTCCACCATTCCCCCTCTCCACTTCTCACTCTCTCCCCTTATCCCATCTCCCCTCCCCTCTCCCCCTCCTCCTCCCTCTCTCCCCCTCTTCATCCTTCCCCCTTTCCCCTCTCCCTCTCCCCCTCTCCCCTTCTGCCTCTCTCCCCTATCTATCTTTCCCTTCTTCCCCCTCCCCCTCTACTCTCTCTCCCTCTCCCGTCTCCCCCTTTCTTCCTTTCCTCCCCCCCTCTCCCCCTTTTCTACCAAGAGAACAGAACGAACTCGTACCTCGAGGATCAGAATCGTCCGCTTGGCCAGCAAGTCTTGGATACTCTAGTGGTTGGCTTCAGTTTGTGTACTCTCCCTTTAAACCTCCTCCCCCCTCCTCTCTCTCTCTCTCTCTCTCTCTCTCTCTCTCATTCTTTCTTTCCCTTTTTCGTTCTCCCTCTTTATACCTTCCTGTCTTTCTGAGCCTCTCTTTCCTCCCCCCCTCTCTCTCTCTCTCTTTTTCCTTTCCTCTCTCTCTTTCCCTTCCCCCTCTCTCTCTCCCTCCCCCCTCTCTCTCTTTTTCCCTCCCCTCTCTCTCTCCCCCCCCTCTCTCTCTCTCCCTTCTCTTCTCTCGTAGGGCGACATTATGTGGTTAGGGGGGAGGGTGTTAGAGGCAGGGGCATAAGTCCACTCGGGAACAAAATTTCGCCAGGATGCTCAGAACCAATTCGTATGTGTACCAGGTAATAACCCGCACGACAGCGGCGCGATATTGCTCTCAAGGATAAAAGCGCTGGTAGACTACAGTCCGTAACAACAACAACATTGGCAACAACAGCCACAACAACAACAACATTGACAACAAAGCCACAACAACAACAACAATAGCAACAACGGTAACAAGAACAACAACGACGACATCAATGACGACGACAACAACAACAACAACAACAACAACAATACAGAAAAATTCAACAAATGATGACGTGTTTTATTCTTCCCCCCCCCCCGGTAATGAACGCTGGCTTGGGAGGGGTTAAAAAATTATTAAAACAAATTATAAACCAGAACTAAACAATTGTGATAACAATGTACTCGGTTGCCATTGGGCATTACTGATGAGAGGTACGAGGACACATGTTATTTGTTATGGCCTGTAAGTTACCAGCGTTTATACCCCTAGGGACGATCTCGTGCCTTATTGAGATACAGATTTTTTTTTTTTTATTCTGCGCGCTCCAAGAAGTCCGTTTAGTGTGTGGCATACGTCATGATTTACTACTAGCCATGTTGCCAAATCAACCCTAGTTTATGCCTCTCTCTTCTATTCCCCCATCTATGCGCTCTTTGATTTTTTTTTATAATCTCTATATGGTAAATGAAACTATATAGTACGATGAGTATCACTTTTTAGGATTATAAAAAGGATTTAAATCAATTCTATGACATGTGGCAGCAGCGCTTTTTTCCCTCGCAGGTTGCCATGCCAAAGCGTCACAGGTGGGTCATTTGGGACCGGGTGGGTAATCGTTGTTATAATCCTGAAAAAATGATCCTCATTGTACTACAAATATTCCTTTACCATATACATATTATAAAAAAGTCAAATAATATATCGATGGGAAACAAAAGAGGGAGAGGAAAGTATTAAAGTTGACTTGGCAGAAAGTCTTATAACCATGTATACCACATACTGAACAGACTCCTAAAATTATTCAGAATAAGAGTGGACATCAGATAACTTGAGTTAGTGCTCACTAAGTCTGTGGAAGTCTATGAGTATGTAATGCACCGCTAAGAGGAACGAATAGTGTTTAGTGTTAGAGCGTTAGTGTTAACTTTGGGAAGTTGGATTCCGTCGGTTGCATAAGTTGTATGTCTGGTAGTGATTTTTATCTATTTATTTATCTATCTATTTAGGGGTGGGGGAGGTGTTTATGTGAATATTTGCTACGATTGTCTTTTGGGGAGGCGGGTAGGCGTTTATGTAAATATTTGCTGGGATTTTTTCCCTTAAATCTTCCTAACCCGCTTCACCGAAAAGCAGCCTTAGTGCTTCTTAGTGTTTTTTTTAACTAGTGTAAGTGGAACATTTGGATGCAATTGCTTTGTATTTTCGCATGCAAATGTGTGTGTGTGTATGTGTGTGTGTGTGTGTGTGTGTGTGTGTGTGTGTGTGTGTGTGTGTGTGTGTGTGTGTGTGTGTGTGTGTGTGTGTGTGTGTGTGTGTGTATGTTTTTCTACATACTCCTTTTACGATGTAGTTAGATGCGGCTCTAATTGAACTGGGTTGAACTGGCCCAAGGCTTAGTAATTTGTTTTTTCTCCTGTTGACCTGAAATTCTCACAACGCAATGGTCAGTTTAGATTTGATTATATATTCGCTCTTGATGCATCTAAATATATTTTTTGGTGGTAATATAATTTGAGCAGGTCTCTCGTTATATATCGTTGCCATGGAGATGGGCATAGTGTCGGCGGTCATGCTTAAAGCGTTATCGCTCTGGGCTATTTTCCCTCGAGCAGTTTTGTAGTCCACAGTTTTCAGGAAGGGATCTTATATGCTGGAGAGAAAATGATTCTCCTCCAGGATATTAAATAATATTCTATGTATCTTTGTCGAGAAAACAAAATAGTTTGTCATAGTGATTTTACGGCGAAAAAGTGTTGGATGTAGTGGGGGGGGGGCTATCGTCGATTAATCGGAGGATGGGGGGAAACTAGCAAAGTGTGATACCCACTTTAGGAACACTAAATCCGAAACGTGGACAAGAAGTGCTAAAAGGGGTTTCCACGCTCTTCACCAGTTCCGACAGTCGAGAGTTCGTTTGAGGAAAAAAATTACTTCGGTTATATTATTTTGTTTTTCAAACCTCCAAGTATCAAATTAGCTTTCCGTCATGTATAGCAAAGCTGAATAATGAATAGATGCCAGAGTTCTAAGAGAAGTCTAGATTTCTTTAGATGAAGTCATATTTTAGTTATTCAAATGGAGGTTGGACGTAGCAACTGGAAGGAAAAACAGCCCAGTGATATCTCAATCGGGAGAGGAAAAAAAAAAAAAAAAAAAAAAAAAAAAATTAAATAAGGAATGGATTTATTTCTTCTGTTATCACCACCACCTAACCTGCCGCATTACTGAAGAGATTAAAACGGGTTTAATCAGGATTAGCACTGTTGATCAAGAGTTAGTGTACATTACATGTGGTTAAAGGAATAAGGTCGTTATGCAGGGGTATCTTAATGCCTAGTTTCATTTGATTTAGTGGCACTTGTCATTGGGAATGAAGAGCTGCATTATTTGGCTTATTTGTTACTCAATTGGTTGACTTATGATATACTGTATATGTATCTATCTATCTATCTATCTATCTATCTATCTATCTATCTATCTATATATATATATATATATATATATATATATATATATATATATGCTGAGACATACTGACAGGTTGACGTAAGCGGAGTAGGAAACACAGGAGTCTTAGTCTTGAGTTTATTCCTGACTAGTTTCGCAGGTATGCTTTTTGAAAAGCATACCTGCGAAACTAGTCAGGAATAAACTCAAGATTAAGACTCCTGTGTTTCCTACTCCGCTTACGTCATATATATATTATATATATATATATATATACATATATATATATATATATATATATATATATATATATATATATATAACTACAAAGTAATGTCGTAACACATTAGTAAATTTCAACAAAAACCCACTGTGTTGGATAAGAAGAAATGAAATAAATAGATTCCATATATTTCGATCACGGACTGTGATCCTCT
>NC_134782.1:56715468-56720468 GCF_046742065.1 Oratosquilla oratoria | reverse complement strand
GAGTCGATAGCTTAAAAAAAAAAAAAAAAAAAAAAAATACTAATAACAACAATAATAAATAAATAAATGAATAAATAAAAAAACTGAACAAGATAATTTGAAAATAGACAGAAGAAAATATGTAAAGACTTCATTCATGGGAAGGGTATAGAGAATGTTCTTCCTGTATTTTTATAAGAACACATTGAAAGTCGGTCCCATTTTTTTTTCCAGACAAGAATTCAGTACACGGAAAATAACGTTATGACTGGTCCGAAATTGACGACACGTACACAAAGGTTCAACTTACAATTTCGGAATTAAATGCGCAAACAGGCTTGCTCAAAGCAAACACATGCCCTGCACCACACAGTCCAGCAAAACTGTGTGGTCAGTTTTATTTAGAATTGATAGTGTGATGGCATCCCATTGATTACGTTGAAATGTAGCCCCAAACGACCATTTCCACCCTGAGCTGGCGACTCTGCGTATATTTGCATAAGGCCAGGATTCTGTTGCAAAAAAGAAAAAGAAAAAAAAATCTTATAGAAAACAGTCACTTGAACTACAAGCAAACATTCAAACCAGACTGTACGAAATTGGTCGTCCAATCATACCCTTCCCACGCACACAGTCGTGTGTGTGTGTGTGTGTGTGTGTGTGTGTGTGTGTGTGTGTGTGTGTGTGTGTGTGTGTGTGCGCGACATACATTTTTGGAAATACTGTGCTATCGACCGAATGATAGACGTGGTACTGAAATGCTCTTAGTGAAATCAAGATTTCTGTAAACGAATTCATATTCTAGTTATTCAGACGGAGGTTGGAGGTAGGATGTCGGAGGAAAAATAGCCCAATATGATAACCCTTTAAACCTCGGCTAACGAGAATAGTCGCTTGCAGCCATAGAGAATCAAACTCGGGCCTACACAAGAGAAGACCATAACACCGCTAGCGGACGGTAGATTTTTTCATAATTTTTCTATGGTATTGGCTCTTTTTAAAAAAATTTCCTTATCTGTACAAGTACATAATCACTCAAACCCTTTCTAACTGAATATGAATCAAAACCCGAACTGCAGTGGATAGGCTTATCTAGATATTGAGTTAGAGTAATTTATAATCAGGCAGCGTCAGGGTACTATGATTTTTTCAAATTTACTAACTAGGTAATAGATTTAACCAGGTTAACATGTTATCTTGCATTAACAGCAATGATATCCGAATTAAGATAGTTACAAAAGTCTTCTTGATTTATCAGTCATCTTTCTACCAAATACAATAAACTATTCCAAATTAGGTTCTACAAAACATCGAAGTATTGTATGGAGTTCTCTCCCACAATATGAATAAAATCACCTGTAACTAGCCAGAATAAACTGGTAAACAAAGTAAGTTTGTGTTTTTCTAATAATGTAATGATCAGTATCTGTTCATGCTCTAATCTCGAGTCATGTTCGAGTCCCGCAATCGGTCTTCTCTTTAAACTAAACGAAGGTACTAAACAGTCAAAAACCGGTTTAGTTTCTTATCAAAACCGACTGGCATCAACCAGAAAATAAAAAAATCAAGGTTTCTAGAACAAATCACTCCATTAAAATGGTGCAATTGTGAGCTGGTGGCGTCATCGGAAGCGTACTGGTTTTACACTCGCTTAGTTCTGGGTTCGAATCCCGCATTCATCTCCGATCCCCAGCAGTGACTGTTAATTACCTGCCACACCAGTCCAAGCTCGCCTTGGGGTAAAGGTGAATTTTTCGGCCGCAGGTACATGTCAAAGAATCGAGGAGCCAGACAATCAAGGGAATTGGTGCCCGAGAGCTGACCGAGCGCCAACAAATCGCCTAAACAATCCAGAAATTGTCTATAATTTTTTTTTCCTGTTTCAAGGAAATTAGATAAATGACTTTCTCATAAGATAATATAACCAGGAACAACTGGAATTAGAAACATTTCACTTTAAAGTTTGATTCCCTGAAGGAAAGGCGACATTATGACAAATAGAAATAAGTTCCACCGCAAGGACTCGAACCTTTGCTTTAGCGACTGCTTATTATGAAGCCAGGCTGCGATGGAGCTTATTTTCATTTGTCACAATGACACACAACTTGTCGGATGGCTCGCCATGATAAAGACTCGGTGAAATTAGAATAGAAACTGAGCTAAGCCTCGTAGTACCGTCGGGGAACTACTAGGTCGTAGTCCAGGTCATTCTTTTTATACGGCCTGGCTGGCTCAAAGCTATCGTCTTTGCTTCATAACAAGTAGTCGCTAAGACAAAGGTTCGAGTCCTTGCGGTGGAGCTTATTTCCATTTCTCACAATGACGCACAACTTGTCCGACGGCTCGCCATAATAAAGACTTGGTGAAATTAGAATAGTGACTGAGCTAAGCCTAGTACCATCGTGGAGCTACCAGGTCGTAGTCTAGGTCGTTCCTTTTGTACGGCCTGGCTGGCTCAAAACTATCGTCTTTGCTTCCTAATATATATATATATATATATATATATATATATATATATATATATATATATATATATATATATATATCCATGTGTGTACATACGTATATAAATATAGATAGATAAATATGTATATATATATATATATATATATATATATATAATATATATATATATATATATATATATATAAACTCATCCGCTGGGATTCGAACCCCCACCAGAGCGGATTGCTTCATATAAAGCCTGTACCATGAAGCAATCCGCTCTGGCGTAGGTTCGAATCCCAGCAGATGAGTTTATTTCCAATTGTCAAAATGACACAAACAATATATATATATATATATATATATATATATATATATATACATATATATATATACATATATACATATATATATATATATATATATATATATATAATATATATACAATATTTTTGCAGTTATTCAACTTTTTCCGGGTGTTTTCAATGTCTCTGATGGTATTCCTTTCATGTTATTATCTTTTTTTTCATAATACCATCTTGTCATTTTTTTTGTCTCATGTCCTTACAGACAACCCTGAGTATGTTTTATTAAAGGCTAAACGTTTAACAAATGGAAGATTGTGCAAGTTCAATTTATGCACACTCAATTGAAGAAAAGAATGCCATCAGAGACATTGAAAACACCCGGAAAAATTTAAATAACTGCAGAAATTCTGTCATTTTCCACTCCATATGTCTTAAAGAAAATCTGCTCCCTTCTTTTTCAAATTCATACATGCATACAGACATATATATATATATATATATATATATATATATATATATATGTATATATGTGTGTGTGTGTATGCATTATATATATATATATATATATATATATGTATATATAATAAAGTGGCTAAATAGAATATATGAATCACTTTAAATGAATACATTAATGACACTGTAATAAAGCACTGCAATATGCAGATACATGCATGCAGTTTGGAGGTAGAGTAACAATTAGACGCTAAGCCTTGTGTTGGCGCAAAACAATACAGAAACTTATTTGTTTCTCCCTACAGACTTTACAAGGATTGTAAAGAAATAATATAATGACAATATTAATGATAACCCCCCCCCCAAACATAATTACACAATTACAATATCAATTATGCAATGGGGGAAAGTATGCATTTCCTAATTGAACAATACGTAAGTATAATAGATAATAATTGTACGATGCTATAAAGTACCACACCATTACATCACTCGGCCACCTCCACTCGGTGACCCCACCGAGCAAACGAGAAAAATGAAAGACCAAGGCAAGACAAAAGTCAAAACATACACAACAGACTCCACACATATCACAGTTATATATATCATACATACACAGGTGTGGGAAAATGTGTAAATGAACACACACATATATCTATACAAAATAATATAAGAACATAAATAAATGTATACACATATATAAGTACTGGCGCCAATATTAGCTGAGAGAAGATGCTGCTCTCCTCTCAAAAGGCACCAGTAATTGTATATAAAAATCCAAAATAAAGCGAAACCTATCTACCCAATCTGAATGAAACAAGAATTTCAAGGCCTGAAAAGCAATATTGCTGGCCTTAGTCTGAGCACGCATATATCTAAGAGTACTTAATCGGTATGTAAGGACATCAGCTAACTTGAAGACCAATTGAAAATCATCGCCTACAGGGGTATCGGAAAACATTTTGAGGAAATTAGCTCTAAAAGTATCATAGTTATAGTTCACTGTTTTGGGGTCAATTACGTTTTAGCTCCCAATGAGTTAGGAACAAGTTGAAATCTCACAAACAATATTTTCTTAGACCCACTACTAATACTAGAATGGACTTTGCTATCTTCGCAATGTTGTATGAATTCTGCTGCTGTATAAAGGGATCTTGAGCTGAGAATTCAACCATGAAAGGGTCCTGATATAAAAGAGTAAATGTATGAGGAACCATTGTCTGAGATGGAGTTTGCGGACTAAGATAAGAAGGCAGATTAGTCTTAGTAGAAATCGTTGAATAATATGATAGATGAAAATCACTTCTAATTAGCAATAGTGCAAAAACAAAAATAAATTCTTAATACATACATTGATTATAGTGATCGCTTACAGAAACTCAAGGCCAACCTGAAAAAATGTAAATGATAACACCAATTCTCTACAAAAGAATGGTGAGCAAAAACGGCACCGTAAGGGGTGACTAAACACAATTAATATGGCCAAAAAAGTATATATTATATACATATATATTTAGAAAAAAAAAAGATAAACACTATGGCACTATCACTGAAATGGTAATAATTGAATATAGTTTCACGAGGTTGTCAAACAAAAATTCAACGTAATCAGTCTCTGCAAAGAGGGAGCGACTTAAACGCAGGCTAAGACATCGGGAATCTTTCACACAATCTAGGCGGGTCCAGTAGCCCTTCCAAATCTAGGCATCAGATTAAAGCTGAGACACGCAGGAATAATAGGTGATCATTTTATGAACGCAGATGACGATAACAGAACCAAAATGTAAACAGAAGATGCTAAGCTGGCAAGCACAT
>NC_134782.1:56700468-56710468 GCF_046742065.1 Oratosquilla oratoria | reverse complement strand
TGGGTCAAGCACGCGCTCAGACCTTGCAACTCCCTGCTCAGGGAGCCAAAAGGCCGGGGAACATTATGATAGCCGTGGGCCGTGCACGCAATCGCAGTGGTGCGAGATTATCCATAAGGATAGAAACGCTGGTTAACTGCCGTCCATAACGACGACAATCAACCCTACTATGAGCCACGTCTCGTTCAATTGTATGATATCATTTCACACTTAACTAGAGCTTCTGTCCTTGTGAATAATATCTCTCCGAAGAGTACAGGGGAAGGGAAAAGGAGGGAAAGTAGAATTTGAAATTGATCCTTCAATATCTTATTTATTTATTTACTGATTTATTTTTTTTATTTTTAATGGGAATCATTCTCCAGAAAAAAAAAAAAAATGTAATATCTGTTCCGAGTATTCACAGTAGTAATAAATGGAAGTAATTAACTTACCTTACGGAGTGTTTACGGTAACACAAAAAAAAAAAAAAAAAAAAAAAAAATGGAAATAAAATTGAAATAAAGTGAGGCGATGAATGAAACACATATATTGTAACAAACGACCTCCTTTTCTAAGGAATCAGACGACGAAAGACGTGCTTACATATTCGAAATCTAATTTGATCAAACACGTGCATGTCTACATTTCGCAATTGAAGTGCTGACATATATTCATGATCTATTTATTATTATATTTACCAAAGAAATGATCATGTTTTAATATTCCTATTATCTGTGTCCACCAACACAAAAGACATGTTTGGACTTGCAGAATATCTTTATTTCATATACACATATATTAGGATATCATTTAACTTTACTTCTTGCATAAGAGTTATACTATTCGTATAGTGCGAGTATGTAGAATGGTTTGTTTTAAGATAGGTTTTCTAAGTCTTCGTATATGTAATATTCGGTCCACTCTAGTGACCAAAAACTACCTTCACTGCGGAGAATTGTTACACTCTCCCCACTCCTTTTTTTAAACGGAATATCTTGTGTCTGTTTGCTCAAAACTAGAATTTACATTTATGTGGACCATTTCAATGAATTCTATTTTTTTTCTTCGAAAAAGGAAAAACACTATGACAGCCTTGCTTGACATCAATCTAACCCATGACTATAACTGAGTTAGCGAAAGTGGGGAGGGGCCGGGGGTGGGGTGGGTTGGGGAGGACCTTTTACGCTACCAGAACACATTACCCCAACGACACTATCAGGGCCCGATATATGTCGAGCAATTCAAATGAAACCAACGTCGCGTCTGCTTGTCTGTGTGTTGAACCAGGTCTCGATCCCTTTCAGTGGATATGGAGGCTCAAGCTCGATTCCGAATGGGTCTTAGTGGTCGCCAGTGGCCTTTGCTGTCCGTGGGTATTGGTAAAAGGTGATCAGTTAGGCCACAGTTACGGATTTCCTGAAGATACGTGGCCATCTTTAGTTATCTACTGAGAAATATATATATATATATATATATATATATATATATATATATGTATATATATATATATATACATATATAAATATACATATATACATATACATATATACATATATACATACATATATACATATATATACATACATATATATATATATATGTATATATATATATACATATATATATATATATATATATATATATATATATATATATACATACATATACATGTACCAACATCTTTTTACCCCTTACAAGGGAGGTAGCCAAAGTCAAAGGCATAAATCCACTCCCACCTATTTCACCCCCATCCATTCTACTCCTATTCTCCTATTCACCACATCTCCCTCTCTTTTCTTGGCTCCTTCCGGATGACGGGTCATCCCTGCATCTCGCCCACTGCTCTGGGTCAGAAGCAATGTAGCAAGGCACAGCACATCCACAGCAAGACCGCTTCATTTAATCGGTGAACCCCCTTTTCCGTCCCCTCATGCAGAAAGAGAGAAGACGGGGCGAAATCACTTTAGGCTGCGTCAAATTTTCATTGACACATACTCCCTCACCCCCATCCTCCACCCTCTCCTTTCCATGTGTCACAGCACCATTCATACACAACCATTCTCCATTCACCTATATCTTTTATCTTCTTCCTCCCTTCCTTCCTCAACAGACATTCTCCTCCTTCCCAATGCCCCTTTTACCCCATCCATCCATCTCATCCTTGGTCTCCCCCTCATGTTCACTCCCTCCACACCTGCCTCCCACATCTTTTTTACTAATCTTTCTTCACTCATTCTTTCCATGTCTCCAAACCATCCCAATACTCTTTCATCAACCCTATCTCCCAACTCCCTTTCCTCCCCTGTTATTCTCCTCAACTCATCGTTTCCCACTCTATCCAGCCTAGATACTTCTCAGACACCTCATCTCAAGTACATTCAAACTCCTCCTCTCTTCTTCTCTATGTTCCATGTTTCTACCCCGTACAGTGCTGTCGGCACAATCACTCCTTCATGCAATCTCCTCTTAGCATCCATTCTCAAATGTCTATTTCTCATTACATTTTTTAATCCCCCCAAGGCATTTACTTACTTCTCTCAATCTACATTCTACTCCCACCTCCACTCTTCCCTTTCCCGCCACATTCACATCCAAGTATCTTATCAACCGCATGAACTTTTTCCATTTTAATTCCTTGCAAACGCGATCAATACTAATAAGGAGCTTGATGGAAGAATATCCGGAAACTTATAGAATGTAGGGATAGAACGCGAACGTAATCGATACGTAACAATGGACAGTGACTTAACCAATTGCGCTATCATAAGGGAAACGAGTTGAGCACAATTTCTTATATATGTATGCTCGAGTTACATATACACGAATTTCATACTTACCACCCCCTCCCGCCATGATAACACATTTTGTAGTATGTACACACATGGGATAGTGTTACAACATACACTGAATGGTCCCCAGTACACAGATTTTCATCTCATCAACCACATTAACCTTTTCCATTCTAATTCTTTGCAAACACAATCGAGAATAATAAGGAGCTTCATGGAAGCATATTTGGAAAATGGGCATACATATACAAGAAATTGTGCTCAACTAACATCCCTTTTGATAGCACACTGTTCATTTGTTACGTATCGGCTACGTTCGAGTCCTTGCCTGACATTGTATAACTGAGTTCCTTGTTAGTCTCGATTGTGTTTGCGAGGAATTAAAATGGAAAGAGTTTATGTCTTTGGTAAGTTGAAAATCTATGTACTGGGGAATTCAGTGTTTGTTGTAATATATATATATGTATATAAATATATATATATATATATATATATATATACATATATATATATATATATATATATATATATATATATACGTATATATATATATACATATATATATATGTGTGTGTGTATGTGTGTGTGTGTGTGTGTGTGTGTGTGTGTGTGTGTGTGTGTGTGTGTGTATGTATATGTGTTTAACCCCCCAGGAGGCACAATCTACCCTGACTGGGTTCCGAATCTACTAAGGTCCTGTCAACTCCCACTCCCACTCCCCCGACACACACACACACACACACACACACACACACACACACACACACACACACACACACACACACACACACACACACACACACACACACACACACACACACACACACACACACACACACACACACACACACACACACACACACACACACACACACACACACACACACACACACACACATCTCGATAGAGATGAGCTATTAAAATGGGACAAAAGAGAAACAAGAGGACACGCAAAGAAATTAAAGAAAGACAGTTACAGAAGAGACCTGAAAAAGAACAGTTTCCCGCACAGAGTGAACAATGTCTGGAACGGGCTGAACAGTGAAACAGTAAATGCCAGAACTATACACGATTTTAAAACTAAACTGGACGTGGAGAGATACGAAGACGGGTCACAACGAGCATAGCTCCCGTCCCGTAGAATACATCTAGGTAAAAACACGGCCCGGTGGCGGATTGGTAAAGCACTGGCCTCACAAGCCGGAGAACCGGGGTTCGATTCCCCGGCCGGGCGGAGACAAGTTGGGTTTGTCTCCTTTCACGTGTAACCCCTGTTCACCTAGCAGCGAGTAGTTGTGACCTTGCATTCCTGGTGTGTGGAGTGTGAGTGGTCTCAGACCTACCCAGAGATCTGCTGATAATGAGCTCTGAGCTCACTGCCGTAGGGTGGTGTCTGGCTGTCTCGAAAAGAGGCTGCAGCAGATCCGAGGTGAATACGCACACACACACACACACACACACACACACATACACACACACACACACACACTTACACACACGCACACACACACACACACACACACACTATCTTCACGTTCGGGATTCATTTCATTCTTTTTCTTGAATTCTTGATTTTTTGCTTCTCCACTACGTTTCACTTTGCGAAAAGAGTTTATTAATTCCGGAGTCAGATAACACATTCCGACTCATTCCGGCTTAACTTGACGTCTGTTTAAGATGTAAGACTTTTGCATATTCGTTCTCATTTACTTCTGGCTTACAATGTGACAGGTTCCAGCTAGTTATGACTTTGTTAGACAGCTTGTACCCATCCGACACTACATTTGAATCTTAAGACGGCGCCCTTTTTCATAAGCGTGTTTGCAGGGATGTATGTCACAATCCTAGGATTTCTTAGTGTTCAAAAGTTGTTCAATTAAAACTGGAAACGTTGCTGGGTATATACGATTTTTCTGATGCGTTGTCATTCTTTCAATTTGAAACAGAATGCAATAATAAATAAGAAATATGTCTCAAACTGATGACAAAATTGGTTGGCGATATGCATTTATTTATATCAGTCATGTGCACTTATACATATGCATATACATATACATATACATATACATACACATATACTGTATATATACATATACATATACATGTACATGTACATGTACATGTATATATACATATACATATACATATACATATGCATATACAAATACATATGCATATACGTATACATATACATATACATATACATACACTAAAGGCTTTTACCCCCTTATAAGGGAGTTAGCCTCATGCACAGATACATACATACATACATACATACATGCATACATACATACATATATATATATATATATATATATATATATATACGAGTATATATATACATATATATATATATATATATATATATATATATACTGTATGTATATATATATACATACATATACAGTACATATACATTTACATGTACATATATGCATATACTTACATACATATATATATATATATAAATATATATATATATATATATATATATATATATATATATATATATATCAGACAAATGGGAGAGAAATGGGTGGGGAAGGGCAAACGAAGATGTGTTGGGAATAGAGTTTATTGCACTAACGTTTCGACCAACTTGGTCTTCTTCTGAAGAAGACCAGGTTGGTCGAAACGTTAGGGCAATAAACTCTATCCCCAACACATCTTCGTTTGCCCTTTCCCACCTTTTCTCTCTCTCTCTCTCTATATATATATATATATATATATATATAATATATATATATATATATATATATATATATATATATATATGAGTGGCAGGGTGGTGAGATAAACACCGAGAACCGTTGAAGTTTTATTAACTGACGTTTCGCTCTTAACAGAGCTTCTTCAGAGTGTACAAACATAATCGGGAAATCAACAGTTATATATCTTACATCATTCCGCGTTCCCTCCTTAACCCACACACACACACACACACACACACACACACACACACACACACACACACACACACACACACACACACATATATATATATACATATATATATATATATATATATATATATATATATATTGCAGTAATTCACAAGGCACACGTGAAAATAATATGCAGAAAAAACTACTCGGAAATAAGAAGCTTAGTCCGAACGTTTTCGTCTATTTAAGACATTATCAAGGAATACACAGTTACAGAGACAAAGGTGGATATATATACATAAAGTAAAAGACAAGCTAGGAACATGGGAAGTACACACAAGATGCTTCACAATCAGGTAGAGCCGATGTTTACATATACGGACGTTTGGTCCATGACGTTACGTCACCCCCGCTTAGTAGCACTTGGAGAAATTCTTACAATTTTATCAATAACAAAATCATCAAGTTTAAATAATCCTAAACTTAAATTGATATTATTGTCAAAGGTTTGTTTAATATGACTGGATTCGATGATGTTTCTTTCTAATAAGGATCTTTCTAATAAGGATTTACCAGTTTGGCCGATAACAAATTTGTTATCGGCCAAACTGGTAAAGACTTAAAAAACTAGGATAAATCAGCACAAATATAGTGTAAGGAGTGGGCAAAGTTCCAGTGGCCTTTTTGTCCATGTAAGGGACCACAATCATCCTATTGACTGGGATAATTCGAATGTAATAATTTCTTGTAGATCCTTATTAGAAAGAAACATCATCGAATCCAGTCATATTAAACAAACCTTTGACAATAATATCAATTTAAGTTTAGGATTATTTAAACTTGATGATTTTGTTATTGATAAAATTATAAGAACTTCTCCAAGTGCTACAAGGGAAGATCATCTCGACATGGACAAGAGACTGCAAGGTGTATATCAAGTGCAAGGATGAAAAAGTACATCAAGTAAGTAATCTTGAACAATTAGTTGAATTTCAATAGTTCACATTCCTTAATCTTCTAACACAAACATAACCATGAACACTACAACTAACACAAAAACTAAAACAAACATATCAAAAAACTGTTCTTCATGCCATACCCTTGTCCCTACCAATCACCTCAAATGTACATTATGCAAACATTTATATCATCTCATGTGTGCAAATATACCCGTAAATACTGCCAAAAATAACCCCAATATTTTTAATAATTGGTTCTGCCTAGACTGCTCAAAAACATTTCCCTATCATGCCATCTCAAACACAGAAATTAATATTTTGTTTTCCGCGCCAAATCTCGCATCAAAAAACCCAGATGTATATACCGCCATTAAGAAGTATAAAGAAATAGACAAAATATCAGAAAAGGAATTTTCGATATTTAATCACAATAATACCCAAATTGACCCCGAATTAAATTTTTACTCAAAATTAACAAAAGACAGCGATTACTATAGTGATACACAATTTGACACGGTATTTCGTGATATTGATGGTTTCACACTAATTCACATCAATGCAAGGAGCCTAAACGCCAATTATCAGAAAATTGACTGTTATCTCAAGTTACTCAATAAAAGCTTTGACGTTATAGTGATAAGCGAAACATGGATTGACCCAGGATGTCTAGTAAACTTCTTACAAGACTATACTCCTTACAGTGCTAATAGACAGATCCAAAAAGGCGGCGGAGTCTCTATCTTCATAAAAAAATCAATTTCATGCAAACTAATAAATCAATCCACTAATTCGTATGAAAACCTATTTGATTGCGTAGCTGTTGAGATTTTCAGTAAAACTAAAAAGAATACCGTCATAACAAGTATTTACAGAAAGCCAGGCACAAACATCAATGAGTTCACAAATATGCTTGAAGAAATCATAACTCCATTTAGAAATAAAAATCTATATCTCTGTGGTGACTTCAACATAGATTTACTTAAGTATGAGACTCATGAACAAACAAGACACTTTACAGATATGATTTTCTCTTTAGGTATATATCCTTTGATAAATAAACCAACCCGAATAACAAATACAAGTGAAACATTGATAGATAACATTTTCACCAATATTGTAAACTCCGAGATTCATAGTGGTATCTTAATAAGTGATATAAGTGACCATCTACCGGTATTCACTATCAGTCCAAAAGAAATGCACTGCATAACAAAACCCAGAATTGTACTTAAACGTAAAATTGACGAAAAAGATATTGCAAAATTAAATCAATGCTTAAAAGAAGAAAATTGGGATCAGGTTTACGAGTCAGAAAATGCCAATCTATCATATAACGAATTTGTAAGCATTATCATGAGTAATGTAAACAAATGCTGCCCAGAGAGAGAAGTAGAAATAAAACCACGTAACGTAAACTCAAAACCATGGTTTACAAACGGTCTTAAGAACGCGTGTCGAAAGAAAAACCAACTTTACAAGAAATCAATTCAAAGCAAGTCCTTGACAGACGAAAACAAATACAAAGTGTACAAAAACAAACTTACAACAATTTTACGCAACTGTGAAAAAAAATACTATGACACACTGCTTGAAGGTTATAAAGGTAATATGAAAAAGACATGGGAAGTAATAAACAACTTAACTAGGCACAAAATTAATAACATCAATGAATTCATAGACATTATTAAAAAAGGAAAAACTAAAAAAGAAGTGGCAAACGAATTTAATGAATTTTTCTCCCATGTAGGACTTAACCTCGCGAAACAAATAAAGACAACACATCAAACTTACGAGACATTTTTGAAACACCGAATAAATAACACTATGTTTTTAAAACCCGTCACGGAAAACGAACTTATGAACACAGTAAAATCAATGCAGAACAAGAAATCACTCGATTGCACAGGAATCAATATGAACCTCATAAAACAAATTATGCCTATCATCAAAGATCATTTTCTGACAATATGCAATAAATCATTTGAACAAGGGATATTTCCAGATGCAATGAAAATAGCAAAAGTAATACCGATATTCAAATCAGCCGACAAATCAAGTTATAATAACTATAGACCAATTTCACTATTACCACAGTTTTCCAAAATTCTTGAAAAGTTATTCACAATTCGCCTTGACTCATTTCTAAAAAAAAATGACGTCATTTACCATAGTCAATATGGATTTCAACGAAATCATTCAACGTCTACAGCAGTAATGGAATTAATTGAAGAGATAACTAACAATATAGAACAAAAGAAAAAGACAGCCGGCATATTTATTGATCTTAAAAAGGCATTTGACACAGTAAATCATGAAATCCTAATTCGAAAGGCCGAATACTATGGGCTAAGAGGTAAAGTTAATGACTGGTTAAAAAGTTATCTAAAAAACAGGAAACAATATGTGGCCATTGAGGAAGAAAGATCACACATTCTACCAGTTACATGCGGAGTACCTCAAGGTTCAGTTCTAGGACCCAAACTATTCTTACTATACATTAATGACATTACAAATGTATCCAACCTTATGAAATTTATACTGTTCGCCGACGATACCACCATTCTATGCTCCGATACAAATTCCGACAAACTGATCAAGACAATTAATGAAGGATTATGTCAACTATCCAACTGGTTTTCAGCCAATAAGCTATCCTTAAACGTATCAAAAACTAACTACCTGCTTTTCTACAAAAATAATGAAAGTACTAAGCCGATCAAAATAAACAACGAAATTATTGAAAAAGCGTCCGTCAGTAAATTCCTAGGCGTGTATTTAGACGATCAACTTAATTGGAAACATCATATAAATCACGTGATAAATAAGATATCCAAAACTTTAGGAATTATGCATAAAATGAGAAATATTCTCAATGAAAATACCCTACGTACCATTTATTGTAGTCTACTACTACCATACTTAAACTATTGTTCAGAAATTTGGGGTAATACTTATCAAACTAATCTTCAACGCATAATTACCTCTCAAAAAAGGGCACTGCGTATAATCTGCAATGTAGGTCGTTTGGAACATACAAATAATTTATTTAAAAAACTAAATCTACTCAAATTCAATGACTTAATAAAGTACAAAACTGCTATTGTTATGCACCAAATCTACAATAAACACATGAATCAAAACATATTGAAATTTTACTCAACTTACGAAACTCGCTATGCGACTAGGCAAACAAACGACTTCTTTAAAACTCAATACAGAACAACCAAAAAAAGCCAATGCTTATCTATTATAGGTGTTAACACATGGAATAAACTGGAAAAGGATTTACCTAAGACAAAATGTTTATCATCATTCAAACGATACTTAAAAAAGTCTTTAATCTATAAGTATTAGTATATTGAACACTTCAGGTCCATTTCATGGT
>NC_134782.1:56682968-56685468 GCF_046742065.1 Oratosquilla oratoria | reverse complement strand
CTAAGTTCGCGAAGACAACGTCTCCGCAAAGTTAGAAATTAGAAGTTAGAAGTTAGAAGCATACGTGGCATAGTCTGCCAGATGCTGGGTGTGATCTGGAAGAGGAATGGGACCGTAATTGAGATGCACACAATGTATGATTTGTATTTCTCTGCCGCCAGCGAGTTGGACCATGGGAATGGGCCATTAAATTCCTTTCTACAAAGTCCTCTGTAAGGGACACCGTACTAACCTCCTGATAGGGGAAATTTGCAATATTAAAACTGAATCATATCTCACCAGTGCCTCTATCCATCAAGGCTAATATGATCAAGTGGTCAGCATTCTTCTTTTCGTGAAAATTCGTATAAAAAACAAACTCTGGTCCGTAAGGGTGTCATCGCATTAAATTTGTGCAATCAGTAACCTACACAGGGATAAGGTAAGTTCAAGGATGAGTGCACATGTATGCTTTAGCAAAACACATTTATGACCAATATTTCTCTTGTGTATTTTTGTTATATGAATATACGGTAATCATAAACACGGAATAATTTGCTAAACAATATTGGAAATATGGGTTTTATGATGTAAAATTTCAGTAGAAAATGGGATATGTAGGTACTGCTGATAACAACAATAAGGCCCATCTTATAGGGCATAAATCTGAATCAACGACCTTTTCACCTCACTATCACCACGGGGTTCGAACCGCCTCCCTGTGGCTAGTCACTTTCTGAAGGAACGCTCTAGTCCGCAAGGCAATCGGGCTCCTATTGTAAATAAAGAGAATATACATCGATAGTACCAATGTCCTACCGCTTATCTCTGGGCGGTCACTGCAGGTGGGTGGCGGCATGCGCTTGCTTGGCCACCTCTTTACGTAATGTGCATGTTGATGTAGTTAAGAATGTTGGGGTTCTGAAGTTGGGGAAGGGTACAATGACACACACACACACACACACACACACACACACACACACACACACACACACACACACACACACACACACACACACACACACACACACACACAAATATATATATATATATATATATATATACAGTATATATATAAACACACACACACACACACACACACACACACACACACACACACACACACACACACACACACACACACACACACACACACACACACACGACTCGATGCTGCAGTGGTTAGAGTTAAATGGTGGCTTTCTTGATGGGACTGCAAGGAGGTTTTACTTTGGAACAGTAGAGAAAGCACTGGCCGCCAAGGACTGATACTACAGTGGGAGCACGCAAGATCAAACATGAGATATTGGTAAATCCTCAGAAGGTTTTGTATCCTCCACTGGTTATCAAACTGGGTCTCGTTAAACAGTTTGTTTCAGCTCTTGACAAGAAGTCTGCAGCCTTCAAATGTCTTCAAGGACGTCGTCTTCCCTAAGCTTTCAGAGGCAGAGATGAAAACTGGTATCTTCACTGGGCCACAAGTAAGGAAAATAATGGAGTACTCAGAATTTCTACAGAAGCTCACAGAAAATGGGAAAAAGTTTGGGAGTGTTTCAATACTGAAGTAGAGGGGTTTCTTGGCAACAACAAGGGTGATGACTATATGGAGCTGGTTGCAGACTTAGTGAAGATGGATTGCAGACTTAGTAAAGATGGACTGCAGAGAGTCCTTGACAGTTCATAGCCTAGAGGAACAAGAAGAGCGCCTCCACCAAAATATAATGAACTTTGAACAAATATTTCAGGGATCCTTCAATGAAAGCGTGATGGGAGACTATATTTAGGGACTCCCACGTGAAAGTGACTTGTTGTATTCACGCATTAAAAAAAAAAAAAAAAATTAGTTTCAGAAGTTTTGAATTTATTTTTGTCTTTTGAATTTATGTTTTTTTTTTCTGTCAAAAAAAAAAAAAAAGTGAAAATGGTATCATTTAGCTATTTTGGGGCAAAACATATTTCTGAAAGTCACAAAAGCAAATTTTGGCAGGAATAATGGGCATTTTCTATCATTTTGCGATGAAATTTTTTTTTGAAAATAAATCGTGTTACATAGTGTAAAGCCATACATAATAGCTCTATTACACTTAACATGGTTGGTTTCACTGAAACCCTATTAAATCAGTCTTTCATCACTGTATAATCTGCCTGGGTATCATATGTTTGTCAGTAAGAGAAATGTTGATGGTGTTCGGGTAGCAAGACATTTATGCTGATTCTGAGTTAGAGGCAACATAGGTATATGAATTTATCATTTCTCATGATTAAATAGAAACTGTGTGTATTGAAGTAACGAATTTGCCAAGAAAATGATGAAATATGTGTGTATATAGACTGCCGAGTGGGAACTTTATCTTTTTTATGATGTTAATAATATTCTTTATTCAGTGTCAGGAAGAAAATATTCAAATATAAATATTTTTTGGGGAACTCAATCTTAATATGTTGAACCAAAATGACAATGTCGATGAATTGATAAATCTACTGTTTTCCTTCTCATTATTCCCTGTTATTACGATAACAA
>NC_134782.1:56615468-56647968 GCF_046742065.1 Oratosquilla oratoria | reverse complement strand
ATATATATATATATATATAAGGGGGAGAAGCCTTTGGTATATTATGTATATATATATATATATTATATATATATATACATATATATATATATGTATATATATATATATACATACATGCATATATATATATATATACATATATATACATATACATATATGTGTGTATGTATATATTATATATATACATATATATGTATACATATACATATTTATATATATATATATGTATATATAAAGAACTTGTATCTTATACATATAATATTTTGTTCTCTCACATTTCATATCATACGCGCATTCATTGTTTGCTTGCTTCATTTTCAAACAACTTCGAAGTATTTCAATATGGTGTAACTACTACTGAGAAAATAAAGATGAAAAAATAATTAGACTAGAAATGAGAAGTTTGATAATACTTTAGTAGTTGTTAGTTTTAATGAGACACGCAAACGTTTTAGGATATGAAATAATTCGTACTGAAGGACATTTTGGCATTGTCCTAATATTGAAATAATTCACTTTAACCTAAAAGTTACCCTTTAGCCTGTATGAACTTAAAACATATTAAGGTTAAGCATTTATGAGCAAAGACAGCTGCATTCTACTTCCTTACTCCAGCGCCTGACGATCTCTTCGAACTGGACTGGTGTCCCCTCGTAGGCAAAGAATAACAGCAATCCGACCTGCTTCCCTTGTCATAATGCTCTCGATCACTTTTTCGAAAAAGTGACAGAGGTTTGTCCGAAGCGACCAAGCCTGGAAGCGAAATGCCCTGCCGACTCCTCGTTTTCTTTTCGGGCGCCAAGGAGCTGAAAAGGAGACTTCGAAATTGCTGCGGAGGAAAAGAAGACACCTCCAGATTTGAGGAAGTCAAAGAGGCCTTGGAGCCACGGGAGGAAATGGTGCCCAACCAGGAGCATCAGAGCGAGAAGGGCCTCCAAAGTCCCTTGTCGACAGCTCATCAGGGCATATGGGCTAAAGTGAAAAATTTCTTTAAAAGAAGAAATTCGTCCCTCGACGAGGAAGACTCGGCCAAAACCTCGACTACGTCTGCGGGGTCTTCGGTGCACGGAAGTGACTCCGAATTCTATTTCCACGTAGACTGTCAATGTTTCGACGTCCCTCTCCTCTGGGAAATTGATTTCAACAAGGTGGATATTGACGATGAAGAGGCCTTCTGATGTGTAAGCCTCAGCTGGTAGCTCCCGTGAAAAGAGAAAAAAAGACCCAAAAGAATATTGCCCTAAGCCCAATCTGAAAATGCCCACGATTGCTTTTTTATGAGGCCGCTCCTAGCTAAAAACAAAGAAAATGAAATTCCATGTAGAATTCAGTGCAATGGAGCCTACGGAGTCTTTCTTCCTCAGTGATAAAAGTAAGTACCAAACTAGCCCTATCAAAGTCCCAGCCATTAAGACGAAGCTTATAGAAAGGTCAATGAAATCACCTGACGGCAGCTGAAGTAAGTTGCGAAGACTCAAGCCGCAGAAGAAAAGTGAACCTCGAGGAGATGGAAGGCTAATTAATACTCTCGGAACAGAGGGCGACTTCTCTCAGCTGAATGAAATAGTCTGTAGGCAGCTAGTCAAAGTTGAAGCATAACGAATAGGCGACGTACATAGTGATTGTGTGTGTGTGTGTGTGTGTGTGTGTGTGTGTGTGTGTATGATTTGCTTTGCCGAGCACCTTAAGTTTTTTAAGTCTATATATTTCAGTACTTTTCCAAGTTTTCATCACAACAGGTCCTTGGAGTCTATGTTCTTAAAGAGAGACCGATAAGAACACGTGACTTATCCCTTTTACAATGGGTCCCTGAGTGACGAATGAATTCGTCCCAGTTGATTGATTTTCTGTAACCAGAAATTTTTACATTACCTTGTTCACTTCATATCAACGTATCTAAGCACGGTAATCTTTCCTTCCTTTACTCTTTCTGGTGAAGAGTATTATATTAAAACAAAGAGAAAATTTATATATATTATATATATATATATATTATATATAATATATATATATTATATATATATATATATAGGTATATGTATATATAGTTATATGTATATATATATATATATATATTTATATATATATATATATATTTATATGTATATATCGTATACTTAGGGCACAGGTTCTCCTTGATACATACTGAGTTAAACACCACAGCATTGTCACAATTATTTATCTTTTTCCTAATATTTTCAATTTTCCTCACTATAGTTCTGACTTTGGGAGGGTGATCGAAAACCAACTGTCCAAAGTTATCCATTCTGATAACAAATTCGACGTTACGACTTCAAGGAGTGATTCTTAAAATAATTACATTTATCACAACACAATTACACACAATTGTTCGGTGTTCTGTGTAATTGTGTTGTGATAAATGTAATTATTTGAGGATGACTCCTTGAAGTCAAAACGTCGAATTCATCAAAAATAACTACAAAGTAATGTCGTAACACATTCGTAAAATTCAACAAAAACCCAATGTGTTGGATAAGAAGAAATGGAATAGATGATATCCATATATTTCGATCACGGACTGTGATCCTCTTCAGTGGAATACAGAGTAGTGGAGCAAAAGGCATGTCTTATGTACAGAGAAAGAAGAAGGAACATGGGTAGGACTCAGGAGGTAGCGTCTAATGCTTTGCGGGGCAAGTCACCCGCCTTCACCAAAGATGGTAATAATTTGTTGACTGCCCAGGTAGTAATGCAGTCAGGTGACCATTGTCCATTTGAAATATTAGAATTAGGAAATTTATTTATCAAGGATGATTTTATTATTTTCCTTTTAAAACTGCACTTTGAATCAAAAATAATTTTTGCCTCGTTCCAATCCATACGATGGCATACATATATATATTATTAATAAATATATATATATATAATATATAGATATGTACATTACATGTATATATTTATATATATATGTATATATATATACATATTATATATATATGTATATATATATATATATATATATATATACAGATATATGCAAGCAATCACATCACCGTGATACAAAAATGCAAAATAACCACAGGAGAAAGGAAACTTGTAGACAGTCTACAAGTTTCCTTTCTCATATACATACATACATACATATATATATATATATATATATATATATATATATATATGGGGGAAAGCATTTGGTATATTATGTATGTATGTATGTATATATATATATATATATATATTAGTATATATATACATATATATATATATATATATATATATATATATATATATATATATATATATATAGATATATATCACCGTCTGGGGTATTGGCTGCTTGTTATTGTGGCAGAATAGCATGCAGTCGATACTTTAGGGTCTTATGGGGCGCCTACGGACCAGAGCCACACATTCATTTTGTCTATGATAGAGGAAAAACTCTGTTCATGGGAGAAATTAATGACACTTTTATACTACGACTATCCCTCCATTATGCTGTCCCCAACCCCTTGTTGCTGTCCTGTACATTTCTCTGTGTATTCTTTTTCTGTGGTGGGGGGAATTCCCTGTGGTGGGGGGGAAAAGAATACTGCCACCAAGTACTCCCACTTGGATCGTTAAGAGGCGAGAAGAAAGGGACGGGGATTGGGATTAGGCACATCCTTCTCCTTGTAGCCCCCACAGGGACACATTCCTAAAAGTAAAAGCAAAAGGCATAAGAGCGTCTGGAAGTTCTCGGACCAGCACCCTAAGGTTTGGGTCTTTTAATGTGCGTGGATGTGGTACAGATGAGAGTAAAAGGGAAGAGATAGGTAGTATGTTTCTGTGAGAAGAAAGATGGATGTGTTGCTTTGAGTAAACTAAGCTGAAAGGGAAGGGCGATTTGTAAGTTTGGGAGTGTAAGTGAGGTTTATCAGGAGTGAAGAGAGGGCGAGGGAGGGAAGGGGTGGCCATACTAGTAAGTGAAGAGATAGGTATAGAGTGTGGTGGAGTGGAAGGAGGTTTCCTCGAGGATAATGTGGTATGAAGGTGAAACTGGGAAAGGAGATGTGGGTTTTTGTAAGTGCATATGGGCCTGGCAGTGAGAAGAGTGTAGAAGAAAGGGAGGCCTTTTGGATAGATTTTAAATGAGTGCATAGAGGGTTTAGGGAGAAGTGTAAATGTAATAGTACTGGGAGACCTTAATGCTAGGGTAGGAAAATGATCCAATTGATGGAGTGGTTTGGGAAATGTGGAGTTCCAGGAAAAAATCGTATAGAGGAGAGTTGATGGTGAAAAAATGTGTCTAGAAAGAGAGTTGATGATCGCAAATACAGTGTTTCGGAAGAAAATCAAGCATAAGTACAAACATGGGAGAGGGTGGTGGAAGGAAAGGCTAGGGTGGTAGATAGAGCTTTAATGGACTATGTAGTGGTAAATAGGATTATGATAGGAAGAGTTAAGGATGTACATGTGCTAAGGGGGAGAGGGTGGGGGAATATCAGATCATTTTTTGGTGGAAGGTAAGTTTGAGAGTGGAAGGGACAGATGGAGAAAGAGGAAAGGGACAAAAAGGTAGGGAGGTGCTTAGAGTGAACTCTTTAAATGAAGAGGAAAAAGGAAGAAGGAAGTACAAGAAGAAGCTGAAGGAGGAGTGGGAAGGAGTGAAGGATAGAGTAGAGGTAGGTGTTGGGAGGAGGAATGGGATGAGTTTCAAGGAGGGAGTCACAAAATGTGCAAAGGATGGTGTGTGGAACAAGAAGGACAGGAGGAAATAGAAGGAAGGGCAGTGAATGGTGGGATGAGGAATTGAAGAAGGTTGTAGAAGAGAAGAAGCGAGCTTACACAGATTGGTTACAAAGTAGGACGAGGGAGTCATATGAGACGTACAAAGAAAAGAAAAGAGAAGTAAAAGAAAAAGATAAAGGAGGCAAAGAGGAGAGCAGATGTAAAATGGGGGGAGGAGTATGACAGAAGATTTTAAAAGTAATATAAAGATGTTTTGGAAGTTAAGAGAGGAGAAGAGGAGGCGAATCAAGTAGAGAAGGAAAAGGTAAAAGGTGAAGATGAAAGAGATGATAATGGAGAAGGCAGTAAGGGGAAGATGGTCAGAATATTTTAGGGAGTTGCTAAATGTGAAGGAGGATAGGGAGGAAAGATAGCTGCAGTGGGAAATGCTAAGAAAATTGAGGAGTGATGGAGTGAGGAAAAATGGAGGAGAAAATAAGGAAGGATGAGAGTGAAGGCAGCAGTTAAGATGATGAAAGCAGGTAAGGCACCTGGTCTGGATGGATGCCATGCAGAAATGTCTTAAAAAATGGGAGGAACAGTGATGGTGGACTGGTTGGTGAGGTTAATTTAATGTTTGGCTGGAGAGAAGGTAGAGTGCCGGAGGACTGGAGGAGTGCTTGTATAGTTTCCACTTACAAGGGAAAGGGGGGACAAGTGTGAATGTAGTAGTTTCAGAGGGATTAGCTTGTTAAGTGTAGTTGGGAAGGCTTATGGAGGATCTTGGATTTGATTGAGAGGATTAGGAGAGGGAACAGAGGGAGTAATTGGTGAGGAACAGTGTGGATTTAGGACAGAGGTAGAGGCTGTGTAGATCAGATTTTTGTGTGGTAAGACAGATATGTGAGAAAGCTATAGGAAAGGGGAAGGATGTTTTTTTGGGCCTTTATGGATCTGGAAAAGGCTTACGACAGGGTAGACAGAAAGGCACTGTGGGAGGTTATGCGGATATACGGGATAGGAGGAAAGCTTCTCGGAGCTGTCAAGAGTTTTTATGAGAGTAGTAGAGCTTGTGTGTGGATTAGAAATGAAGAGAGTGAGTGGTTTGAGGTAAAGGTGGGGACTTCGTCAAGGATGCGTTATGTCACCCTGGCTGTTTAACTTATACATGGATGGGGTCCAATATAGTGCGAGAGGTAAATGCAAGGGTTTAGTGGGTCAGGGATTGGAGATGGTTTAAAGAAAATGGAGAAAAGTGGGAGGTGAACCAGCTGTTGTTGCGGACGACACTGCGCCTGTGGCAGGATCGGAGGGAGGGATTGAGGAAGTTGGTGACAGAGTTTTGTGAGAGTGTGTGATTCGAACTAAGAAAGCTGAAGATAAATGTGGGTAAAAGTAAGGTGATGAGATGTACAAGGGGTGAAAGTGGCAGTAATCTGGAAGGCAGTGAGCATTAAGGGAGAGCGACTGGAGGAAGTGGACCTAGTTTGTTAGATACTTGGGTGCAAAGTATAGGCAGGAAAAGGTGGAGTAAAGTTGGAGGTAGAATGTAGATTGAGAGTAGCGAGTAAAATGCCTTGGTGGTTTGAAAACGTGTAATGAGGAATAGAAATTTGGGAATTGGATGCTAAGAGAGACTGTATGAAGGAGTGATTGTGCCAACAGCACTGTATGGAGTAGACAAACATGGAACATAAGAGAGGAAGAGAGAAGGAGCTTGAATGTGTTTTTGAGATGAAGTGTCTGAGAAGTATGATGGGGATTACTAGGCTAGATAGAGTGAGAAATGAGGAGGTGAGGAGGAGAAACATGGGTGGAAAGGGCGTTGGGAGATGGGGTTGTTGAAAGAGTATTAGGATGGTTTGGACACACATGGAAAGAATGAGTGAAGAAAGACTAGTAAAGGAGGTATGGAAGTCAGATGTGGAGGGAGTGAACACGAGGGGACGTCCTAGGATGAGATGGATGGATGGGGTGAAGGGGGCTTTGGGGAAGAGGGGAATGTCTGTTGAGGAAGGGCGGGAGAGGACAGAAGACAGGGGTGAATGGAGAATGGTTGTATATGGAAGATGTTGTGATGCATTAGGTGGAATGAACGGGGGGATTGGGGGTGAGGTAGTGTGTATGAGCAAAATTTTGACGCAGCCCGAAGGGATTTCTCCCCGTCCTCTCCTTTATATGGGGGGACGGAGAGGGGGGGGGTCGCCGATTTAATGAAGCGGCCTTGCTGTGGATGTGCTGTGTCTTGCGACACTGCTTCTGACCCAGGGCAGTGGACAGGGTGCAGGGATGGCCCGTCATCTGGGAGGTGCTAAGATGGGAGCGAGGGTGGAGGGGTGAGGAGTGTTTTCAGGGATGGAATGGGTGGGAATGATTTTGTGCCTTGTCCTTTTTGGCTACCTCCCTAGTAAGGGGGAAAAAGCCTTGGTATATGTATGTATGTATGTATATATATGCATATATATATATATATATATATATATATATATATGAATATATATAAATACATATAGATATATATATATATATTTGTATATACATCTGTATATATATATATATATGTTTGTGTTTACATGATATATATATATATATATATATATACATATATATATATATATAAACAACTTGTATCTTACACATATTCATATTTTGTTCTCTCACATTTCACATCACACGCGCCTTCATAGTTTGCTTTCTTCATTTCAAACAACTTCGAAGTATTTCAATATGGTGTAACTACTACTCAGAAATTAAAGATGAGAAAGTAATTAGACCAGAAATGAGAAGTTTGATAATACTTTAGTAGTTATTAGTTTTAATGAGACACGCAAACGTTTTAGGATATAAAATAATTCGTATTGAAGACCATTTTGGCATTGTCCTAATCTTAAAACAATTCACTTCAACCTAAAAGTTACCCTCTAGTCTGTATGAACTTAAAACATATCAAGGTTAAGCATTTATGAGCAAAGACAGCTGCATTCTTCTTCCTCACCCCAGTACCTGACGATCTCTTCGAACTGGACTGGTGTTCCCTCATAGGTGAAGAATGACAGCAATCCGACCTGCTTCCCTTGTCACTACACTCTCGATCAGTTTTTCGAAAAAGCGACAGAGGTTTGTCCGAAGTGTCCAAGCCTGGAAGCAAAATGCCCTGCCGACTCCTCGCTTTCTTTTCGGGCGCCAAGGAGCTGAAAAGGAGACTTCGGAACTGCTGCGGAGGAAAAGAAGACACCTCCAGATTTGAGGAAGTCAAAGAGGCCTTGGAGCCACGGGATGATATGGTGCCCAACCAGGAACATCAGAGCGAGAATAGCCTCCAAAGTCCCTTGTCGACAGATCATCAGGGCATATGGGCTAAAGTGAAAAATTTCTTTAAGAGAAGAAATTCGTCCCTCGACGAGGAAGACTCGGCCAAAACCTCGTCTACGTCTGCGGGGTCTTCGGTGCACGGAAGTGACTCCGAATTCTATTTCCACGTAGACTGTGAATGTTTCGACGTCCCTCTCCTCTGGGAAATTGATTTCAACAAGGTGGATATTGAGGATGAAGAGGCCTTCTGATGTGTAAGCCTCAGCTGGTAGCTCCCCTGATAAAGAAAAGACCCAAAAAAGACCCAAAAGAATATTTCCCTAAGCCCAGTCTGTAAATGTCCACGATTACTTTTATGTTATGAGGCCACTCCTAGCCAAGAACAAAGAAAATGAAATTCCATGTAGAATTCAGTGCAACAGAGCCTACGGAGTTTTTCTTCCTCAGTGATAAAAATAAGTACCAAACTAGCCCTATCAAAGTCCCAGCCATTAAGACGAAGCTTATAGAAAGGTCAATGAAATCACCTGACGGCGGCTGAAGGAAGTTCCGAAGAGTCAAGCCACACAAAAACAGTCAACTTCGAGGAGATGAAAGGCTAATATTTATTGATACTCTCGGAACGGAGGGCGACTTCTCTCAGCTGAATGAAATAGACTGTAGGCAGCTAGTCAAAACTAAAGCATAACAAATAGGCTACGTACATAGTGATTGTGTGTATGTGTGTGTGTGTATGATTTGCTTTGCCGAGCACCTTAAGTTTTTGAAGTCTATATATTTCAGTACTTTTCCAAGTTTTCATCACAACAGGTCCTTGGAGTCAATGTTCTTAAAGAGAGACCGATAAGAACATGTGACTTATCCCTCTTACAATGGGCCCTTGAATGACGAATGAATTCGTCCCAGTTGATTGATTTTCTGTAACCAGAAAATTGTACATTACCTTGTTCACTTCATATCAACGTATCAAAAAACGGTAGTCTTTCCTTACTTTACTCTTTCTGTTGAAGAGTAAACTGAGAGAAAATTATATATATATATATATATATATATAATTATATATATACATATACATATAATATATATATATATATAATTGTATATATACATATACATATAATATATATATATATGTATATATATATTATATGTATATTATATATATGTATATATATGTATGTATATATATGTATATATATATATACATATATACCTACATACACACACACACACACACACACACACACACACACACACACACACACACACACACACACACACACACACAGATATATATATATATATATATATATACATATATATACATATACATATATATATATGTATATATACATATATATGTGTATATATATACATATACATATGCATATATATATATGCATATATACGTATATATATATATGTATATATACATATATATATGGAGGTGAGGTGGCAAAATGAAACGTTAAGGCTAGAGTATGGAGCTTTATTCAGAACCAGACGTTTCGACCTCTTGGGCCTTCCTCAGAGGAAGGCCCAAGAGGTCGAAACGTCTGGTTCTGAATAAAGCTCCATACTCTAGCCTTAACGTTTCATTTTGCCACCTCACCTCCATATTTGTCTGTCTTTACATATATATATATGTATATATATATATATATATATATATATATATATATATATATATATACATATATATATATATATATACATATATATATACATATATATATATATATATATATATATATATACATATATATATATATATGTACATATATATATACCCTGAATGGTTCCCAGTGATCAATTACTATCTTTTTTCAACCACAAATCACTTTTAATTCCATGCCATCGCAGTCAAGATTGAAGAATCGCTCGATGGAGGCATCCGTTGGAAATTGAAACGTTGACGTAATTCGAGCATACAAATATAAGAAAGTCGTACTCAACTTATATCTTTCTTGATAGCGTATTGGTTTAAGTTACTGTAACTTTGTTACGGGTTAGCTGGGTTCGAATTCTCGGCTCGTCCACGTTTTAATTTCCAATGGATGCCTCCATCGAGCAATTCTTTAGTCTCGACTGCGATTGCATGGAATTAAAAGTGAATTGTGGTTGAAAAAATATATTAATTGATCACTGGGAACCATTTAGTGTATATGTATAAACTTTCCCACGTGCACATACTAGCTAAATGCACTATCATAGCGGAGGTGGGTTGAACGCGATGTTTCGTGTGATGTATGTAATTCGAGCATACAAATATAAGAAAGTCGTACTCAACTTGTATCTCTCTTGATAGCGTATTGGATTAAGTCACTGTAACTTTGTTACGGGTTAGCTGGGTTCGAATCCTCGGCTCATCCACGTTTTAATTTCCAACGGATGCTTCCACTGAGCGATTCTTCAGTCTCGACTGCGATGGCATGGAATTAAAAGTGATTTGTGGTTGAAAAAAGATACACACACATATATATATATATATATATATATATATATATACATATATACATATATATGTATATACATGTATATATATAAATATATATATATATATTGTAACATAATATTAGATATTACGTCATATGTGTAATTATGTTATAGAATTGTGTTCCTTTGTATTACATAACTATGTTCATATTTCTTGTCTATGTATGTATTGTAACAATGTTAAGCAGTAACGCCCGTCCACTATATGTAATCTTGCCTACGTGCGGAGAAATGTGCGCACTCTTGTAGAACAAACAGACAAGCGAAATCCTGAATAGTTCGGAGCGCACAGATTTGACAGTTACTAAATAAGTAGATTGTTCAAGCGAGTCGAGGGTCTTAAAACTACCCATGTTGACGTGTGTTAACTTACCCTCCCTCCCCTCTTTGCGCTCACCCGCACCCTTCACCGGAAGTATCCCGCTTCCGGTCCAATGGTGGAAATCACTCACACCTTGTCATTTCTCGCATATTGATCTCTTGATAAAAATAGAAGTTTGGACTCATGAGACGATTGGTGTGAAGTGATCACCCTTTTTGCCTACATTACGTGTCTTATATACATTGCATTGCATTATACTTATATTTGTACTTATTACTTATTTTGATACATGTTCCTGATCTCTTTGTACTTAGATAGTACCATATTGTATACGTATCTTGTGTTTCTTATTTGAACGATACTTTCCATATTCTTATAATCATGTAACGGTCCCATTGACCCAACTGCCCATTCTCTTTTGTGTTGATTGCCTGTAAATATTTTCCATGTTATTAATAATTTCGTTTACTAGTTTTATCGCTAGTTTAATATTCCTTTCCTGGAATCTTCTTTGTTACCTTTACTTCTAGTCTTACGAATTATCTAGGCCCTGACCAGATAATTCAGTCCTACAGTGGCTTCTAGAAGTGAGCTGGTTCTTAAGCACTTATCCGTTATACGTAACGTCTCTTCACATAACCAGCCCGCCCGTAACAATATATATACATATATATATGTATATGTATATATATGTACTGAAACGCAACACTGTTGTGCGGCACCTCTTGTATCCGCTGTTGCAGGGAGGGGTTGGAAAGTTATGAGAAACGAGATTCGAACAATTCCCCGATTGCGCTTCCCTGAGATCGAACCTTTGCCTCTTGTATTCGAGCCAATAAGGGTAAACACCGCTCCAGTGATTCAGTGTAAGGGATAGTGGTAGGCAGTGGGAAAAGGAAAAGAGAGAGAGAGAGAGAGAGAGAGAGAGAGAGAGAGAGAGAGAGAGAGAGAGAGAGAGAGAGAGAGAGAGAGAGAGAGAGAAAAGAAAGAGAAAAGGAAATGCCGCAAAGAAAGCACCAAGGACCATAAATCAAATGCTTATAACAGCAAGTGGAAGACAGAGGTTAAAATGAAGAAGAAGAAGAAGAAGAAGAAGAAGAAGAAGAAGAAGAAGAAGAAGAAGAAGAAGAAGAAGAAGAAGAAGAAGAAGAAGAAGAAGAAGAAGAAGAAGAAGAAGAAGAAGAAGAAGAAGAAGAAGAAGAAGAAGAAGAAGAAGAAGAAGAAGAAGAAGAAGAAGAAGAACGCGAAGAAGAAGAACGCGAAGAAGAAGAAGAAGAACGCGAAGAAGAAGAAGAAGAACGCGAAGAAGAAGAACGCGAAGAAGAAGAAGAAGAACGCGAAGAAGAAGAACGCGAAGAAGAAGAAGAACGCGAAGAAGAAGAACGCGAAGAAGAAGAAGAAGAACGCGAAGAAGAAGAACGCGAAGAAGAAGAACGCGAAGAAGAAGAACGCGAAGAAGAAGAACGCGAAGAAGAAGAAGAACGCGAAGAAGAAGAAGAACGCGAAGAAGAAGAAGAAGAAGAAGAAGAAGAAGAAGAAGAAGAAGAAGAAGAAGAAGAAGAAGAAGAAGAAGAAGAAGAAGAAGAAGAAGAAGAAGAAGAAGAAGAAGAAGAAGAAGAAGAAGAAGAAGAAGAAGAAGAAGAAGAAGAAGAAGAAGAAGAAGAAGAAGAAGAAGAAGATGATGATGAAGGGAGGAGGAGGAGGAGGAGGTGGTGAAGGAGAATGTGAAGGTGGTAGTGGCGATGGTTCGTGAGTTTATAAAGCAGAAAGGAGCTACGTATGATTACAAATGAGTTACGGTAAAAAGCCGAATGAGTAATGGTGTAGGATTACCAAACAAGATGAAAGATGAAATGAGTAATAAAAGGAAAAACACTAAATGAATCCGGAATGATGAATTTCTCATTAACAGCGGCAGAATAATCCTTAGATGGAATGAGGATATATTGCTGTTCTACGCCGGGTCCTCTGACCTAGCAAGAAATCAATTTTACGAATGAATAATTTACAAGACCAGGAAGTAATATTATGGATATACGACTGGAACACAGGCATGTGGGGGAAAAGTAATTTATAAACCCAAATACCATAATTGACTTTCCATGTACCGGTAGGTCAATAAACTCCTTGATACTAATGGCATGTATTGACATCAAAAGGGGTTTAAGTTTATTTATAATTCATGGAGAAAACGTCCGCTATTGGATGTCTCTGTAATGAAGATAAACAAGACATTGTTTATTTTTACTCACGACTTAGAATGCAGCAGTTTTCTACTTGTTTATTTATTTATTTATCTATTTAATTATTTATTCATTTATTTATGTATTTATCCATTTAATTATTTATTCATTTATCTATTTATTTATTTATTTATTTATTTATATTTACCTATACGAAGGGCTACGATGAGAGGGAAACAGCTGTTGGTGATTGGGAATGGAATGGATGGTAGTGGGTAAGTGTCTCTACTGGCTACCCCCCTGAAAAGGGGGAAAAAGCCCTTGGTATATAGATAGATTAAATTGTTTTTCAACTATTTATCTATTTTTCTATCTTCTCGTTCATTGGTTTATTTTATTTATTTCATTTATGTGTTTTATTTTTGTTACCGGACATCAGAACTCCACATAAACAAGCGCAGAAGCTGTTTTGTGTTTAGACTATTATTTAACCTCTTCTAAAACAAGTACAATGCAATAGAGACGAATGCCACAAGTCATTGAAAAACTGAAGCATTTTATGACCACAAATCAATCATTTCATGTATCTAGTGTGACGATTCTTTCTCCGGACATTACATTATCTAGTGACTTTTAGTGTTACAATTTCACAAACCTCACTTATGCAAAGGTTAATTAAGGTGAGATGATTATACTAAACAGTGGCTAATGGTTCCTTCATTAAGACAGAGGATTTTCGTTTCTAAATCCTCCATATGCTAATGAACGTCCATAATACAATAATTTCTCCGCAACCATATCCTAGGTATTATCTAGGTGGATAAATATTTGAATAATTATGTCCAGGAATGTGTTTGCTGTAGTCTTGACCAGAACTGCGTTTTATCATTGTCACCATTATCATTCGCTTACTTTAAGAATAAGGCTGAAGATGGCTGGAACTATCTTATCAATCTCAATGAAAACAAACAACAACAACAACAACAACAACAACAACAACAACAACAACAACAACAACAACAACAACAACAACAACAACAACAACAACAGCAGCAGCAACAACAACAACAACAACAACAACAACAACAACAACAACAACAACAGCAACGATAACAACAACAATAACAACAACAACATCAACAACAACAACAACAACTTAAGTATAGGGGCTATAAACTCTTCTGATCAATCTATTAATTATCTATTTTAGTTTTCGTTTTATCAAGTTGGCACTAAACTACTCAATTCCCTGCCACCCCAAACTATGCTACTGATCTTCATTTTATATATTTCCATTGAAATACTTTCTTCTTGAAATTTTGAATGTCTTTAATGATTTTCCAGTTTTACGGTTTCTCTTATTGAATTTTCGGGAAACTTTCAAGAAAACTTCCTGGACTTAGATTCCTTTTCCGGAAACTTTGAGTGTCTAATTACCTCTCAAGCTTAGCCATCCTCACGACTCCTTCTCTAGCATTCTGGGGGTAGACTTACAGAATTCAATTTCTTTTTCCCCAAGAAATTTTGAGTGCCTTCCTTGGCTTCTCGAATCCGAGCTCCATTGTAACTAAATTTGATTGGCGGTCCTGTGACCACCTGTTGAAGAATTTGCATCTCAAAGACTAAAACTGGAACTGGCTCCTTAGGAGTTGACTCTGTCACTTCCACGCTCGTTTATGCTTCACGGTGATGGAGTAGATAGAGGAGTTCCTTGGAGTTGAAAAGTGAGGGACGATAATCCTCGGGGAGTTACCATAGGTGCAAGGGAGTAATAAGTGGAGTCTGAGATTAAGTGAATTAATAAACAAGTATACACATCCGATAATTTTTAAGACAGTCGCATGCAGGATTCGAACCCACTGCTTTCGGCCACCTTCACAGATCCTTAGCCCACTACACCAAGTGGGCTAAGGCTAGGTGAAGATGAATTTAAGGGTGACCGTAAGCAGTGGGTTCGAATCCTGCATGCGACTGTCATAAAAATGATCGGATTGATGTCGCTGTTACTAGCGAATTTCTCTCATAAGTATATACATATCTAAATGAATGAATGAATGAACTAGTATAAGAATAAACAGATGAACAAATAGACAAATGAATGAACAAATAAGATAAATGAGTACATAAATGAATAGAAGTAAATGAGTGAGTGAGTGAATGAATGAATGAATAGACAAGCGAAAGAATAAAAAAACAAGTGCATAAATAACGATAAACGAAGAGATAGATTAGCAACTTAATAAATAGATGAATAGATTTATAAATAAATAAAACTGGTTGATTGAATGAATAAATCAATACATAGTGAACATCTGTGGAGAGTTTGCCAGGGAGCTCACGACAAGGCAGAACACTTGTTTATAGAGTAAAACACAAATGTTGAACTTTTCTTCGTAACTGCTAATTCTCAAAAACGCGTGAATGGAGAGAACCGAACGATAGAAAAAACTAATTAATTTCCTTCGTCTGATTAACTGTGTGAGAACGCTGAATTAGTAATGCGATCTCCCACCCCCATTTCCGAAAGAGGAAAAGGTGTTTTCTTAAAAAAAAAAAAAGAAAAAAAAAATCGCTGAATGGGTGTAGTATGCAGAAGCAGTGATTGTTTTGAAAGAAAACGGAGGCTTATAAGTCAACATTGCATTATTGATATTTTGGAAATATTCTTCTCGATTTCTGGGAACGCGCGCCAGCAATAGACAGCACCTTGTGAAGTAGTTTAAAAATAATCAGTAATCTCTTGTAGTCTGCTCACTCCTTGTACCTTGTTTCTGACATGTTACTAAACACGCGTCCACACGAGGCGTCAGCATGTAACAAACAAACTCGAGGAAATCAGGATCCCTGATGCTACCGAAGGCGCTATCACATTAGGCTATTTTTCCTTCGACTGATGGAACAGATTTTCAGTCCAGTTTTCGGGGTTGAAATCTAATATTCTGGAAGAAAATAATTTTCCCCCAGCATATCAAATGACATTCTATGTAAATTATTGAGAAAACAAAATAGTTTGCTATAGTAATTTTACGGCGGAAAACGTTCTGGATGTGGGTAATACCCTCGATTAATTTGATGTTGGAGGAAGACTTGACTAGTATGATAACGTCTTTAAACAGACGACTAGTAGCAGCTGCATTGTACTGAAGGTGTTCCTCCTTATTGTGCACCCACCAACGTAAGTCTCTGACATGTGATAAACAAATTGAATGTGACAGCGGAATCTGTCGCCTTGCCATTTACTTGTCCTTCGTGTTTCTACGAACCGTTACGGACGTCTCACCCAGTGCTTCCTTCCTTTCGCCCAGGTACATGGAGTTACATAGACAAACGAACAGCAAGAGACCTATTGGTCCTTGCATGACTGTTTCGGTACTTAATCTATTTAATCACATATTAACTACTTGTGTAGACGCGTCATAAGACAATCATGGGGCCTATGTAAAATTAATAGATTCATTATCCAACACTGTGCAAGTAATTCATCCATTATCAATTCACTCAGTTAATCAGTAGGGCGGGGAATGATATACTGTATATATATATATATATATATATATATATATATATATATATATATATATATATATATATATATATATATATATACATATATATATATATATACATATATATATATATATATATATATATATATATATATATATATATATATATATATATACTCTGAGGTGTTTGACATATTCCTCACTCTAGGTAAGCTGTCTTAAGTTATACATTCTATACGTGACTTATGATCTTTTTCATCATTCAGGACAACTAACGGACTTTCTCACCTTTTCATTGCATCTATTTACAACACTAGATTTAGCTAAAGTGTTACTTGATATATTCTAGTAAGGCAACTAGGCTACTTTTCCTTAGGCAGACATTCATAAGATATCCAATCCGCTGGATCCTTAGACCAAACGGGTTGTTTCGTTTCCTATCCTGCACCGATTTATTCATGTAAAAACTCCAAATCATGCCTGTCTTTGCACTATTATGTCATTATCGAAACCCACATAACTCATGACACTGATACTCACTAAATCAATTAGAACCACAAACAGTTAATTCCATTCCCATTTCTCGTGACAACTGTAATCCAAGTCACATCTTTCAGCCATATGTCACTGAGGAACAGATTTCATCAATTTGGTACACATGCGTCTAAACACATGTGATACATACGTACCTCTGCTGAAAAGCGAGCCTGATTTACGACACGTGAGAAGTACAGAAATACATCATTTGTTGTGGTTGTACAAGATCACCCAAAAATCACGGACAGGTGGTACTATCAATAATAAGACAGTTATCATAACTACCATAACTAAGTACTATCTATAACAAGACAGTCATCAAAACTTCCTCATTGTTACAAATACTATTGTAATATCAAGACAGCTATTAAACATTACAAACTTTCAATAACTTTTGGGCTATTCTATATAAAAACACTCTTGCTCACGAAGTATCGCTTTAATTATAAAGTGGCCATTGGACGTCGGAATGCGATAAATATTCATATCGAACGAGCAGAATGAGTTGGAGAATATGAGTGGTTCCTGTCGTATAAGTTATGTGCTTTCCTTCTCGACTAACGACCAGATATCATTCAAATGTCCAGGAAGAGGGTCATCTGGTGTTCTTCGGGTCTCGATTAAAAAAGGCCACGTTCAGGGCGGGGTCCCTAACACGTGAATAAGAGTCTAACGTAACTTTATATATATATATATATATATGTATATATATATATATATATCTGTATATATATATATATATATGTATATGTATATATATATATATATACATATGTGTATATATACATATATGTGTATATATATGTATATATATATATATATATACACACATATATCTATATATATAAGACGGGTGAGAGTAATAGAAGCAGAGAGAAGCGACAGAAATACAAAATGAAGACAAGAAAACTCAACGAGAAGATGGTAAGGATTTGGCAGAGAGTAATAGGAGAGGAAACAGCAAATCATGTCTCCGAGAGTGAGAAACGAGACGAAGAGAAGGAGGAGGAGGAGAAGGAGGAGGAGGAGGAGGAGGAGGAGGAGGAGGAGGAAGAGGAAGAGGAAGAGGAGGAGGAGGAGGAGGAGGAAGAGGAGGAGAAGAGTAATTGTGGCAGGTTTGATTAAGCTATGGACAGACTCCTGTCTGGGTATCAGGGAAGTTTCGCCATCACTCCTACTCGGAGGATAGATCACTGCAGAACCTTCGCACTGGCCCCGCCGAGATGGTGTATTGCTTGCCCATTGGTCTTTGAAAAAAAAAAAAAATACAAGAGTTTGCGTAAGGCGGCAATCTATGAAAAAGTTAGGTTAGGTTAGGCTAGGTCAGGTTAGGGTAGGCTAGGTTAGGTTAGGTTAGTCTAGGTTAGGCTAGGCTAGGTTAGATTAGGCTGGGCTAGGTTAGGTTAGGTTAGGCTAGGCTAGGTTAGGTTAGGTGAGGTTATGTTAAGTTAGGTAAAGCTTAGTTAGGCTAAGTTAGGCCATGTTAGGTAAAGATTCGATATCAGGGGAGGGATCCATTAGGAAAAAAGTCTACCCTTATTTACCTCTGCTTCTATTAAAAAAAAAAAAAAAAAAAAAAAAAAAAAAAATCGCTTTATCGCGCACAAGCAACAGTTTGGAAATGACACACAAATTCGAAGGTATTTTGCCGGTGGAGGACGAAAACCGATTTGCTGCGCTTGTCTCGTTCTTGGTCTCGCTCTCGGTCTCGTCCTCGGTCCCGGTCTCGGTCTCGGCCTCCGTCTCGAATTGTCTTGGCATGGCTTGTCTTGTCTTGTCTTGTCTTGTCTTTTCTTCTCTTGTCTTGTCTCCTTTACACCGATGAAATGGATCGCAAATATCGTTACGACGCTGCTTTTCCTCGCCGAGTTCGTTTCTCTTCGGTTCGCTTCGACTTCGGACGAGAATTTTGCTTGATGTTAATTTTTGTATATATATATATATATATATATATATATATATATATATATATATATATATAAACATACACACACACACACACACACACACACACACACACACACACACACACACACACACACACACACACACACACACACACACACACACACACACACACACACACACACACACACACACACACACACACACACACACACATATATATATATATATATATATATATATATATATATATATATATGTGTATATCAATCTACACAGTCCGAAGAGCGACAAAAATGGAAGAAAAAACAAATGCCGGATGAGAACCTCAAAAAAAAAAAAAAAAAAAAAAAAAAAAAAAAAAAAAAAAAAAAAAAAAAAAAAAAAAAAAAAAAAAAAAAAAAAAAAAAAAAAAAAAAAAGACTAACGCCAATTCGATGCCAGTGGATGGCATTGGGACAATGTCTTGAAATCGCCCCGTCCCCCTCCCCCCTTTTTTCAATCATAGACAATCAGAAGAACATCAATAACATTTTGTACTTCAATGCCCATAACCAGGGCTTCTATCCTTTGACAACACTTTGAGAGAGGACAAAAGAACGGAGGGGTAACTCAATGCTGCGTTACTCTGGTCCGTAGGGTTATCACCAAAGCACGGTACTTAATGCATACCTGCTAGTACCTATACCACGGATCAAATGGCGGGAGGGAGGGAGAGGTGGAGAGGTGGAGAGGGAGGGAGGGAGGAGGAGAGTTCCGGAGCCTCTTATAATCCACCGGTGTTACATACATATTGCTGAATCGATGTACTTGGCGTGGTAACCGGTAATCGGTAACGTTAGCAGACTTGACACCTGGGAGGTACACGCTAAAGGCCCTGAGCGGTTCCCGGCGCTGTAAGCCAAGCCGGGGGAATTGGTTACTGTGGGAAATCTGGTGACATAGAGACATCGAGCTTTAATGACTGGGGAGCCAGGTTAGCACGAGCCAACCTGGATTCTAATTTCAGTCCGCCTCTTTGAGATATGCTATCCTGATCGAGAGGAGGAGGAGGAGGAGGAGGAGGAGAAGGAGGGAGGGAGAAGCTAGGGAGGAGGGAGGAGAAGGGAGGAGAAGGGAGGAGGAGGAATAGGAGGAAGGATGAAGATGAGGAAAGAGGGAGAAGGGAGGAGGAGGGAGGAGGACGTAGGAGGAGGAGGAGGGAGGAAGAGGGAGGAGAAGGGAGGAGGAGGAAGTAGGAGGAAAGATGAAGATAAGGAAGGAGGGAGAAGGGAGGAAGAGGGAGGAGGACGTAGGAGGAGGAGGAGGACGGAGGAAGAGGGAGGAGGAAGAAGGGAGGAGGAAGAGGAAGAAGAAGAGAAAGAAGGGAAGAAAGAAATTATATTTTTATGAAAAAAGGTGAAGAGCGCAGAAAATATATCCATATATTTGATTATGTAGATCTGTAATGAATTCAAGGCTAATTGAATATTCCACTGCTGTACTGTGCAGAATATGTAATCGCAGGGTAATTTGTTCCAGGTTTGATTTCATTTCTGTTCCCAGGGAATATCCATAAACAAAGACCTACTATCCATGTAAGTGGGATATTAGTCAGTGAATATCCATGTGCATTTGTAAGTCAGTACATATATTTTTCATTATTTTCTTAAACTACATTGTGTGAATTATCCAACCAAACATAATAGAAAATAACTTTTTTCGTTTTGTTCAACATAGCTCTCTCTCTGTGTCTGTCTGTCTATCTCTCTCTCTCTCTCTCTCTCTCTCTCTCTCTCTCTCTCTCTCTCTCTCTCTCTCTCTCCCTCTCTGCCTAGGGGCTGGTGGGAAGCAAACGTGACTCCTATCTTTAAAAATGGGGATCGCGCAAATCCGAGTAATTACCACCTATCAGCTTTACTTCCATAGTAGGGATGATACTGGAAGGTATCATTGTGGAAAGAATATTCGAGTTTCAAGAGGAAAATAACCTATTATTAGTCTCGCAGCACGATTTTTGGCGTGACAGATCATGCTTACCAACCTGACACATTTCTTCCATGTCATTGTTTAAGAATATGACTTGAACAGAGCATTCGACATATTTATCTCGACTTCCAGAAAGTGTTTGATAAGGTACCTCATAAAAGGTTAATGTCGAAAGCCGAAAGCTCGAGCCATGGATGTTAGAGGAGTAGTTTTAAACTGGACTGATGCCTGGTTGAAATATAAAAGACAGCGTATCGTTATCAATTGAGCATCATCTAGCTGGTCTATTGTTACCAGTGGAGTACCCCAGGGATCTGCATTAGGTCCACCCCTCTTCACCATCGATATCGTTGATATAGATGTTGGAATTGTGAGCCACACAGTTAAATTTGTAGATGACACTAAGTTGGGAGCAAATGTCGCAACACCTATAAGTGTGGAAATTTTTAGGTCAGATTTAGAGAAAATGGGAAAGTGGTCTGAAGAGTGACTGGTGCTACCTAATTTGGATAAGTGCAAGATCATGCATATTGGGCATGCAAACCAGAGGGCAGACTACTCTCTTCTGGGTCGTGACGTAGCAAATACAGAATTGAAAAAAAAAATGGGTTTTGATTAGTAGCGACCTTAAGCCCTCATACAGTGTATTGGAGTAAAAAAAAGCCACATAAGCTTTTAGGTTACACCTAGAAGATAGTTTTGTTACCTGAACCAAGAAATAGTCTTGACATTTTACAATTCTCTAGTTCGTCCCCATTTGGAATACGCCATCCAGTTCTGGTTGCCGAACTTGAGGATGGACGTGCAGAGGCTAGAACGAGTTCAGGCACGAGCAACGAAACTTAGAAAGGATTACAAAGGATTGCAAAGGCGGAGCATGCCGACAGGAGACCTTTTGGTCCATATCTAGGTCGGATGCGAAAAAAATCATAATAAAATAATAAATAAAACTATAATAATGTAAATAACAAATAAAATACACAAATGAATGCATAGGTATAGTTAAATAATAAACAAACAGGTAAATAGTGAACAATAATAAATTGACATATAACTAACTTATTCCCGCTATTAGACCACATAGGCTACCAGAGGCGTCTCAAGGATTTGGGGCTCTTTTCTCTAGAAACCAGTAGATTACGAGGACAAATAAGAGAGGTTTTCAGAATACTTCAAGGATCTGATAACATTGACTATCGACATCTCTTCAGCTTGAACATGAATGTCACTCGCAAACATGGGTGGAAGCTCAATCCTCCTCGTTGCTCTTGTGATAAGGTTGGTGACTTTTTTTTTACCTATAAAGTCTGCAACACTTGGAAAGGACTGACAAAGGACGTGGTAAACAGCTCCTTAGTTGAACAGTTCAAAAAACGATTGGACAAGAGGGTACGCACATTAGTGTAAGTACTAGTGGGAATCCCCTGTAAACTTATAACGGTACCTCATCGGTATAGATTCCAAAACGTTTTGAGGTACTGAGATTCCTTGTAACTCGTTGTCACTCTGTTTTCCTGCCTCTCTATCTACCTAACGATCTCTCCCTCTTTCTCTCTCTCTCTCTGTCGCTCTCTCTCTCCAGTTTTTCTCTTCCTCTCTCTCTCCCTCCCCCCCTCTCTCTCTCTTTCTCCCTATCTATTTATCTCCCCCCCCCTCTCTCTCTCTCTCTCTCTCTCTCTCTCTCTCTCTCTCTCTTTCTCTATGTCTCTCCCTCTCTCTGTCTCTCTCTCTCTCTGTCTCTCTCTGCATTTATCACACACACGCACACACACATGCACACACACACACACACACACACACACACACACACACACACACACACACACACACACACACACACACACACACACACACGCGCGCGCGCGCGCGCGTGAATGCGTATAGTGAATAACCCTGACCTTATCGTGGATTTGCAAACAAAGCCTTTTTTCCCCAATCCCCTGCAGTGTTGGCGATCTATTCAACGAGTCTGAAATGTGTGTAAATACGTGTCAAGTGGCGACCCTGGAGTTGTTAGAATTAAAAATTAACGTTCTTGGCTGCCGCGAGTTGATCTTGGAGCAGCATGAGTTCAAGATCCGGGACCTATTACACTGGGGAACACTCATTTTGTTGCATTTAAAAAAAGACTTTTCTATAGTCAACTTGAGTGTGCTGATTTCAAATCTGAAGTCGGGTTTTGTCTGCAAGCTACAGATTTTATGCAATTTGACATTTTTATTTTATTTTTTTTAAATTTTTGTTATTATAGGAAATTGCAATATCAGCCACAATTCTTTTGTTCACTTGAATCTTAAAACAGTATGAAAGCCATTTCTGTACATTTATTAAGGCAAAAGAAACAGAACATTAACAGAACATCTATCCCAAAGTTAGATTAGCATCCTTCAGAACATCACCACAGCTGATGGAAGCTTATCAATTTCTTTGTGTATTTTTTTCAGGCAGGAATTTGCGTTTGTAACTTTTGCGTTTGTACATTTCATCTGGGCAATTTCGTTTAATGCTCCAGCAGTAGTCAGCCATCATACTTTTGTCCCAGCGCCCTTGGTAGCGTTCTTCCATGATCTTTAGGTCTTGGTGGAATCGTTCTCCTTGTTCGTCACTCACAGCCCCCCAGGTTGTCAGGGAACTGATCAAGGTGGCTGTTCAAAAAATGAAGCTTGATTGCTCATGTTGCACCCGAGATCACGAAAAGCGAGGAGCATTCTGTTCACAAGTGTCACTGTAGTTTCTCCGCCTTATTGTTTCCAAGGAAGTTCTGAACGACTGCCACAAAGGATAACCATGCTGCCCTTTCTAAAGCGGTCATCTTAGCAATAAACTGATCATCACGAATTAGGGTTCGAATCTGTGGGCCATCAAACACGCCTGCTTTGATCTTCTCAAATGATAACCCTGGTAAAGCTGTGATGATGTGTTGGAAACATTCACCTTCGGTTTTCCAGTGCCTTGACAAATTGTTTCATCAAACCTAATTTGATGTGAAGAGGAGGAAAGATGATCTTATCGCTGTTTACAATTGGGTCTTGTATGATATTTGGCATGCCTGCTTCAAGGGTGTCACGAATAGGCCAGTCCTTCTGGACCCAATGTCTGTCTCGTGCTCGGCTGTCCCACATACAGAGGAAACATGGAAACTTGGTGAAACCTTTCTGTTGTCCAAGAAGAAAGTTAACCATCTTTAAGTCTACACAAATTATCCAATTGTGCTCATGATACTTTAATAAGTCCATGATCATTCTCATATCATCATAGTCTTCCCACAAATGCACTGAGTGACCGACAGGTACTGCTCCATAAACATTGCCATTATGTAAAAGAACACACTTTAGACTGCGTTTTGAACTGTCTAAAAAGAGTCTCCATTCAGCAGCAGGACTATAGTAAGGTACAACTCAGTTCTTTGAGAAGCCCTGGGATGTCATGGCAGTAAACAAACTGTCTGTCTTTTGAAAAGAAGGTCACAAAAAGCTGGTCACGCTATTCTGAAATATGATACTTTAACAGTGATCAACAAGATTTCTGCCTTGTAATCTTGATGCCAAAAGCTCTGCTGCTTTCTTTGAAAGACCTAAATCCCGCACTAAATCATTCAGTTCAGCCTGGGGAAAGAGGCTTAGGGACGGGGAAAAGGTTCAGTGTCTGAAAGAACAGTCCTCCGATTGTGAACACATTTTCTGACAATTCACTGTCACAACTGTCTTGCTGGCTTGTATCATGTCCAATGTCTTTATCGTCCAATGAAGGCAAGCCTTTGAAAACTGGAACAAGTACTTCTTCAGAGTGCGGAACAGGCCGAATAGCTGAGGGAATGTTCGGATACGTAATCTTATGTCGGTTTTTCTTCCCAACACCCGTTGTGTTTACCATGCAGAAATAACAGTCAGTTACATGGTTGGTGGGTTCGCGCCAAATCATTGGAACTCCAAAAGGCAGACCTTTGCGTTTTCCTTTGGTCCAGTCTCGAAGCATTTCCTCACAATTGTGGCACACAACATGAGGAGCCCATTGCTTGTCTTGATCACCAAGATGAACTTCAAAATATACCTTGTAGGCACGCTTGACGAACGAGGATATGTTACGTCTCTGACGATTGAGTGTGTAGCATCCACATATGTAGCAGAAGGCATCAGGCTTGTTTCTGCAATGATGTCTCATTCTGGAAGCCATGTTTGAACTGAAACAAAAGAAGAATGATCAAAATATTAGAAGCTATCTATATATATGGACGTTAAAATGCTTATACATGGTTTACGCAAGTTCACATATGTAGAGAAAAACTAATTTCAGATTTGAAATCAGCGCCTAAAACTCTTTCAAAATCCGTTAAAATATCCAATGCAACTCAAAGTTACTGAAAAAGTGTTCCCCTGTGTTATTTGTGTGTTTGTCCGTTTGTATTTTTACCTAGTTGTATTATACGGGAAGGGGAGCTATGCTTGTAGTGGCCCGTCTATGTGTCTCGCAATATCTAGTTTGTTCTTGAATTTTTGTATGGTGTGTGTGTGTGTGTGTGTGTGTGTGTGTGTGTGTGTGTGTGTGTGTGTGTGTGTGTGTGTGTGTGTGTGTGTGTGTGTGTGAAGAGCATGTGTATTTGTATGTGCGCATGTGATCATGTCTGGTGTGTGCTTGTGTATGAGTATTTTTCTACGTTTGTGTGTGTGTTTGTGTGTGTGTGTGTGTGTGTGTGTGTGTGTGTGTGTGTGTGTGTGTGTGTGTGTGTGTGTGTGTGCACGCGCGTGCGTATGCGAACTCTCACACCACGAGTATTTCTAAGACTACCCGTGGTAGCGTGTTTTTGTAAAGCGCGTTCGAGTGTTCTTGTTCTTTATTTGTTCATTTCGTTGTCATGTTTACCCAATAGCTGAGGTAATGGGGCGAGTTCGAGCAGAAGCGAGCTTCGAGTTCTTCCCGGGTGGGCGGGGATTCCTACAGAAAACAATGCTAACCAAAGGAGGAGGAGGAGGAAGAAGAGGAGGAGGAGGAGGAGGAGGAAGAGGAGGAAGAAGAGGAGAAGGGGGAGGAAGGGGAAGAGGAGAAGGTGGAAGAGGAGGAGGAAGAAGAGGAGGAAGAGGAGGAGGAGCAAGAGGAGGAGGAGGAAGAGAAGGAGGAAGAGGAGGAGGAGGAAGAGGAGGAGGAAGAGGAGGAGGAAGAGGAGGAGGAAGAGGAGGAGGAGGAGGAAGAGGAGGAGGAAGAGGAGGAGGAAGAGGAGGAGGAAGAGGAGGAGGAGGAGGAGGAGGAGGAGGAGGAGGAGGAGGAGGAGGAGGAGGAGGAGGAGGAGGACGAGTGTCTTCAAGAAGATCGTCTTACTATGCCCTCCCGCCTTCCAGCTCAGAAAACATTCAAACAAAGAAACAATAGCTTCGACTCCAGGGCTGAGGAGTGAGGGAGTGAATGAAGATTACTGATTCCTGGAAATCAATCTGGAACAGTCTTATCGTACCTGGATAAATTTCTCATTTCAAGCTTCCGGTGTTCTAGCGATCGTTCTTGGGAACCAATGACGTTACGTCAAACGTCTCCTCGACTTTGATTGGTCCATTTAAAATGTGATCCGAGATCCCATTGGTCGATGGATCAACGTCGCTAACGGATGTCTTGCTTGTGTTTGGCCTATTCATAGGACGAAACCCTAATCAATCACTTGTTGCCTTGAGATTCATAGAGTAGAAAACCCGCAGCCCCGCTGCTGCTGGCAACGGTCCATGGGCTCTCACAGAGACCTCTCTGGGAAGAAACTTTGGACTGTGGGACTGCTTCTATGTCACTGAATAGAAGTAGTAAGAGAAGAGGAGAGCAGTCGCCGGTTGTAAGACGTGAAAAAAGTGTAAGAAATACATTTAAAGTTGACAGAGAAATCTTGGGTCCGGTCAAGAGGGAGAGAATGCCAGCCCCTTGGGGTTGCACCTCTTGATGGAGGTGAAGAGGGTTGACGGCTCTTGAAAAGTGGGCAGTAGGGAGACGATTCTCTTCGCTGCCCATCTTACAGGATCCGTCATTGGCCTTGATGATATTCTATTAGTTGTCGTTTGTCTTGTTTCTGTGGTCACTGAGGAATATGTGTTTGCTTGAAATTCCATCTTGTTTGTGTTACACCATCTTCCCTACTCGTGACAGTCAATCAGACTACTAAGTACTATCATTACAATTATCATTATTATTGTTATTATTACTATTATTACTATAATTATTATTACTATTATCATTGTCATTGTCGTTGTCGTTGATATTATCATTCATTATCATCATCATCATCATCATCAATCATCATCAATCATCATCATCATCATCATCATCATCATCAATCATCATCAATCATCATCATCATCATCATCATCATCATTATCAATCATTATCATTATCATTATCAATCATTATCATAATTTTCATCATTATCATTGTCATCATTGTCATCATTGTCATCATTGTCATTGTTATCATTATCATTATCATCATTATCATTGTTATCATTATCATTATCATCATTATCATTGTTATCATTATCATTAATATCATTGTTATCGTTATCATTGTTATCGTTATCATTATCATTGTTATCAGCATTATTATTATTGTCATTGTTGTTGTTTATCATTATAATCATTATAATCATTATAATCAATCATCATCATCATCATCGTCATCATCGTCATCATCGTCATCATCATTATCATCATTATAATCATTATAATCATTATAATCAATCATCATCATCATCATCGTCATCATCGTCATCATCGTCATCATCATCATTACTACTAGTACTACTAGTACTATTGTTGTTATTATTACTATTATTATTGTTGTTGTTATTACTATTATTATTGTTGTTATTACTACTATTATTATTGTTGTTATTACTACTACTACTACTACTACTACTACTACTACTACTACTACTACTATTATTATTATTATTATTATTATTATTATCATTGTTATTTGTTGTTGTTGCTGTTGTTGTTTCTGCAAGTTTTGCAGGTCGAGTGGGAGATGAAGTCGCCTTACACTCCTCGAGGGATAAAGGCTCGTCGTGTTATACAAACACTCAGGGCAAAGGTGAAGGCTTTTGGGAGGGGTGGGGAGGCAGCTGTGTGTCTGTCTACGTCACAAATCTCATCTCAACATTTTATTATTTTTTCATTGCGAATAAGAGAACCGCTTTTCATAAATTTGTTGATCTTACAATGTGTACCAATAATTTCGTAAACAGGCTTCGTTAATCAATCAAGTATATCAGGGAATCTCACGCTCACCTGATCATCCCCCCCCCCTTCCCCTTCATTCTAAGCTCCCATTTGATTTGGAATATTCTTCTCTTTATATTTTTGGAAATTGGATTATATTGACGATTAGGTTTGTGTTCTTCAGCCCTGATAGATCTTCCCCTCCTAGAAAAATGTATATAATAATTAAATAAATAAATTAATAAAAATAAAAACAATGGAATAGAGCAAACAATAAATAAGATAAAATAGAATAAAATGAAAAAAAAGAAACAGAATAAAATAAGATGAAATAGATAGATAATAAAAAGAACAAATAGAGTGAATGAATAAATATAATAAAATGCAAAATATGAAATATAAGTTAACATAGAATAAACTCGATTTAAGGCAAATAGCGTAATTAATTTATTTACGAGTATATCAATATCATTTCTATCACCAGAGCAAACTTATTTCACTTTAAAAAAAATTAGTAATATAACAAAAGCATATTTTAATCACGTCTTAAAAAAGTAAAGAATCATCTTGTGTTAGTAGTAAGATTACCGAAACTAGACAACTAGAAAATGTGGGTAATGATACTATCGTTCTTTCTTCCCAGAATCACACAAAATCAAAGGATTAGAAGAGAAGAACATTCGGTAGTTGGAAAAGAAACATTTGTATATACTAACGGGGATTTTCTCTTTTGTAAGGGGGAAAGCTAAGTGAAAAAATGCGTTGGTTCATATGTGGGAGATATCAAATTCACTCGTTTCAATTTCTATTTTGTGTCTGTTTGTTGCGCGGTTTCTTTTACGCTTCATACGCGTCACACCCTCGTTCGAATCTAATTCGTTCGAGTCTTCTTGATATTCCTCCGGAAGTCCAAACACACAAGACAAAGATGAGCCCTTTTCCACTATGAGGACATCTTGCCACCTTCCAACCAATGAAGATGTTAGATTTTCACCCTCGTTCGAGTCTAATTCGTTCGAGTCTTCTTGATATTCCTCCGGAAGTCCAAAAACACAAGACAAAGATGACCCCTTTTCCACTATGAGGATATCTTACCACCTCCTAACCAATGAAGATGTTAGATTTTCACCCTCGTTCGAGTCTAATTCGTTCGAGTCTTCTTGATATTCCTCCGGAAGTCCAAAAACACAAGACAAAGATGAGCCCTTTTCCACTATGAGGACATCTTGCCACCTTCCAACCAATGAAGATGTTAGATTTTCTATATTTTGTTGAGGGAAAAAGAATGAAGGCAAATATTCATTTGTTCAAAAGTATATGCGCGAGCATGAAGTCTATCACCCTTGATTGAAGCTACACATGATTTTTGTAAAACGCTACAAACTCTGGTTCATTCTATTTTTCTGTTACATGAAATAGAATAAGCTCTGAAAAATAGTGCAATGGAAGAGAACAAATACTGACAGTCATCGTTACCTGTCCGGCTATCATAAACCTGGAACACATACAAAGTTATTTTTTCCTTACTGGGTTTTAGGTCCCTGGTGTATAGCAGAGGCAGGTTTCACATACACAAAATCTCAACTACAGAACATATGTTCCAGGTAATAAAATTCTTCTATTTCATGAAACAAACCAATTAAGTGAAGCAAATATGTTAGAGATTTATGTTATATGTTATGTATGTAAGAAGCATTATATATATATATATATATATATATATATATATATATATATATATATATCAAATGTTATATTGCTATATGTTATACGTTTATACGTTAATAGAAAAACAGCATCTGAGGATGGAACTTTCATTTGTACAACGTTTTGTTTTTTACATATTTATCAAGTATTTGTACTTGATAAAACGGTAACCAGCAAAATTTCGTACGAATACAGCTTCACATGGTGTCTCTATTAATAGAATTGTCGTCAGCTGCAAATTACGTACATGTTTATATGTCATATATTATCTTAAATGATAGAAATTATTTTTTAGATATATAGGGAATGAAACCATAAACTTGAGCTTATCAGCTTTCCTAATACTACCAGATAGATATCAGCCCAAATTACAATGTCCCTGAGATAACAACATGACACTTATCACCTGACTTGATAAGTCTCCTTTTTATCATCTTTCCAAAGGTTGGGACCAGTGTCGGGTATCCGCTTGTAGTGACACTGAAAAAGTGTTCAGTACATGACAACCCCCTCACTCTCACACTTGTTCTCACTCTCACACTTGTTCTCACTCTCGATCTTTCTTCTCACTCGGCTTTGTCTCTATCTCTCAATACGAACCCTTTGTCTACCTTTATATGCATTTTTCTCTTTCTTTTTCTCCTTATTCCTCATGCTCTCTCTCTCTCTCTCTCTCTCTCTCTCTCTCTCTCTCTCTTTCTTTCTCTCTCTTTCTCTCTTTTTTGCTCATTTTGTCCGTATCTCTCTCATTACAACGCCTTGTCTGTCTGTCTGTCTGTCTGTCTCTATCTATCTCTCTCTCTATCTTTCTCTCTCTCTCTCTCTCTCAAACTCACACACACACACACGCACACACACACACACACACACACACACACACACAGACACAGACACAGACACACACACACACACAGACACACACACACACACACACACACACACACACACACACACACACACACACACACACACACACACACACACACACACACACACACACAGACATACACACACACACACACACACACACAGAGACACACACACACCACTCCACACACACACACACACACACACACACACACAGACACAGACACAGACACAGACACAGACACAGACACACACACACACACACACACACACACACACACACACACACACACACACACACACACACACACACACACACACACACACACACACACACACACACACACACACACACACACACACACACACACACACACACACACACACACACACACACACACACTGACACACACACATATTCTGTCTGTGCGCCTGTCGGTCTATCTTTCTATTTCTGTATCTGTCTATCCGTCCGTCTGTCTGTCTCAACACTTCAACTCACTGCCGTCCTTGGCTGTCTTATTCCCGTTGACCCTGCAGGGGGTCTGTGTGTCTGTGTGTGTGTGGGGGGGGGGGCGCTCCCTCAACTCCCGCCCACCTGTTCGCTTCAGTTGAAGCTTTTAAACTCGGAGGAACTTTGGGATTCCCAACACTGCCGCCTCTACCCTAACCTCCCCCTCCCCGCCCCCGACTTAGGTCAGTTTGTTTAAGACTTCAGAAAAGTTGCTCTCTTTCTCTCTCTCTCTCTCTCTTTCCCTTTACCTCCCTCTCTCTTCTCTTTTCCCTTTCTCTCCCTCTCCCCCCCTTCCCCCCTCCCCCTCTCTCTCTTTCTCCCGTTTTCTCTTCTGTCTTTCAAACTCTCTTTGTCTATTGTCTCTTTATCCATGTCTCAGCTACTCTCTCTATAACTCTCTCTCTCCCTCTCTCACTGCCGTGAGATTATGTCCGGGGACCTTTGGAGATGGTCAAGTTTGGACATTCTTCGATTAAGGCTGATTCAAAAATTTTTCTTCTAAAGCTACAGTTGGACTTAAAACAAAATTTTGGCCTTGTCCCAGTCAAGACTGTAATTTTTGGTACTGAAATGTTGGAATACAGCGGATTTTTTTGGGCATACCCAATGGATCTTTTGTGCTCCGTTAACCTGGTGTTAACCCTGAACAGGTAAAGGTCTTTTTGGGAAACACCTCAGGTAAAGCGGGGTCTGATAGACAAAAAAAAAAAAAAAAAAAAAAAAAAAAAAAAAAAAAAAAAAAAAAAAAAAAAAAAAAAAAAAATACTTCCACTGCATTTATTGACATAGAAATCAAAACATATGTACTTCAACTTATCTTCTTCCATTTACGTGCTTAAAAGTGACTATAATTGTTAGACACATATTTTAATGAAAATTAATTTTTTTTTATGAAAAATAAGGTATTGCTGAATTTAGAGGGTACTTGACTGAAAACATGAAACATGAAGTGGTTGGTCATCATCATTTTGTAGAGACCAATGTCCCAACTATCTTTAAGGAAAAGCAGAGCTACAAAAAATGAATAATAAATGTGTTTCATAAACCATAAAATCTAAAAAAAAAAAAAAAATAGGAGGTAATTATTTTGACTTTGACCAACTTTACGCAAAAATTATGGACGGGTTTTAATAACATTTTCAGGGAAGGTTGATACTAGGTCCAGCAAACAATTTATAAGTTTTTAATTGCATCTAAGTTTATTATTTATAAGTTTTTATGGCTCTAAGCACTCCTATCCTGACTCGGCAAAACCCCATCCTTCGTTGACGGAAGTTTGTGGTCTCGGAGGGTTTTGAGTTTTCTCGAGAGGACATGAGTTGAGC
>NC_134782.1:56590468-56610468 GCF_046742065.1 Oratosquilla oratoria | reverse complement strand
AAGTTATCTTCAAACGGATAGAAACTTATTTTCAGGGATTAAAAGAGTCTTAAACTCTCCACATGGAAAGATAAGTATTTTTGACAAACAGAAATAAAAATTATTCTATTAGTTTTCTTACATAGTTTACAAAATCTACTTAAAGATTACGTGATATTTTAATCAGAGTGATTATAGTGTTTTAGTGCAAGCATTATATTAGTATAAAGATTCTTAAAGGATAAATATTTTAGTATACATATTATGTATCATATTATTAAGGAGATTTTTGAGAACCAAAGCATTTTACCTTTTCTTTTGTAAAAATCTATCTGAATTCGAGTAAATGTTTGAAAACGTATTACGTGTGTTTCAGATCAGTGCCTTCTCTCGGATGTTCCGTTCGTGATTACACACACACACACACACACACACACACACACACACACACACACACACACACACACACACACACACACACACACACACACACACACACACATACATGTATTATTATATATATTTCTTGGGCACAGGTTTCCTCTCAGACAATTCTGATTAGAATAAACTGCACTGGCTGGATGCTTTGATGATTTTAAGACAGGAATTCTTGGTCTCTTGAAAGATCTTCTTGTTACATGTAGAGAGGGACAGGATAAAATTATTCATTTCTCTTTGATGAGAAAGAGAGAGAGAGGAAGAAAGAGAGAGAGAGAGAGAGAGAGAGGGGGGGGCATAATAATAATGATGATAATAATAACAAAACTAAGGAAATGTGATAACGACGACGACGACGGTAACGACGACGACGAGTATGAAAGGAGAGTGGAACCGAACTTCTAAGGGTGGGGAGGAGGGTGTTCTTCCCATAAGGGTTACTGACTGCATGTTTTATGAAGTCAAAATTCTTATGGGCTTTAGCAGTACCCCTACGGACCAGAGGAACGCAGCATTTTCTTTTTACTGGAGAACTTTAATTTCTGATATCCCCTCGTTCTTCTATTAGAGAGAGAGAGAGAGAGAGAGAGAGAGAGAGAGAGAGAGAGAGAGAGAGAGAGAGAGAGAGAGAGAGAGAGAGAGAGAGAGAGAGAGAGAGAGAGAGAGAGAGAGAGAGAGAGAGAGAGAGAGAGAGAGAGAGAGAGAGAGAGAGAGAGAGAGAGAGAGAGAGAGAGAGAGAGAGCAGAGCACACAGAACAACAGTACAAAAACAAGCAAACATACAAAAATAACAGAACATGGCAGCTTTTTCAGAAACCATCTTAGTTATTTTGAAAAAGGAAGACGCTATAAAGACCAAGAAGCGTAGACACTGGGGGAGATGGGGAGAGGGGGGGGGGAAGGGAGGAGGAGGGGGGGCAAAGAATTGTGAAAACACAGAAGCCATTGTGAAAACACAATGAAGATTGTGGGGGCCCGAGGCGAACACGTGCGAACACACAAAAGTTTACTTTCAAAAGTGAAATATCACATAGCATTCCTCTCTTTCACGGCATTCGCAATCTTGCAGAAAAGCCTTTTTGGTAGTCTCTCTCTCTCTCTCTCTCTCTCTCTCTCTCTCTCTCTCTCTCTCTCTCTCTCTCTCTCTCTCTCTCTCTCTCTCTCTCTCTCTCTCTCTGTTTCTTTCTCTCTCTTTCCCTCTGTCTCTCTCTTTCCCCTTTCTCTCTCTTTCCATCTGTCTCTCTTTTCCCTCTTCCTCCTTCCACCCCCCTCTCTCTCTCTCTCTCCGTCTCCCCCCGCTTTTTTTTCTTCTCCCTCTTTATATCCTCCCCTCTCCCCTTCTTTCTCTCTCTTTTTCTCTCCGTTTACTTTTTTCAATTTTACTTTTGAGCTTCAACTCCACAACTGGCGCAAGAATTGTCCACAAGGAGAGTCGCCAGTAAACTACGGACCTTCCTTCCTTCCCGCGAACCTTTGGTCTTCCAACACAGTTTCCCCTCCTTCCAGCCTTCTCCTGTCCCTCTTCTTCCCCGTGCGGACCTTTGACCACCCTTGCCAGGTTCCTTTTTTCTTTTCCACTCTTTTTTTTCTTTTTCATTTATCCGTTCCATTACCTTTCCCAATATTCTATTTTTTGATTTCAGCACTGAGGGTGAAGGAGAGAAAGTGTGAATAAATGTAATTCTTTGAGAGTCGCAGTAAGGGTGGGAGGGAATGTCAACAGGAAAAGCGTACTGACACTGTCTTTCAGAAAACACACATATCGCATGTGTCTTAAGTGGTAGGAGAATGTTCATAGCGTTTTGGGATTAAGAGAAACGTGAAGATATTAGTTCAAAAGAACATTGAACATAACATAAAGGAGATCTTCTAGGCGTTTTGGGATGGAAATAGTGAACGTAATTGTTTAAAGAATATTGAACATGATATGGACAAAAGATATACGCTTTGGAGTAAAAGAAATTGACATGTCAGTTAGAAAATATATTGAACAAGACACGGATGAGACTTATTAATGCAGGAACTTGAACCTATCATGTCGTATATTCCAGACCTATGTGGTTATGTTCTTCAACCTCGCTGAGACCAATTCAACACTGTAATCGTCGTCTATCCACTAGATGCCACTACTTTCCGGTTTATGTTCCAAGTTAGGGGACTCTCTTCCACAAAGGGGACATAGATCATAATTCGTAGATTTATAGTATATGATTTTTTTTTTCTCTCTCCCTATAAACTCTTAGAGTGAGTTTACACGGTCTAGTTCGTCGAACGCGGTTCGACAGACACGTGTTTAAAGTGATGTATGAACGTGTGAACGGGGTATTTTGGGGTTTAACCAACGTGTTCGACAACCAAACACCCCGTTCACACATCACTTTAAACACGTGTCTGTCGAACCGCGTTCGACGAACGTTACTCCGTGTAATTCCCTTCTTAGTTTGATACTTCTTCCTCCCCTACTGATCTCTAATTTGTTTCTTATTTTGTTTTTATTTTTTATGTGCATTCTCCGTACTGTATATATAACGGTAATGAATGTTCTAAGATTCCATAAACATTGACAAACGGGAGGAGTGGTCTACGCGGAGTATACAGGAGTGGGACAGGTGTAGATATTAGCGGGGACCATTTTGTAGAAGCATTAAGCCACTACATGGATCTACAGCTACAAGAGATCGAGTGAGTCAATTCCCTTATTGACAGGAACATTTATTATGTCCCACGAGTATAAGGTCTGTTTCTCAAAACCCCTTTTCATCGTTAGGTAAGGGAATTCAATTCTATTTACAAGGGACTTAAAACTCATAGGAATCAAGGAATCTATAACCGAATAGGAAACATCTAAATTATTTTATGTTGAACATGTAAAAAACACTAAATCTTATCGTTTCGTTGTAGTCTTGTTCATTTGAAAAATTTCATATATGTACAATGTTCGTCCACTTGAAGTGAAGTAGTTCTTCCAACGACGACCCACTTTTCTGTAAAGTAATGAACCAACTTCAATGTTTTACGATCTCGTTCGTTTAGCCTCCCTCCCTCGCCTGGTATAAGTTCTCATATATGCTAGCGTGAGTTCCCTTCGGCATTTCTCAATGTTCTTAGCCTCATTATTCTGAAAACCTATTACCGACCCTGGAAATTGAAGCCCTTCTTCAGCTAACCTTCCACACTCCTTTAGCCAGCTTCCTCCACTCTCCTCCTCCACACTGTATCCACCTTGATCGTACATGCATGTCAAAAGCAGCCACAAGAATAACAGCACCAGGTATCCTTGAATCATACATTTTTGTTTACGTATGAAACGCATAACTGTCTTCTTACACTCAGATAGGACGGTCCACTGTCGAAATAGTGTCATGTATCCTTGTATCATGCATTTTTATTCACGGCATGAAACTTATGATTCTCCTAATACTTGGAACGTTCTAATGTCGAAAGAACCCTCACTACTTAAGCTTCATCTGACCAAGTTCTTTGCTAAGCATAGGTTGACACAATACCGAGTGTCGAGGATCAATAGAGCTGGACGCTGTCATCAATGTATAATATAACCATCGAAACTCTTCGGGAAGGGAAAAGGAGAGTGAGAAGGAGGGAAGGAGAATTGGGTCGGTAAGGAATGAGATGTGAAAGAGTGTGGCTGAAAGAAAGGAAATATTACTGAAGAGCCATCTAACTATATACCAAAGACTTCGTACTCCTTATAAGGGAGGTAGCCAATCTAAAGTTAGGCACCCCCCATCCACCTATTCCACTCTCATCCACCACCCTTGTTTCTTTCTTATCTTAGCTCCTCGTGGATGCAAGGTCATCGTGAGGAGTCGTCGCAGGTGTTTATGAGTACACACGGCTTTAGCTACGAGAAAAACGAAGAGAGAGAAGAGTTTTGGAATTACTTAAACGAGTTTATTGGGAGTTTTGGAAGTACTGTGAATGTAGCAGTGTCGAGGGGAGCTACATAAGAGATGAACTGGTGGATGGAGTAATAGGGACATACAATGTACTAAGAAGGAACAGAACCAGAAAGGAATTGCTGGAGATGCGTTAAAAGAGAATAAGAGCATTGTGAAGGAAAATAAACATAGGAATACAGGATCCTGGGTGGTTGATGAGGGGGTAACACGTTACCGAATGCTGTAGTGGTATCCAAAATGAGGAACACAAGAGTTCAGGATGTCAATGTCGGACAAATTTAGATTTAAGAGAGAAATAGACAAGAAGTGGCTTACCGACAGAGTGGTTAATAAGTGGAATAGACTTGGTAACCATGTGGTGAACGCTGAAATAATTGGTTGTTTTAAAAGAAGGTTAGACAACTTCATGGATAGGGATGACAGGTGGTAAATGACATGGAACTGCCAAGTGTAGGCCTTAAGGTCTCTTGGAGTCTCTTTCATTCTTATGTTCTTCAGTGGGGATTGAGGCGTATGCGTTCGTTAAGCCAAGAGGACCTCACGGTCCTTGTACCACAAATGTACAAAGTATTTTAAATCAGGTTTTCATTAGTCACTTTATACACTACTAATTTGTAGTCCAACACGGACACAACTAGAGTTGTGAAATATCTTCACAATGAGTAGATAATGGATGTGAAACGGTGAAACAGTATTCTCAGATTATAGTTTTAATCATAGCATAAACGAATATATATATATAAATTATATATATATATATATATATATATATATATATATATAAACAACTGCCCATTCGGCGCTACAAACCTTAAGTAGACTTTTAAGTCTTCTGAACGTAGATTTCTGGTTTTCACAGGACAGACGGAATAAAAATTTCCAGTAGACATTGGGAACTATTGTTGAGTAAGAATATACAGACGTTTCGCTAAACGCAGTTAACATTTTCAATGTCATAGAAACAGAGAGTACAAGATATAATATACATAGAAAGAAAGCTCTGGGTGAGATCACAACATAAGACATATGGGGAGGTCACATTACATGTGTGGGATGACGGGGGATTTTGTCACTGTGGGGCAAATGTCCATTGATGGACAAATGTTCTCTCTATGACCCTGGCGGAACGTCGGAGAGGGACTTGGGTGTTGGTGTGATTGGAAGGTGTGTTGTTGTGGTTGAGAGGGCTACTAGTCCTAGGGAAGGGCTTCATGCTGGGGAGTATGGTAGGGGCTTCCACTTGTCTGTTGATAGTTGGTTGTAAGTCTCGTACGATAAGTGCTTCCTGGAAGAAAAGTCTAGAGTTCTCTGATTCCTTGGCGAGAATGACGGTGTTGTCTTCTAAAAGTTTCCTGGTGATTTGTGTGTTTAGGGCCTCCACTTGACAAGTGGGAAGACATTCTTCTCGACAATGCTATATATATACATATACATATACATATACATATATATATATATATACACACATGTATATATACATATATATATATATATACATGTATATATACATATACATATATATATATGTATATACATACAGTATATATATTATATGAATATATATATATATATATATACATATACATATATATTTATATATATATATATATATACATATATATATATATATATACATATATATATATATATATATATACATATACATATATATATACATACATATATACAGTATATATTATATATATATACATATATATATACATATACATATACATATATATATACATATATATATATATATATATATATATATATGTATATATATACAAGGTGTTCGAGATAAATTTAGCACTTTTTCGGAAAGGAAAGAAAAACGTCATATCTTGGCAAAAAATTGATGTATTCCCAACAATTTAAGTGCATCTCTTAGAAGATATTCTGCCAAATACAGAAGCCACCCCGAGTTTCCACCACGGCCTCCAGGCGGGACCTGAACCTGCAACACGCGGTTTTCACGGTGTCCATCGAGAAACGCCTGAACACCAGTTTGATCCTGGCAATCATCTCGTCTTTGGTGTTGCAGGTGGTACGCTTGGTGTCCATGGGGTTGCAATCAGGTGAGTTAGGGGGCCAGGTGTTGGGACTGGTGAAGTCGTAGAAGTTCTCAAACAGCCACTCCTGGATTTTCTCGAAGGTGTGGCACGGAGCTGAGACCAATGAGATTGATCACATTTTTTATGTCGTTATTCTTCTCTCGTAAACACACAGAATGACCTAATGGAACAGCTGCATAGGCATTTCCATTTTGTAGCAGAACACATTTCAGGCTGTACTTAGAGCTATCTAGAAATAATCTCCAATATCATTTGGATTGGTTAAGAAAGTATTAAACTTTTGTGGTTTGGTTCTGTAGAGCCTTCTTCTTGGAAACTAGAAGCTAACATTTCTGATGCATTTTTCGAGAGACCCAAATCACGGACAATGTTATTCAGCTCTGGCTGGCTAAACTGCAGAGGAGTTGATGATGCTGATGTAGCATAAGATTGATTTGATTTATGAAATTTTTTGGCTCGAAGGCCAAGCGCTGGAGCCGGTAGGCCATTCAGTGCATATTTATCTCATATAGATAAAAATTCAAGTAAAACAATAAAAACAATAAACATTCACAACACATCACAACAACATACACTCACAAGCACTCATATACACAATCTTAAATTTCATAAAAATAAACCGATGTCTTTCAAAAACTTTACAACATTCTTCACATGAGCTTCCTCCCGTAAAATTTGTTTAAAAGATAAATTTGTTAAAAAAAATTGCCCTACGCTTATTGATGTAGCATAAGAGGGACTGTCGGAAAACGGCCAACATTTCAGTTCCATCGTTAGTCTTTCACATTTCTTCGCTACTTTCTTCTTCATTACAAAGGATTACAAAGGTGGAGCATGCTGACAGGAGACCTTTTGGTCCATAGCTAGGTCGGATGCGGAAAAAATATAATAATGATAAATGGATAAAAAAAAATCATAATACTATAAATAATAATAAATAAAATAAATGAATGCATGTAGTTAGATAATAAACAAACAGGTAAATAGTAAATAATAATAAACTGACAACTAATAATAAATGAAAATCAAGCAAATAATAATAAGCAGACAAATAATAACAAACAAATAAACAAACAAACAAGTTGGCAATGAAAGGTGAGGTGGAGAGTAAAGACAATTGTTACTATCCATTACTATTCAAAACTGGAATCAGTAACTCATCGGAGTGCATAGTAAGTCAAATTGCTGAGGAGATACTAAGATGAGTGATTTTATGTCTGTATATCTTGCCAACGCCGCCTTTGGTATTGATCAGACAATAATTGCAGTCAGTTGTGTGGTCCTTTGCCTCCCGCAAGGTCATAGGAATTCCGAAAGGGAAATCCTTACGTTTCCCTTTTGTTCAGTCACGCAGCATTTCTTCACAGTTTTGACACACAGTATGTGGAGCCCATCTCTTTCCTTGGTCATCAAGAGTAAATCTAAAGTACGCTTTATAGGCTCGCTTCACAAACGACAAACGATGTTATATTGCGTCTCTGACGAATCAGCGTGAACTATCCACAAATACAGCAGAAAGCATCAGGTTTGTTCACACACTGATGTTTCCTTGTAGCCATGATAAAATTTTAAAGAAAAAACAAACAAAACTATATATCCCTATTAATAACACAAACGCGTAGGTAATATATTTGGCCGCGAAAAGCTAAAACATAATCCCTCAAATTGCATGAAAACTAGAGAATACAGAACAAAATCGTTTCCATACTTGAAAATAGTGAACCAAAAATATCAAGAAACAGTAAAGAAACCTTATGCAACTGATATTTTAAAAAACATTGTTCTTCTGTGTAACCAAGTAGATAGATAAGTAAGTTAGTAAACAAATAGGTAAATAAATAATTAAATAAATCGATGAATCAATGAATAAGCAAATAGATAAATACATAAGGTAAATAAACAGACAAATAATAAAATAAATAGAGAGATGAATATACCAGCAAATAAATAGATTAATAGATAGATAGATAAACGAATAGATGAATGAATAAAAAATAAGTTAATGGATCAATAAATGTATAAGTAAATGAACAAATAAAATAAATAGATAAATGAATAATAAATAGATAAATCAATCAACCAATCAATCAGTCAATTAATCAATAAGAAATGAATAAGTAAATAAGTGAAAAAAAAAAACGAAAACAAACAAAACAAGCAAACAAACAAACAAAAACAAACAAAAACAAACAAACAAACAAAAACAAAAACAAACAAACAAACAAACAAACAAACAAACAAACAAATAAAGAAATAAACAATCATACATAACAAATAATCGATACTTAAGCTCCAATGCCTTGAGACGGGATGTTGGTGTGTCGTCTCCTCTAAATCATGAAATTCTAATGTCATGGCCCCGTCACCCGCTTCCACATCGAAGTCCAAAGTCAACTGCCGAAGCCCAATTGTGTGGAGCCTTTGATCAAGCATCAGGAATAGCCCACATGCAAATCCACTTCGATTTCCGAACTCCACTTAACGGGGATTTACACGATTCCCCTAGTTGCGGCATCTGCGAAGCTATCTCCCACTCATCCCTTTCCACCATACCCACTCCCACCCCGATCCCTCATCCTCCCCCCAAAACAAAAAGAGGCTGTCTACTTTAGCGTGGCTAAGAAAAAGAAATGAATGTAAAAATGCGTACTTACATTCATACACACATACACATGTGTATACGTACATACATACATACATACATACATACACACATGCATACATGCATACATGCATACATGCATACATACATACATACATACATACACACATACATATATACACGCATACATACATATATAAAAACACTCGTGGCACAGTGGTAAAGTTCCCGGTTGCTACTACGGCAGTCCTGGTTCGAATCCCACCCAAGGCTGAAATAATCTCAGTATCGCTGCGCTGCAGGTCGTTACTCCAACTCTCGTGGGCGGAGAAATGGGTGTGTGTGTGCGTGTAAGGTCACAGCATTACCCATAGATCGGTCATATATGAGTTCTGAGGTCTCTTCCGGGAGGGAAATAGCTATCGATCACGAGTCTAACACGTGAACCAAGACCATGGTGAATCACATGCATACACATACACATACGTATGAATATACATATACATTAACATAAACATATACTGTGCATATACATATATATATATATATATATATATATATATATATATATACATATACATATACATTTGCAGAAAAAATCACTAGGAAACAAGAATCTTAGTCCGTACGTTTTCGTCTATTAAGACATTATCAAGAAATACAAAGTGACAGAGACATAGGTGGATATATATACATAAAGTAGTAGACAAGCTAGGAAACTTGGAAAGGACACACAAGATCTTTCATAACCAGGTTGAGAAGTGTTTACTTCTAAGGACATTTCATCATATGACGTTACATCACCCGGGGCTGCTAACACTTGGATTTTTTTTCTTTTTTTTTTTTTTACAAATTTCTTAATAATAGAATCATCCAGTTTATACAAACCTAAACTTAGATTAACATTTTGATCGAAGATATGCTTAATGTGACTGGATTCGATAATGTTTCTTTCTAATAAAAACCTACAAGAAATTATTTCCTTAGAATTATCCCAGTCAATAGGATGGCTGTGGTCTCTTACATGAACAAAAAGGCCACTGGAAATTTGCTCACTCCTTACAATATATTTATGTTGGTTTATCCTTGTATGTAAATCTTTGCCAGTTTGGCCGATATAAAATTTGTTACATTTAAGGCATGGAATTGAGTAGACACAACCCTCATCTACCTCAGGTGAATTTTTAATTAGTTTACTTTTTATAGTATTGTTGTTTTTGAGGACCAAGTTAACATTGAAATGTTTGAGAATATTAGGCAGTCCACCTAATTTCTCACTGTAAGTTTATAACCAAAAGGTTCTTTTTGTAAAATACTTTTCTTTCGTGTGAGGTGTTATGGAAGGATTTTGTAAGCCATTTTATGAGAAGTGTCTACTAATTGTTTTGGATATATTAACTCAGAAGCTATGTTATATATTTTCCTTAGCTCATCATCCAAAAATTCTGGGCTACATATCCTGCAAGCTCTAAGAAACATGGAAAACACAGAAAGTTTTGTTTTTTGATGATGAGCCGAGTAAAAGTGGACATATGATGAGACATTAGTTGGTTTTCTATAAACGTCATATTTAAATTTTCTAACATTACGATGAATTGAAATATCCGAAAATGGTAATTTGTTCTCTATTTCTATTTCAAAAGTGAAATTAATTGAAGGGAAATAGAAATAGAGAACAAATGACCATTTCTGGATATTTTGATTCATCGTAATGTGTCTATTCAATTCCATGCCTTAAATGTAACAAATTTTATATCGGCCAAACTAGCAAAGACTTGCAAACAATGAGAAATCAATATAGATATAGTGTAAGAAGTGGCCAAATATCCAGTGGTCTTTTTGTTCATGTAAGAGACCACAGCCATCCTATTGACTGGGATAATTCTAAGGAAATAATTTCTTGTATGACTTTTTTTTTTAGAAAGAAACATTATCGAATCCAGTGACATTAAGCATACCTTCGATCAAAATATTAATTTAAGTTTAGGTTTGTATAAACTGGATGATTTTATTATTAAGAAAATTGTAAAAAATGCTCCAAGTGTTAGCAGCCCCGGGTGATGTAACGTCATATGATGAAATGTCCTTAAATGTAAACACTTCTCAACCTGGTTATGAAGTATCTTGTGTGTCCTTTCCATGTTTCCTAGCTTGTCTACTACTTTATGTATATATATCCACCTATGTCTCTGTCACTTTGTATTCCTTGATAATGTCTTAAATAGACGAAAACGTTTGGACTAAGTTTCTTATTTTCCAGCGGGTTTTTTCTGCAAATTATTTCACGTGTGCCTTGCAAATTACTGCAAAATACATATACATATACATATACATGTACACATACATATACATATACATATACACATACATATACATATACATATACATATACATATACATATACATATACATATACATATGCATATGCATATACATATACATATACATATACAAATACATATACATATACATATGCATATACATGTGCATTTACATAAACATATTCATATCCATATAAAATTGTCACGTCCTTAGCGTGAGTAGAATCCTATGGTTGTGCTGCGTTACGCCCTTGCGTGAATAGTCTCCTGTATGTTTTTAAGGCACGCCTTGCATGAATATGATGTGTTGTGTAACATCATTAATGTATGTTATAAATGTATGTTATAATGTATTTTACAATGTATGTTATAAAAGTATGTTATATAGTAAACCGTTGCGCAATTCTCGTCTACTGGGGCGCGTTTCTAATACGTTCTGTCAAATAACGTCAAGCTCACAAAAAATTTACATAATTTGGACGGAAGCATGTTCTTCTTTCCAATTGGTTGGAGGCGGTTAAACTACCTATTTTAGATAATTTCGACATCCCGGAAACGTAGTTACCCATTCCTTGGCTATAGAAGGTCAAGCAGAGAGTGACTACATAGAGACCCCGAAAGAAACCCCTAGTGAGAGAATCAGAGGCGAGACGGCACAGAAGAGAGAAGACAAGAAAAGAAGCAGACGCCAACGGGTTGCTGAAGTTGTTTTGTTGTCGTCGTCGTTTACGGTGTTGCTGTTGTTATTATTATTGTTGTTGTTGTTGATGTTACGAGTAATATTGATGTTGTTGTTAAGGCTGTTGAAGTTGTTTTGTTGTCGTCGTCGTTTACGTTGTTGCTGTTGTTGTTGTTATTATTATTGTTGTTGTTGTTGATGTTACGAGTATTATTGATGTTGTTGTTAAAGCTGTTGTTGAAGTTGTTGCTGTTGTTTGTGTTGTTGATATGTAGTTCCTGAAACAAAGATGTGTTGTTAAAGTTGTTTTGTTGTCGTCGTCGTTTACGTTGTTGCTGTTGTTGTTATTATTGTTGTTGATGTTATTATTGATGTTGTTAAAGCTGTTGTTGAAGTTGTTGCTGTTGTTTGTGTTGTTGATATATAGTTCCTGAAACAAAAATGTGTTGTTGAAGTTGTTTTGTTGTCGTCGTTTACGTTGTTGCTGTTGTTGTTATTATTGTTGCTGTTGTTGATGATGTTACGAGTATTATTGATGTTGTTAAAGCTGTTGTTGAAGTTGTTGCTGTTGTTTGTGTTCTTGATATGTAGTTCCTGAAACAAAGATGTGTTATTGAAGTTGTTTTGATGTCGTCGTCGCTTACGTTGTTGCTGTTGTTGTTATTATTGCTGTTGATGTTATTATTGATGTTAAAGCTGTTGTTGAAGTTGTTGTTGTTGTTGTTGTTGTTATGTAGTTCCTGAAACAAAGATGACGACTGCCTCTGTCCCATACAGATCCCTGGTTAAATCGACTTCCAAAGTTTCAAGTCATGTGTTGACTCGACATTCCCTATTGCAAAGGAAAACGTCCTTTGGTGCAATCCTACACATTTGAACAAAGAGGAAATGTGCCAGTCATGTCTCTTTAAACCGTGACAAGATTTGCAAAAATAATTTTCTTGAATCGAAGGCCTTTACGCATGTCAGCCTGCAAGGTTTCTGCTGAAAACTCTTTTCCATCTCAACAAACGTTTTCATCATCCAAATGTTTTACGATGTAAAACGTTTGGTCCGACTTAGTCGAGGCGATACTCCCTGAAAATGGTTCAGGCTTTGAGAAAATTTACTAGACAATGTTTTGAAGACTAGACTAGGTTCTTTTATTTTTCGAATATCCAAATAGCTTATACTCAGTTTCGTCCAATGTTGATAGCAATATTGGAACCACGTTCGTTGGACAGTGGCACCGAGTCACTATTATACATTCTTGGTATTGGGCGCTTAAGAACCTTTTCAACTGCTCCAAGCAATTGAACATAAGGTTAACAGTGGCAAAGAAACACAAACTGACAACAAACCAGCTAGAAAGATTAATTGACTTGACCGGGAAATATCTAATATGCTAATAAGGTATGGTTATCGTATAATAATCTATGCTTGTTCTTCAGCGAACAGGCTAAGTTTTAATGTAAGGATATGCTGAAGCTTCTTATGACTTATCAAAGAACTGACTACAACTCAAAAAATTGTTTTTTAGGTGAAACTACTCTTATTTTTTCCCCAGGCCCTTGACCATGGCAACAAAGAAATCTCTCTGGCGAGGGAAATAGTCACGTGCGCCCACACGCACGCACGTACGCGCGAGCGCACACACCTACACACACACACACACACACACACACACACACACACACACACACACACACACACACACACACACACACACACACACACACACACACAAACACACAGACACACACAAACATAAACAAAACACAAACACACATTCATAAACACAGACACGAACACGCACACACACACACACACACACACACACACACACACACACACACACACACACACACACACACACACACACACACACACACACACACACACACACACACACACACACACACACACACACACACACACACACACACACACACACATACATACACACACATACACACACACACACACACACACACACACAAACACTTACAAACACACATAAACAAAACACAACTCACATTCATAAACACGAACACGCAGACACACACACACACACACACACACACACACAAACACACACACACACACACACACACACACACACACACACACACACACACACACACACACACACACACACACACACACACACACACACACACACACACACACACACACAAACACACACACACACACACACACACACACACACACACACACACACACACACACACATACACACACACACACACACACCTACACACACACACACACACACACACACACACACACACACACACACACACACACACACACACACACACACACACAAACACAAACAATCACAAACAAACACAAAGAAACACAAACAAGAACACAAACTCAAACTAAGAGCAGACCCACACACAAATAAAAAAAACACACAAAAAAACCCACAAAAAAAAAACACAAACAAACAAATAACTAGCATCAGTTGAATCCTCCAAACAACATCTTAGGGAGCTGCTTTATCACCATTAGCTGTGTCCTTAGGAAACGATAAGAAAGGTTGACACTCTTCCAGCAACTCCCCACCCCCACCCCCCACCCCTGCACCGGAGTCTTGGGGTGGGAGTGGGGGTGGGGGTGGGGTTGGTGAGTGAACAACTCTATATTTAGGGGTAAAGACCATTTCCCAAATAACGAACCTTTCTCAATGTTTCAAGGTATGCATTGATGCGTTGGATTATCTATTTAGCTCTCTATCTATTTAGCTATTCATGTATTAATCTATCTATTTATTCATCTATTTATCTATCTATTCATTGAACGATTAGCCATTTAGCTATTTAACGATTTGATTAGCTATTTCTCTATTTATCTATCCATCTATCTATTGATCTATCTGTATATATATATATATATATATATATATATATATATATATATATACCTATATATTTATCCATTTATGTATTCATCTATTGAGCCATTTAACTATTTAGCTTTTTTTGCTGTCTATCTCTTTAACTATTTATCTAGTTGAGGACAAACCGAAGGACTAATCTAGATCAGATTTCCTAAGATTTACCCTAAATCCCTAAGAAGATTCCCCTGAGCTGAATCAATTTTTTTTTATGAATTAGATACAGGGACACAGAACAACCGTGATAAAATCGAGGAAGGTGAAGTTGAGACAATGGCTGATGTACTCAGATGAAGAAGCATCTATTACGAAACACGTGGAGAAATTAATGAGCATAAGGGAAGAAGCAGACACCGTCAACTTTGGACATCCATTTCACGAGACTTGGAAATGAGCTAAGGGAGATTAATGACACCAACGTCATTAGGAGGGAGTGACCACATTCTGTTAAGGTTTGATTTCGTTATCAGGGACGGTATAAAGGAATAAAAAGAGATCATGGGGATGATATTAAAAAAAAAAAAATCTACAAAAATCTAAAGTAAAGAACTATATCAAGCAGAGGGAGTGAAATTATATATTTGAAATAAATGTAAATGATAAATGGTAATATTTCTAGAATTAGGCAAGGAATGAAGAAACACAAAACAAAAATTAGAAGTCTTGGCTGAAATAAGTGATTGGTTCAATGACAAATGTAAGAAAGCAAGAAAATCGAACAGACGAAACTGAAGAGGCATAGAGGCATAAAAAAAATGAAAATGAAAAAATAAAAAAGCCCAATATAATAGATTCAGGGAGAAAAGACATAAATATTTGAGAGCAAGGAGCGAGGAAGCAATAGATTACGAAAAAGGCATTACAGAACAGGGATAAGAACCGGGCGTGGATCCACGCCAAGGTTCTTAAGTCGCGACAGAGTGCCTTCCGCGTAATGTCCCCCCCTTGGGTCACGAGGTACCACTGAAGCTATAATGTAACATTAAAGAATGCTCTGATGACGTCATCGTATCGTACTGGTCTCACATTTGCATAGTTGTGGGTTCGAGTTCCGTTCTCCTCTCCGATTCCCAGTAGTGACTGCCCTAAAAGCTCCTAAAGCGCATAATGTAGCAAAGCTAACGGTTTCAGCTACAGGTACTCATCGCCTCCTGGTGTAAGCTCATTACCTAGACTCTCTAAAGGATGCACTGTACCAACACGATGTAAGTAACCTGCCTTACCACCGAACGCTATCCAAAGCACCGCGGCCTTAACAAATTATTCACATGGTCGGTGAAATTGCAAATGGACTTTAATATCTCAAAATGCAGCGTGTTAAATGTAGGTTTATCCAACCCAGAAAGCAGGTATAGCTCAGATAACATCTTTTTAGAGAAAACTGAGTGTGAGAAAAAAATGAGTTCTAGTGAGTCCTGACCTTAAATACAGGATACAGTGCGTTAGCGCCAGGAATATAGCTAACAGAGCATTGTTTCATCACTAGGACAGTTAAAAATAAAAGTGTAGAAGTAGTTATCAAACTCTATCTGCCGTTAGACCCATTCTTGACTCCGCAATACATAAATATCAATTCAATAGAATCAGTACACAGGAGAATGATCAAATTGATACATGGGCTCAGAACCTGTCGAGGATAGGGTTAGGCACCTTAATTTACACTCTCAAGAAAGACGCAAAGTGCGGGGTGATCTAATCGAGCTGGCTCAAGGGCTTTAACAAGGGGTATGCAGACATGGTCATCATATTAAGACAACAGGACAGGACTCGCAGTAATGCATTTGAATTGGACTAATTTAGGTTTAAGAAAGAAATAAGCAAGATTTGGTTTACTAGTTGAGTGGTAATCGAATGTAACAGATAATCATGCAGTGAGCGCTGAAACTATCGGTTGTTTTAAGAAAAAGGTTAATCAACTTTATGGATGGGGATGGTAGGTGGTAATGGACATGGAACTGCCTAGTGTGGGCCTTGTTGTCTCTTGCAGTCTCCTTCATTCTTATGTTTTTGTGTTATGGCGTGGTGACCCTGTTCACAGGATAATCTCCGAGGTTGTTAATAGACACACCGCGTGGTTGCCTCAGATACTTTCCGCGTCTGGAAACGATGGGATTGATCTGGAGTCTGCATGTATGGCTTTGATTTGTCACGGTGTTAACCTCATTGTTAGTTTTAACTGGGAAAACATAGGGTTAAGCTAATTGTAACGTTGATTCTACTCGTCTTTGATCATTAAATCTGAAAATAAATTCCTTTATTTTTGTTACTACGTTCTGTAATTATTCGTTATGGTTGAATAACTGAGTTACAATGAGTTATAATAACGTAGAATGATGTAAGCCGCCACAAGAACGTTCCTTCTTTAAGGAGGTGGAATTAGGAAAAAAAAATATTGGTTGTTTTTGTAATTAAGACCATCAAAACCTCTTCTAATAACGCGAGTTAGAAAAGCGTGGAAAAGCTTATATTACCAGTACTGCATTGGTTAGCTGTTTGTTGTTATTGATATTGTTATTGTTAGTTATTATTGCTGTTGTTGTCGATTTTGTTGTTTTTCTTATTCTTTTGTTGTTGTTGTTGCTAATGCCGCTGTTATTGTTGTTGCCGCTGTTGTTGTTACTGTTGTTGTTATTGTTGTTGTTGTACTGCATTGGTTAGGTGTTTGTTGTTACTGTTATTGTTGTTGTTAGTTATTGTTGCTGTTGTTGTCGATTTTGTTGTTGTTCTTACTCTTTTATTGTTGCTGTTGTTGTTAGTGCCGCTGTTATTGTTGTTGCCGCTGTTGTTGTTACTGTTGTTATTATTGTTGTTGTTGTACTGCATTGTTTAGCTGTTTGTTGTTATTGTTATTGTTAGTTATTGTTGCTGTTGTTGTCGATTTTGTTGTTTTTCTTACTCTTTTATTGTCGTTGTTGTTGTTAGTGCCGCTGTTATTGTTGTTGCCACTGTTGTTGTTACTGTTGTTGTTATTGTTGTTGTACAGCATTGGTTAGCTGTTTGTTGTTATTGTTATTGTTAATTATTGTTGCTGTTGTTGTCGATTTTATTGCTTTTCTTACTCTTTTATTGTCGTTGTTGTTGTTAGTGCCGCTGTTATTGTTGTTGCCGCTGTTATTGTTACTGTTATTATTGTTGTTGTCATTGTTGTTGTTATTTTCGCTTGGATTCATGGAACCGATTTTTATTTTGACTTACGAGCTCCATGTTCGATTATTATTTATCTTCTCTTTTCTTTCCAGTATCTGGGTGTCTTCTCAATTCCGCTCTTGTTCGAGAACACTGTTCTCGTCTTGTCAATTTCGTTGTTGCTCTCCGAGCTTCCTTTTATACTTTTATGGATTCACTTCGTGTTACTTGCATGTAACCTGATGTTTTCTCTTTATTTTTCTTCTCTTCATCTCTGCAGTTCGTGAGTATTCGTTTTATTCATCAGGACCCACGGTCATTAGTCTATATTACGTTCAGCTGTTGCCGCGAGTTTCACTAAATGGAAAACCTTCAGACTCACAGTGGTTGTCAACCGTACTCAGAACCTTCCATAGATCACTTTCTGGGAAGAAACCTATGAGTGTTGTCTGTGTTTTGTGCTTCAGAGTGAAACTGTTTCTATGTCAACGACTGGAAATGATAGGGAGAAGAGAGAAATCGCCGTTTGTCAGCTGTCCATGTGTGAAAAGGTGAAAGAAACATTTTGGTTCAGTCTGGAAACAGAGTGTCAGCTTCTAAGGGCTGTCGAGTGTACATTTGCTGTTGTCATGGAATTAACTTACCTACGCTTCTCTTCTTTGTGAATATCCTCTTCTCGTGGATATTTTTCCCCTTGTCATTTTGAGGCTTTGCAAGATTCAGCCACGATTTTTGAGGAAAAGTTTTCAGATTCTATTTTGAGAACTTTTCCCCATACCATTACTTTGTCACCTTCCTCCCTTTCCAACTCCTTCCTTTCCCTCTCCTCCTTTCCCCCTTCCTCCATTCTCCCCTCTTCCCTTCCCCCCTCCTCCCATCCCCTCTCCTCCCTTCCTCTCTCCTCTCTTTCCCTCTCTCCCCCTCCCCTCCTCCTTTTCTCCCTCCTCCATCCCCCCTCCTCCTGTCCCCTCTCCTCCATTCCTCCCATCCTCCCTACTCTCTATCCCCTCTTTCCTTCCCCCCTCCTCCCATCCCCTCTCCTCCCCTCTCTCTCCTCTCTTCCCCTCTCTCCCCCTCCCCTCCTCCTTTTCTCCCTCCTCCATCCCCCCTCCTCCCGTCTCCTCTCCTCCCTTCTCCCTTCCTCCCATCCTCCCTACTCTCTATCTCCTCTTTCCTTTCCACTCTTTCTTTACCCCCTACTCCCTATCCCTCTCCTCCCTTCCGCCCTCCTACCTACACCCTCTTCCCTTTTCCCTCCTCCCTTCCCCCCACTCCCTGCCTCCCTCCTCCATTCCTCCTCCTCCCTTTCCCTCTTCCCTTCACCCTCCTCTCTGTTTCTCTCCTTCTTTCCTCCCTCCTCTCCTCCCTCCTCTTCCTTTCTCCTTCCTCCCTTACTCCCTCTTCCCTTCCCCCTCCTCCCTTAGCCCCTCTTCCTTTTCCTCCTCCTCCTCCTCCCTATCCCTCTCCTCTGTTCCCCTCTCCTCCCTTGACCCTCTTCTCTACCTCTCTCCTCCCTTTCCTTCTCCCTCTCCCCTCCTCCCATCCCCCGTCCTCCCTTCCTACCTCACTTCTTTCCCCTCTTTCCTTACCCCTCCTTCCTTCCTCCCTCTCCTTTCCCTCTCCTCTCTTCTCCCCTCCTCCCTTCCCTCCTCCTCCCTTCCATCCTCCTCCCCTCCCTTCTCCCATTTTCCCATGATTCTTTATAGATATTCCTTCTTTATTCCACACTTTTTACTCCAAACTTTTCTCAAGTATGCTACAGAACTCTACGGCAACAAATCCTATTCTTTGTGTCCCCCTCCCCACTCCCCACCTCCCCCTCCACCTCAATGTTTTCTCCATTTCTTCAACGGACTGTATCGAGACTTTGAGGGCATAAATTCCGATCTAATCTCCACATATATGGATATAGTTTTATCCCTAGCACTGACAAAACTACTAAAGATGATTCATACGAA
>NC_134782.1:56582968-56587968 GCF_046742065.1 Oratosquilla oratoria | reverse complement strand
TATTGCACTTCTCCAGCTCTTCTATCCTAGGTGGGAGATGATGGTGGGAGATGATGGTGGAAGTTAGATCAAGAAATGGTGATAATGAATTCGAAAATAATTATCTTGTTTACTTTACGTTCGGGAGATCGTCCGTGCGTTCCTTTTGATTAATGACAAGAGGAGGAGGAGGAGGAGGAAGAGGAGGAGGAGGAGGAGGAGGAAGAGGAGGAAGGGGAGGAGGAGGAGGAGGAGGAGGAAGAGGAGGAGGAAGATTGTTTTATGTATATATTTTGTCATGCAGGTGAGAGTTTTTGAATGATAGATTGAATTTTTGTTTTTATTCACATAGAAAATGGTGTGGACATCTAAAAATAGTAAGAAATTATAAAAAAATGTATCATTTGATTATTAGAATTTCGTTATTCTTAAAGGAAACAAAAGATAGGAAAAAAAAAACTAGGACAGATCCAAAACAAAACCCGAGTTGTGACGGCACACTAGGCTAGCATGTTGCTTTCTGTTGCTACTTCGTTTGAGTAGAAATAACTTCGGTTGTAATAATCTAGATTTCCGTAAGAACACCTCAACAACGTGTCTACCATTCGTGTTCTAGGTTTAACTTTTCACTATACAACGCAAGAATAATTTGACAATTAGAAAATTGAAAAAAAAACAACAAAGAAATATATCGTCTCCGAAGTCGTTTTTACTCAAACGAAGTAGCAAAAGGAAATAGCATGCTAGCGAGAAATGTCTAGTATGCCTTCATTTTTAACCGCAGACCAACAACCATCACAAACAGTTGCTACAATTTCGTATGAATTTCTTTTCATAGAGCCAGGGAGAAATGCTTAAAAGAAAGTAAGAGAAAACATAAAAGAACGCGCGGAATCCCCAAACAGCGGTATGTCCGCTGTATTTGTGAATACAAACTACCATTTGCATCTGATTAAAATTAATTTGATCGTATTCCCTTTGGCTAGCGTACTGTTTGAGCCTTTCATTACTGTGAAATAAAACAAACACATTTCTGCAAAGCCCTCAGGACCTTGAATATACAAAGGCTTAGTATATTCGTCCTCCGTCAAGGTCTTTAGTCTGACATATACACATCAAAACGATATACCGTATCAAATATCAAATATCATTCCATATTAAATACGTGTTTTTATTTGAAAGGTGATATGCTTTGTTCATTTCTCTATTGTCACCGCTGTGTATCGTAATGCGATAAATAACAATGAAAGGTACATTTGCACTGTTATGATACAAAATGGGGCAGATTCGATTGTTCTAATTTGGGACTAAAGGTAACACACACAAACCTAGACTTTGGTACAAGAAAACTATACTTCTATATTTGTCTATGTGAGGGTAAAATATTCACTTGAATACATACATACACACACACACACATATATATTATATATATATATATATACATATTATATATATATATACATATATATATATATATATGATGTTGCTGTTCATTAGTGAATTACTCATATATATATATATATATATATATATATATATATATATATATATATATATATATATAAATATATATATACGTGTGTGTGTGAGTGCCAATTGCCCGATATCTGGAACTGTCTTGATGTATTGACATTAGACAGGTAAATTGTATGAGATACAAACTAATTACGAATCACAATCACAGCATATGACATTTGATCTATGTACTGAGTGCCAATTGCTCAATGTTTGAAATTGTCAGTATCTATTAATGATATACATACGGAATTGTATGAGGTACAAGCTAACGGCAAATACGGTCTATGATGTTTAAGCATGTACTTTACGACGTATGTAAAATGGTATTGAAAATGTTCATGCTTGAAATTGAGTTATTGTATTCATTCATTATGTATAATAAACTGGTGTTATGAGAATGTACTAGAAGGCAAGGGTATTATCAAGTAGAAATATAACTCATTTATTTACGCTCCCTTATGTAGTATTACGCCATCAGAAAGTAGTTCCGTAGGTGACGTCGGTATCGTCTCAATGACAACCGGCCTTTCCATGTCTAGTCTTTGGTCAGTGAAGATGTGACTACCGTAAGTTGTCAAGGGAATTCTTTGTTGGCAAGCATTAATTGAGAATAATTATGTAATGTATTTGAATAATGTGTTATTGAGTTAATGTAGAAGTCATATTAATGATAATATGTTTGCCTTCTCAGAATATGTATGGATGATGAAGATAGGAGAGGATTTATAATGCTATGGAGGCGGTGAAAACAATCATGGTAGAGTATTGAGATGATTATATTAATTGTGTGGAATAATGATGTACGATGAGAATTGATAATGAAGTGTGTTTAATTATTGCAATGATTGTTAATCTAATGGATTAAGTGTCAATACAAACTTTAATTGTAAACCAATTTGCAGAAACCACACCGTCTACATGTGAAACATCTAACCGAAGGATATGAATAAAACGAAGTGTGCTGTTATATGATTGCCTTTCCCATCCCTCTGTACCTCATGCCGCCGACCTTCGGAGACGGCGTCGACAATATATATATATATATATATATATATATATATATATATATATATATATATATATATATATATATATATATATATCAAGGACTATTATTACACAGGACGTGTGTACCCAGATCCCTGGGTCCGCTAGCGGAGGCTATTGCTTTCTTTGTAACCTAACATTTTATATTGGACAAATATATCAAAACTAGAAACCTAACATTGTATATAGGACAAATATATCAACTATTGACTTATTCAATGCAGTATAAGTTAATACAAACTCTTATAGTGAAATAAGAAACTATTTTTAAGGCACTGTTATGCTTTGAAATGCCAATTTTAGCCGGACTTAACAGGTATTATTGTATGAGGTTAGTGGACACCAGGGTTGGCGATTTTTTTTTTATCTTTTTAGAAAATATAAACGATTTTTTTTAATTAAATCAGATTGATTTGATTTAAATAGATTTTTTTTATAGATTTTAAATATTGTGGGATTGCTATCTGATATGCGATCTGATTGCTAAAGGACATTTTTAGCATATCAATATAAGGAGCAGTGTTGTATAGAATTGACACAAGTAAACAAGGAACGGTATAAGCCGTATGTGAGGACAGTATGCTCAGGTTCACTCGATTCCTCCAAGAGTTTTCTCATCTTGGTGACATTTGCTGCATTGTCTGTCACAACACTTCCAATGTGGCAACCAAAATCTTGTTCAGCCTTCTTGATCGAATTTTGTACAAGTTGTAGAAGATATTCAGTAGTGTGAGGTTTCCCTGGCGTGTCTGTTGTCAACTAAATAAATCTGACCAGTGGATGTTCTTAGAGTGACACATATTATGGGCTCATTATGGATATTAGACCACCCATCAATTGAAAGACATACAGTTTGATTATTCAGGTCATCTGCACACTTTTTATATTCCTTTTCATACACAAGATCCAAGTACTTATCAGCAATATCTTTTCTGGATGAAGGAATATAACCTGGCCTCAGGTTCTGAACCATCTTGAGAAACTGAGGATGCTGAACAAGACGAAATGTTGAATTTGTAGCAAATCTTCTTGCAACTTATTTGTCGAGATTTTCCTTTTGAGTGCCTGAAGTTTTTATGATAAATCTGTTCAGAGATGTTGATGACTTTCTTTTAGATGAAAATGATTTAGCAGAAGTGGCGCCTGTGGAGGAGTCTGATAGTAACCTTTTTAATGGTGGAGTCAGGTTTGCAGATAATTCAAGTGGAGCCGGTGATGAAGGGATTGAAGGTTTTGACGGATTTTGGGAATATATGTGATAGGAGAAAATTGAAAGTAAATGTTGGTAAAAATAAGGTGATGAGGTGTACAAGGGGTGAAGGTGGCAGTAAACAGAGACAAATAAATAGTGTTAGATATTTAGGGTCACATCTTTGCATGTATGAATGAATGAATGTATGTATGAATGTATGTATGCATGTGTGAATGTATGTATGCATGTATGTATGAATGTATGTATGCATGTATGAATGTATGTATACATGTGTGAATGTATGTATGCATGTATGTATGAATGTATGCATGCATGTATGAATGCATGATTGTATGTATGCATGTATGAATGTATGCATGCATGTATGAATGTATATATGCATGTATGAATGTATGCATGAATGTATGTATGAATGTATGTATGCATGTATGAATGTATGTATGAATGTATGTATGCATATATGAATGTATGTATGCATGTATGTATGAATGTATGTATGCATGTATGAATGTACTGTATGTATGCATGTATGAGTATATACATGTACGTATGTATGTGCAAATCACCACACAGTGTACTGTATATATCTAGGATACACTTTCAACGCAGGTTCATCAATATTAACTCTCCTTCGGTAAATAACCTTTGGGAACAACTTTTTGAATGCGACTCAGAGGCTACAAAGTGATTGGGAAGCTCGGAAAAGGCAGCTTCTGCTCCGTCTACGCCGCCCGAAGAAAGAGCGACAGGACACTCGTGGCCATAAAGAAGATGGCTCTCCATATGGTGGACACCTGGGGCGAGCATGAAGGACGACGGGTGCCCGAAGAAGCTGCCTTTCTATACAAGGTGCAGCACGTTCCAGGTGTCATCAAGCTCCTGGACTGCATCACCAAGGAGGACACCATCTTCATGGTCATGGAACTCGTCTCCGGGTCCATGACCATAGAAGATTGCATGAAGACCCACAGACCCTTGAAAGAGAGAGTCATCAGGAGGATCTTCAGGCTCCTGGTAAGGACGGTCGAAGGATGTTTGGATGCGGGGGTTTCTCATAAAGACATCAAGGCAGAGAACGTCTTAGTCTTCAGAGACCGGGAGACTGGAGCCCTCGACATCAAGCTGATCGACTTCGGGTGCGGGGAGTTCGTGAAGGGAGATCGAGGCACCGACACGGGAGGGACTGAGATCTATTGGTCCCCGGAGTTCGTGTTAGAGGGCGAGTACCTCCACGCCCCTG
>NC_134782.1:56567968-56575468 GCF_046742065.1 Oratosquilla oratoria | reverse complement strand
ATAAACAGGGGCTTCAAGAACAACAAACCCCTTGTTTTGTATTAATTGTTATAAATAGACAAATAGAAATGAAGAGCGGATGGACTCTCGGGAAGACGACGACAGACTGACGGAAACTGAGAAACCAGACCAGAAATCTCCGACATATACTCGTAGGTCGGAATACGGCAGTGTCGGAAAGGTTTTATGTGTTACTAGAATACAGAAAGTCCATAAATTAACCCTCTTCCTCTTCCCTACCTCTCCCTTCCACCCCCACCCCGCCACACAAACCAATAGCTTTCCATATTTCACTGACGCCTCCCCTTCCCCCCTCCCCTCTCCTCTCTCCCCTCCCCCCTCCCCTTCAACCCTTTCCCCCTTCTACCTTCCCCCCTTCCCCCCTCCCTCCCCCAGCCATCTGACAAGGTTCCATCACAATCAAACTGGGGAACGAGGGTTGGAGGTATACAATTCGTAGCAATATGTTTCCCCGCCAAAACCACCAAATCCCTTCCTTTCCCCCTCTCTAGATAAAACGGGCGTTCTGAAATTTCCATTTCAGTGGTATGATTAATTTTTTGGGCTGATAAATCTTGCCTATCAACAATACATACCAGTTATTCAGATTTCATGCCCGATGTTCATATATATATATATATATATATATATATATATATATACATATATATATATATACATACTATATATATACATACATACATACATAAATATATATGTATATATGCAAAGTAGACCACTTGGAAAAAATAAACTAACGAAGCAGAGCGCTTTCGTATATTACATCTTCAATGCAACAAGTGCACTGGATGTAATATACGAAAGCGCTCTGCTTCGTTAGTTTCTTTTTTCCAAGTGGTGTATTTAGCATAAGTGAACACACGTACCCGTGTTCTTATTAGCATATGTATATATACGTGTGTGTTGTGTGTGCTGCGCGCGCTTGCATGTGTGTGTGTGTTTGTGTTGCTCTGGAGATCCTTGTTCTGCTATTTCTGTTTCCTAATTTTCCCGGTGAGGTTTTCGTCGCGCGCTCATTTGCACTTGCTCCCCTTAAGAGAGATATTTCACAGGACCTGTGCTCTTATTACGCCTTTTCCTCTGGCGCATTAATCTCCTTAAGTATGCGTATCAGTCAACCGTCCGGGTTTGCCCGCTGTAGAGATCGGTCTGCAAATATCCAACTCCTGACGGTCATTACGTTCTCTTTCACTCCTCTCTCTCTCTCTCTCTCTCTCTCTCTCTCTCTCTCTCTCTCTCTCTCTCTCTCTCTCTCTCTCTCTCTCTCTCTCTTTGAGTTTGAAAAGAGGATGTATTGAGAATTCTTCTAATTTTATATTTGTTGGTTTCGGCATTGTTCCTGACGACCGGCGACGACGACGACGACGGCGAACGACGACGACGACGACGACGACGACGACGACGACGACGACGACGACGACGGCGAACGACGACGACGACGACGACGACGACGACGACGACGACGACGACGACGACGACGACGGCGGCGAACGACGACGACGACGACGACGACGACGTCGTCGCCGCTGCCGCTGCCATCACCATCACCATCACCACCACCAACAACCACCAACACCACCACCACCATCGTTATTATCGTCGTCGTCGTCGTCGTCATCGTCATCATCATTATTATTACGGTATTATTATTATCGCTATTATTATCATCATTATAATTACTATTATTATCTTGCAGTTATTCCCTTTGCAGTCGTATTTTGTCAGTCACAGGACATAACCTTCTTATTCCGGAAAGTCTGAAAAAGTGTGGATAGTTAGCTTGAGCCCTATTTTGTTCCTTGGGAAGAAAAAAAAAAGAGAGAGAGAGAGAGAGAGAGAGAGAGAGAGAGAGAGAGAGAGAGAGAGAGAGAGAGAGAGAGAGAGAGAGAGAGAGAGAGAGAGAGAGAGAGAGAGAGAGAGAGAGAGAGAGAGAGAGAGAGAGAGAGAGAGAGAGAGAGAGAGAGAGAGAGAGAGAGAGAGAGAGAGAGAGAGAGAGAGAGAGAGAGAGAGACAGAGAGAGAGACAGAGAGAAAGAGAACGAGAGAGAGAACGAGAGAAAGAGAGAGAACGAGAGAGAACGAGAGAGAGAGAGAGAACGAGAGAGAGAGAACGAGAGAGAGAGAACGAGAGAGAGAGAACGAGAGAGAGAGAGAACGAGAGAGAGAGAACGAGAGAGAGAGAGAGAGAGAGAGAGAGAGAGAGAGAGAGAGAGAGAGAGAGAGAGAGAGAGAGAGAGAGAGAGAGAGAGAGAGAGAGAGAGAGAGAGAGAGAGAGAGAGAGAGAGAGAGAGAGAGAGAGAGAGAGACAGAGAGAGAGAGAGAGAGAGAGAGAGAGAGAGAGAGAGAGAGAGAGAGAGAGGGGTGTTAGAAATTACGGAAGGACTTTACTAATATTAGTCTAATTCTTTCAGTCTCTTTGTCTGTCTTTTTTCGGTCTTCCGTTTTCTTTCTTGTTTTCTTTTTTGCATTTCTCCTTCCTTTCCCTCTTCCTTCCATTTTTCATTGTTTTAGTTTGTTTCTATGTTTATTTGTTTAATTGCTTGTTTATTGGTTTCTTTGCCTCTCTCTCTCTCTCTCTCTCTCTCTCTCTCTCTCTCTCTCTCTCTCTCTCTTTCTCTCTCTCTCTCTCTTTCCTTTTCTTTATCTCTATACAATTAGGCTGCCTTAGGCTGTGTTAGATAACATAGCTTTAGAGAAAAAATCTAAATTCTCTTTGGCATTTAGCAACTTTACAAACGCGACACCGAACGCCTCTAGAGTAAGTTCACTCTCTCATCATCTCATCTATTCCACTCCATCTTCAGACTAAGCACAAGTCCTTCTGATGGAGGTTATGAGGTTGACGGGTTTTGAAGATACGAAGAGGGGAGAGTATCCTCTTTGACGTCCGTCCTCTGGGCCATTATTGAACCCTTTAGGGGTGTGGGGGAGGGGGAATGGTCCCCCGAGTAGACTGTAGTCTTAAATCTAGTGGCATTTAGTGCACTCGTAACAAATTTGTTCTGTGTTGAAGGGGCCTTCTGAATCAGACGGCAAGAAAACAGAAGTGCATAAGTGCGTGGGTTGAGAGAATCCCCGCCTACCCTTGTCCTCCGCCCCCCCCTTTTTTTTTTAATCTTGCCGTTTCGGTCGCTAACCAACGGATTTCCAGTCACCCTTCCGCAAATTGTCCGAGATTTGCCGTCAGAGAGAGATTCTCCCTCAAAAAAAAAAAAAAAAAAAAAAAAAAAAAAAAAGTTACATATTTTCAGTATCATAAAAAAGCAAATAAACATTATTACTAATATACTTCTAACAACGAAGCTAATATATCACCTTTTTCATATAACCTGTGAACATGTTATTGTCATCTATATTTTCTTTTTAAGTGATCAATTTTTTTTTCGGAACTGATGGTATGCTCGCTGTGCTGGGAGACGAGGAGGTTGAAAATCAGTGCAGCCCTTGTTTTCCAAGTCCCTGTGTTGTGAACCCAGCCCCCTACAGGAACGTTATGAACTATATTTATGTAGTCGCAGGATGTGGGTAAGTAGCCATTGGTGAGGATGTGTAAGGACAACCAGCCTTCAGCTTCAGGACATTTATGTTTGGGCTACGGCTATATTACGCCTTTGAGAAAGGCATTTGTACATAAGAACATAAGAATGAAGGAGACTGCAAGAGACCACAAGGCCTACACAAGGCAGCTTCCAAACAGCACAATTCAGGGCCATGCCCGGAAATTCTGTCCCAACCAGAGGGATGCTACTTTTCGGTACTCCCCGAGGATATTCATGTCGTGTGAGGTCGGGTCAGGTCATATTACCCTTTCGGACTCAAGCCGGCTAACACGCGCGTGTGTAGACCTCTTTCCGCCAGAATAAAGTGCATTAACCAAACTGAATGTCAATTTCTCTTTGCGTTACCTAGTCTAGGAATATACACCTGTATCTTCCACCCTCCTCCTTCCCCTCCTCCTCCCCTGTCTCCTGCAATCATTGTTTGTTTGTTTGTTTGTTTGTTTGTTTGTTTGAATGTTTGTTCGGTTGCAGGAGAGACTGGGAAGTTACATTGGTGATAGTGTTTTGTGGGAATATTCCTTTCGATGTCTTAAATCTAAACGACTAAAGAAGGGTCGAGTTCCTGATTTTTTTTTTCGTATCTCCAAAAGAATCATATTCTTTTCAGAATTTTCTTTCGTAGCCTCGAATTATTTCTTAGTACATTCTGATCACCATGTACCTTTCCAGCCATCACGGAGATCCAGTTGGAGACGTTCTTCAAATCATGTGTCTCTTAATAAACGTGATATTTTTTTCTATCTAATTCATATTGCTTTAGACCTCGATTTACGAGAATCGTGAAATCATAGAGTAAACGTTATATGGGACTCTCCTATTGTCTAGATATTTTTTTTACTACAAAATTCTCAAATGACGCATATAAGAATTCTATCTAATTTGTTTTTCTAATCGAAATTGCATTTAGTCATGTACGTAAGGCAATTGTAAGAGGGGGAGCGAAGGAGAGAGAGAGAGAGAGAGAGAGAGAGAGAGAGAGAGAGAGAGAGAGAGAGAGAGAGAGAGAGAGAGAGAGAGAGGGAGAGAGAGGGAGAGAGAGGGAGAGGGAGGGAGAGGGAGGGAGAGGGAGGGAGAGGGAGGGAGAGGGAGGGAGAGGGAGGGAGAGGGAGGAAGAGGAAGGGAGAGGGAAGGGGAGAGGGAGAGGGAAAGGGAGAGGGAGAGGGAGAGGGAGAGGGAGAGGGAGAGGGAGAGGGAGAGGGAGAGGGAGAGGGAGAGGGAGAGGGAGGGAGAGTGAGTGAGAGTGAGAGGGAGGGAGAGGGAGAGTGAGGGAGAGTGAGGGAGAGTGAGGGAGAGTGAGGGAGAATGAGGAAAAGATAGAGGAAAAGATACAGGAAAAGATAGAGGAAAAGATAGAGGAAAAGATAAAGGTAAAAGAGAGAGGGAAAGAGAAAGAGGATGAGAGAAGGAATGAGAGAGAAAAAGAGAGTGAAAAAGAGAGAGTGAATATGAGAGAAAAAGAGAAAGAGTGAAAAAGAGAGAAAGAAAGTGAAAGAGAGAAATAGAGTGAAAAAGAGAGTGAAAAGAGAGAAATAGAGTGAAAAAGAGAGAAATAGAGTGAAAAAGAGAGAAAGAGAGAAAGAGTGAAAAGAGAGGGAAACAGAGAGAGAAAAAGATAGAACGACAGACAGAGAAAGACAAAGAAAGACAGAGTAGGACTGAAAAAGACAGAGAGAGGAAGATAAAGAGAAGCGAAAGACAAAGGAAACGAGAAAGAAAAATAAAGAGAAAGAGAGAAAAAAGAGAGAGACAGAAAGACAGAGAAAATAGAAAGAAAAAGAGAAAGATAAAAAAAAAAAAGAGAGAGAGAAAGAGAAACATTTCTCCCATCGCCTCCCTTCCCCCTTTCTCGGTCTCCCTCACCTCCTCCCTCCTCCTCTCCCCTCCTCCTCTTCCCTCCTCCTCCCTCTCCCTCATTTGCTCAGTATACCTCTATTCACAGCCCCTTCATGCATACTATTCAGTCTCCGTGGCTCTTGCTCAGAAGAGAGCAGCTCTCTTTCTAATGAGTGAGCTTTTGTTTAACCTCTCGTATACATACCATGATTCAAAGAGTCTTAGCTCCCCCAAACTCTTGGAAATTTGACACGTCTTTCGCTCTCGTTCACCAGAGGGCTCTCAAGTTCTTGAAAAACTGGCAAATGCGAATCGCACAAGAGTCGTGAGATTATGGAGTAATGAGAGCTTGAATATGGAGTCTGTTATAAAGAGTTTAATCGTGGCAGCTGTTACAACTGATTTTTTTTTTGTCACGATTTCAGTCAGGTTAGGGGATGCTGATACTGTTTCAAAGGAAGTTAGCAAACAAATACACATACAAACAAATACACAAACACTCACGCACACACACGCACACACGCACGCATACGCACACATATGCACGCACACGCACGCACGCGCACACACTCAAAGGCTCAGTGGTAGCGATCGCAGCCGCCACTATGGCGGTCCGAGTTCGAATCCCGGCCAGGGCTGAAATCATTTCAGTATCACCACTCTGCGAGTCGTTACTTCAACTCTCGTGGGCGGGGAGTTGGGTGTGTTTGTGTGTGTGAGGTCAAAGCGTTACCTATAGATCGATCATGTATGAGATCTGAGCTCTCTTCCGGGAGGGTAGTAGCTGTCGATCACGAATCTAACACGTGGTCCAAGACCACGGTGAATTACAGCCGAGGGAGATCTGGTACAGTCACGGCGTCTTGCGCTATGACGTCGACAGAGATAGAGGAAGTGGCCGAGCTTGGGCTCCAGAAGAGCCATTTTTGAAATAACAACTTCCTACTTTGATCGTTGATTGGAACTCATCTATGTATCACAGCTTTTTGTATATAGCATAGGCTGCTTTCTGTCTTTCCTTTCCAAAATTTCCCGTTTTATTTGTACTTTATTCTTTTCGGGGTATTTTGCCTGCCTTAGAAAGTTTGAGGTAAAAATGAGAAATAGTAGAGAAACAGAAAGTGGTTGTAATAGAAGGGCGCGAATAAAACGAATAAATAAATAAGTTGATAAAGTCATTGTGAAATTAATAAAGGCATGATAAAATGAACAAATAAATGAGTAAATAAATATATTGATATATAACTAAGCAAATAAAAAGATGAATTAATGAATAAACAAATAAATAAACAAATGAATAAATAAGTAATAAATAAATCAATAGATAAATAAATGGATGAATATATAAATGAATAAGTAGATAGATATATAGACATATAAATAGATAGATACATAGATGAACAAACGAAGAAATAGATGAAGAGATAAGTAATTAGATAATGGACTGAATAAATTAACAATTAAATGAACAAATAAATAAAATAAATATATAAATAAATTAGATATATAAGTAAACAACAAATAAATGATTAGATGAATTAGTAATCAAACGGACAAACAAGTGAATAAATAAATAGATGAGCAAATGAGTAAAAATAGATAATAATGAATTATTAAACTAATCAATAAAAAGATTTATGAAGAAATAAATAAGCTAATGAATAGAAAATAGATAGAAATATAGATGAATAGGTAGATAAAGAAATAAACAAATAGATAAATAAATAAATAAATGAATAAATGAAAAAAATGAATTAATAAACAAATTAATGAATGTATTAATAAATAAGTAATTAAATAAATAAATTAATAAGTAAATAAGTAAGTAAATGAATAAGGGATAAACAAAGAGATTATATGGATAAATGAATAACCTATATATCAATCGATCTATTTCCCCCTTATAAGGGAGGTAGCTAAGTCAGAGGCTTGTACCTATTCACTCCCAATACATCCCCTTCCAACACCCTTTCCACCCCACCCATTTCAGCTCCTTATGGATGACAGGTCATCCGTGCATCCGCCAACTGCCCTGGGTCAAAACGCAATGCAGCAAGACACAGTATATCTACAGCAAGGGCTGTTTC
>NC_134782.1:56522968-56525468 GCF_046742065.1 Oratosquilla oratoria | reverse complement strand
AGGAACACTGTATGGGGTAACTGGGACCAATCATAAGCTATTTAGCAAACCTTAAGACTTTACTATTAGAGGTTTGTTAGTGCGTATGTCCCTGATGGCGAGAAAAATGAGAAAAGCTTTGGGATGATTTCAGTGCGTATATGGAGAGCTTTAGAAGAAATGTGACTCTAGTAGTTTTGGGATTTCTTAATGCTAGAACAAGGGATGAGCAAGTACATGGAGCAATAAGGAAGTATGTCGTGTCAAGAAGAACGTATATGGGGAGAAAATGTTGGAGACGTAAAGTGAAAACAAAAATACGATGACAAACGCAATGTTTAAGATGAAAGAGGTACATAAGTATGACTGGACCCGGGTGGTTGGTGGGAAGGTTCCTGAGATAGTGCTAATGAATTATGTACCGCAGTGGTATCCAAGAAGGTGATTGAAAAACTTGTTGGCATGAATATATTAAGGGAGAGAGGAGTAAAATGTCTGATTATAATCTTTTTGAAGTGGAGTCTGAGAGTGGATGTAAGATTGAGAAATAGGAGAAGGCATAGAGGCAGAAAGTCGAGTGAAGATGAAATATGTAGGATGTAGTAAAAATGGTAGGAGATGCGAATAGAAAATAATGGACGTGTTTCAAGGAGGAAGCAATTCAAAAAATACTTCAAGTTTGCGAAAATGGTGTATTGGAATAGAAGAAGGGGTGGAAACAGAGGGAAGGTTAACGAATGGAAGAATGAAATAGGGAGAAAAAGAATGTATATAGAAATGGATTCAAGGAAGAAATGAGAAAGCATGTAAGAAGTTATAGACTAAAGAGGATGAAAGCGAATTATAAAGTGAACGAAGACAAGAGAAAAACGGACGTGAAGTTGGGTAAGCGTCTGCTGGAGAAATATGAAAGGAAATAAAATAGAATGGATGGAATTGAAAAGAATGCAAAGAGAGGAATCGAGTAGGGAAGTGAGGGGAAGAGGTGTGGACAGTTGTCAAAAGAAGAGTAGGTATTCAGTGTGAATTTTCATCAGTTTTGATGTTGTCAATTCTTTCAGATTTCAAATGTTGTCAATTTTCAAGGTGTTGTCAGTTTCTTTTAAAATCTTGAAGACATGTATCAAGGGAAGTGAAAACATCAAAAGTGATAAAAATTTTCACACTTAATACAAATCAGGCGAGAAATAACGATCTCAAGGTGTCAGGACGTAGATTCAATTTGGAAATGGGTAGAAGCAACTTCACCAACTGTGTAGTCAATGAATGGATTAAACTTCCTGCAGAAGCAGCAAAATGTAATACGGTTCGAAATTTTAAGATTCGTTTAGATAAACACCTAAAGAATATGCATACTAATTGTTTGGTCTGCTTGTATATTCATTTCTTCGTTTAAATATCTATTCCTAGCATCCGACCTAGTTATAGAACAAAAGGTCTCCTATCGGTATGTTTTTTCTTTGTAAACTTTTGTAAATCTTTGAATGGAGTATTTTGAATTGTTAAGTATAGAGGAAGACGTAGGCTTTGATTGAAGACTACAATCACCCTAGTACTTTTGCTATCTTATGTACCTTAGGCTTAGCATTACACGTGTTGTTGTGGACATTCGGATCTGTCCCCGGACATACCAAAACTATGGAATTCTGTTTGAAAACTTCTATATATGGAAGCATAAAGAAGGAATACTTGCACACAACAGAAAGATACATAGGCACAGATTCCCAAATTCACCCAGACATAACCGGACACAGTCTAGACCAGGGGTTCTCATTAGGGGTGAAATTCACCCCCAGGGGGGAATTTTGGGATTTCTGGGGGTGATTTGTGACCACAGTCAGCTTACGGGGTGAGGAAAGCAATTATAGGTTTTGGCCTATCTGGCCTGTCACCTGGGCTGGATTTATACTAATTTGGGGAAATATCTATACTGATTTGGAAAAAGTAAAAGGGTTTTTAGTAATATTTGCATATTATTTAGAATGCACCTTTTGAAACAGACAATCTTGGAAAGGAGGGGGGCAATGACATTCTGACAAATGGTGAAAGGGGTGAATGGGCCAAGTAAGGCTGAGAACCCCTGGTTTAGACCATTAGTTCCCAACTGGTGTGCCGCGGCACCAGAGGGTGCCGTGAGATCAGCTGAGGGTGCCGCCAAAATTCAGGGCAAAAATAATTTTCGTATTACCGACTCTGTCATCCATTTTTGTTCATTAAAGCAGCATCAGTGTAAAGATGAGTATTTTCATATTATCCAGGGACAAAATTTTGTTACACTGATGTTGAATCAACAAAATACTGACAAACTAGAATTTAGATTTTCTAATAAGGGTGCCGGGGACTTCTGAAAGGCTTTGCAAGGGTGCATCAAGCCAGAAAAGGTTAAGAACCACTAGTCTAGACACATGCACGTACACACAGAAATACAGACACACGAACGTACACATATACGCAAAGACATTAGGCAATCACGCACAAATGTGTCCGTACACGCATACACACACACACACACACACACACA
>NC_134782.1:56507968-56510468 GCF_046742065.1 Oratosquilla oratoria | reverse complement strand
TACAGTACATACATACATACGTCTTGAATATACAAAAACGTTCGATCACCTTTCATTTTATTTTCCAAGTGGTTTTATTACACATTTTGAGAATCATGTGTTTTTGTGAGTTATTCGCATGCATACATACATACATACATACATACATACATACATACATACATACATACATACATACATACATACATACATACATACATACATACATACATATGTCTTAAATAGACGAAATTGTTCGGTCACCTTTCATTTCATTTTCCAAGTGGTTTTATTACACATTTTGTGAATCACGTGTTTTTGTGATTTATTCGAATACATACATACATACATACATACATGCATACATGCATACATACATACATACATACATACATACATACATATAACCTACGAACTAACATAAACATACATAAATACTATTCTCTATCTATTTCTTTACACCAAAGGCTTTCCCCCCTTGCCAGGGCATATCCCCACCCCCACCCATTTCATCCACATCTCCACCCATTCCACTCCCATCCACCACCCTTTCCTCCCTCTCATCTTAGCTCCTTGTGGATGACGGGTCATCCCTGTACCCCGTCCACTACCATGGGTCAGAAGCAATGCAGCAAGACACAGCTGCCAAAAAAAAAAAAAAAAATATGTATTTTTTTCTCTCTCTTTCCGTGTGTCTATATTTCCATTTGCGTATAAGAGCAAGAAAGCGAGTGGGGCTAGCAATTGAATTCATATGCATTCTGTTTGCCTAGGTGCTTGTCTCCTGGGACGTGCACACGAAAACGCAAGTCTACCTGAATTTGTGGTATTCTATTTGAATTCGTACATTTTTCCTATCTTTTCATAACCTTTCCCTCGACTTTATTTACTCAAAACACACAACCCTGACGTCCACATTTATGCTTACTTACCGTTCTTTTCGGGCATCTACCTTGAATGACAGAATTATGTTTTCATTCATTCCCGTGTGTGTGATGTCGTATTCCGGTGATGGATGAGGAACCTACGCCAGGAGGCACTGAGGAGTTAGGACCGGAGATCGTGTTTTCAATCTACAAAGTCATTTTGGTATTTTTGTAATAGTTCTGTGCCTTGCTGCATTGCTTCTAACCCGGACAGTGTGGTAGTGGTCGGGGATGGACCTTCATTCACAAGGAGTTGGGATAGAAAGGACAACAAATGGATTGCTGGATGATCTAGAATGGTTGAAGGATGGACGAGTGTATGCCTTGGCTGGCTACCTCCCTTATAAGAGGGAAAAGGTATTTTGTTACATAATATATATATATATATAGATAGATAGATAGATAGATAGATAGATAGATAGATAGATAGATAGATAGATAGATAGATAGATAGATCATTAAAAAATCAGCACTGACTGGGATAATTATAACTCTTAAGACTGTAAGAACCAATACACAACAAAAACCTGAACACATCTCAACTTTGAGTCAGGATGTCAAAAATGTCTTACAATTATGCAGCAGCGCGTGGAAAAACCTCTCAGGACAAACAATCTTCAATTTTTGAATTAAAAGAAATAAATATACTGGCTTCAACTCTATGTATCTGGTCTTCAGAAATGCTAAGAAGTTTCTTAACTGGGCAATTTATTTAATTGAATCTGAATATAGATTTTTAATGGCTATGATATGTAATCAAAAACCCCGTTGGAATATTTTCCTAAAGTTCTGTAGACCTGAAGACAGATGTCCGCTGGCCGAGAGGGTTAGAACGTTGCTACTGTGGAGGTCGAGGTGATGACAGTTCGAATCCTGCCACCAGCGATTTGGACTAATGTTATACTACTACTACTACCATTACTATTTTTTTTTTTTTAAATACGACCTCCATCCTAGTGGAACTGTGTGGTGGAAGCAGCAGGGTCTGTCTTCCACAGACACAGTTCATTGGCCCCTCTCCCGCCAATGACTGTGGTCGACTACCATTACTACTACTACTACTACTACTATTACTACTACTACTATTACTACTACTAATACTAATACTAATACTTCTACTTCTACTTCTACTTCTACTACTACTACTACTACTACTACTACTACTACTACTACTACTACTTCTCTGGCGCTACAGGCCCATTGAGGCCCCTGGCCGCTACAAGAAGATGCCTCCAGACTCCCTGATCTGCTGCTAACACCTCTATATCGTCGGGGTCGACGTCCAGGCCTCGCAAGTCATTCTCCACCACATTCTTCCCTCTAGTACGGTGGGCGAATGTTATTGTTCATTAAATTACACGCTACAAAATCCTCTGTAAAAGGGCACTGTACTAGCCTCCTGATAGGGGGGGAATTTGCAACGTTTAACCGAATCATCATCAACAGGTCTGAAGATAAATCTCATAGCTACTCTTGCATGCTCTGATTGTATGACAACAGAACAACTATAGTGATAAAGCCGAAAGCTTAAGGGCTGTGGTTGACTGTTTGATGCAGATTTTGGTAGTTTCAAGAACCACCCAGGGTGGACAACG
>NC_134782.1:56487968-56497968 GCF_046742065.1 Oratosquilla oratoria | reverse complement strand
TATGGTCAGAAGTGATAACGAAAGAATGAAAAATGAGGATAAAAGTAAAAATGAGGCGTTAAAAAAAGAAGCCAAAGAACAAATACAAGCAGCGACCGAGAAAGTAGGAGAAAGAATTAAGGAGAAGGTTCTCCTAGAAATAAAGAATCAAAGGAAGCTAGAGCAAGAAAATCAGAAAATAACCTTTAGTGAAAAAGTACAACAGCAGTTAGAGGAAAATGCTAAAGAAACGGTAATTAAACTAATCAAAGAAAAGGAAAACTGGGTAAGAGACACAGTGGATAAAAATGTGCATTGTAGTTTATGGTATTAAAGGAAAACAAAATGTACACATATACCAAAGAGAAAAAGAGAAAGAAATTGCAAAAGCAATCCTGAAACAGATACAAGAGGGACAGGTAATGGACAAAGAGATAGAAGTACATATAATGTGACAGTACTCTAAAGAAAAACAGTATAGGCCACTAAAAATCAAACTAAGGTCTCAAATGATAGCTGAAATACTATCAAAAGTAGCAAAGCTAACAGTGAAAATTACAAAAATGTATGGATAAAAAAAAAGAGCGACGAGGAAAAAGAGAAAGAGAAGGCACTTAAGAATGAGAGAGAGAGAGAGAGAGAGAGAGAGAGAGAGAGAGAGAGAGAGAGAGAGAGAGAGAGAGAGAGAGAGAGAGAATAACGGACACTGAAATTTTTTTTTTTAGAGTACTGAACCTGAGGCTGAGAAAATGGTACATAAAAAAGAGAAGAAAAAAGAAAAGAAAAATAACATATACTAACATAGGCGGCATGATTTCAGGACTAAACGAATTAAACGACTATCTCTCAGGAGAGAAACCAGACATAATGGGAATTGTAGAGACAAAATTAAAAGGTCCAGTACCACCTATACAACCATTGGGCGAAAAATAGAAAGGAGAAACAGGGTAGAGTCAAATTTTTAACTAAGAAAGGCTTAAATGTGATAAAGATAACAGAAGGAAAAATAATGTGCAATTGATCATAATTAAATTTGAAAACAGAGACATGAAAAATAGAAAATTTGTAGTAATATATGTGTCCCCAAAACACAGTCTTGAACAGATAGTGATTATTCTAAGATGTTGGAAGACACAAAGAATGCATTAATTGAATTACTGAAAGGAGGAAACAGTAATTATGGAAGACTTTAATTCAAAAGAAATATGTTGGGAAGAAATGACAGTGAAAGGTGGAGAAGACCTTTGGGGAAATATTCTACTGCATATAACCATTGAATACACTTTGACTCAATGGGTAAAGCAATGGATAAAGGAAAATACAGGTATAGAAACAATGAAGAAGCGTCGAGACTAGATTTAATATTTACATCAGAGCCTGAAACCATGGATAAAATGAAATACAAAACACCAAATGGGAAGAGTGACCACATACTAATAGAGTTCGAACTAAAAGAACAGATTGATTTGAGAAGAAATGATAAACATAGAAAAGGAAGACTAATGTACAATAAAACGGATTTTGAGAAACTCAGAAAATTCTTTGAAAATGCAAACTGGGAATACTTCTGAAATGAAGAAACAAAGATGGAAGAGAAATGGAACATATCAAAAGAAAACTATAATGCCTCAACCTTTTTCATTGGGGACTTTAATTGCAATCACGCTGACTGGAACAACGTCACGCACGGCAGGGCAGTAAATCGGCAACTGCTCTCTTTTACTGTACTTTCCGGGCTGAGGTTCCTAGGTCCGGAATTTCCAACATTCCTAACCCGCGGAATACAGGGAAACCCTGGTGTTCTCCAATAGCCGTGTCATCTTCTTCAATCTTAATATCTCACCGGAGCCCCCACATTCTCTGACCACTTACCCCTCATCCTTCGCATCTCAACCTCACCTATCCTTATCCCTGCCAAGCCCCAGTTACGATACAGTCAGGCCACTGGGAACGCTTAAAAAATATAAAACTCGTCACATGCACCAACACCAACATGCACAATGCTCCACACGCAGAAATAGGGTAGAAATGATGCTCACTCATAAGGTTTGTCAAAAACACGGTGAAAACCATAATCCTACAATAGAATACCGCAGGGTTGCTACGGTAACCGCTCCCTGCACACAAACCGATTTCACATTACACTACAGAACAGACTTACAGACTTCCTATACGCGTCTCCAAAGACCCGTGACGCTCTACCACAGGACCTTCATTGGCTTTAGAGAAGTTTGAAGGAGTCCCTTCACATCGATTTAGTTCGTGAAGAAGGACAGCTGATGGCTTCGTTCGCTGGGTCCTGTGTGAATGACCCTTCCAGTTTCTGGAGGACCGTCAAACAGCAGCTGGAAGAGAGTTCACAACCTCCACCCAAGGCCATCAACTATCTTAACCACTGCACACACTCCCCAACACCAAGCTGAACTGATGGGCCCATCCTGTGCAAGGACCTCATTGCTTTTCCACCTTGAACATAATATTTCCTTTATGAATATTTGTAGTGGACTTACTCCTGATGACTGATCTTTTGTTAGATGAGGATGACCCTCTTATCTTTCTTATCGTGTTGAAAGCGGTACAGGGGGTCATCTTCGCACTAAAATTCAAATTTCGTGGCCCTTCAGCCATTAATGTATACTGACTCAATTGCATGTTAAACAACATAAATACAAACATGACAACATTATACGATAAGTCACTTGACTCTGGACACTTCCTATAGGCCACCCATGCCATCCTCATTCCCAAGCCCCAGAAACCTACCTCCGCCCCTCATCCTACCGGATCGTCTCCCTTCTAGAGTACTTTGGTAAGGTGCTCGAGTATGTCCTTTGCCGTCGCCTTACCGAGTATTTGGAGATGAAGAATGTGCTGAAAGACTACCAGTTCGGTTTTCGGCCGGAGCAGGGAGCTGACGACGTTTTCTCCATGATCGCTCAATGGATTCAGTGACCACTAGACGGTCGCCCTAGTAAGGATATGGAGAAGGCATTCGACACCATCTGACATGAGAACCTTAAGTATAAATTGTACCTTATTAATCCAACCCATGACTTCAAACCACCTTTGCTACTCAACTGTTTCATATTTAAACGACATTATTGTATGTTTTAGAGGAACCAAAGAGTCACCTGTTCTTGCACGGAGCCTTAAGGCTATCTGAAACCCCGTGGAACAATTCAAAAACAAATGTATCGACAACAAATGCAATCTGACCGTCGACATGATGTCTATGATCTCGGAACGACGGGATTTGCTGCTGGCAATCAGGATAATGATACCTTGGCGTGATCGGGTGACATACGCTGATAACAGATTGCATGAACGAATGTATCATGCACGTGCGATTGTAAAAAACACAACTCGGTCAGTCAATGGTGAGCGAGAGTAAGCACGTGACAACTCCCCACAATTTTTTTTCTTCTAAGAATCAAAGGGTAACCAATCTTTCACGTATGAAGGCAACCGACCGTGTGGTTTATCATTCTCGTGTCAAATGTAAAATGCACGAGAGATTTGATGCATTCATGGATCATGAAGAGAAAAATGTATATGTATAAATCACCATTGCGTCACCATTTCTCATCCCAGATAGAGAGGATTGATTGCTTTATTCTATGCAGCCAATAATAAATAATAAATAAAAATAATAAAAGTAATAAAAACAATAAAAGAAATAATACTATTATTATTATTATTATTATTATTATTATTATTATCATTATTATTATTATCGTTGTTGTGGTTGTTGTGGCTGTTGTTGTGGCTGTTGTTGTGGCTGTTGTTGTGGCTGTTGTTGTGGCTGTTGTTGTGGCTGTTGTTGTGGCTGTTGTTGTGGCTGTTGTTGTGGCTGTTGTTGTGGCTGTTGTTGTGGCTGTTGTTGTTGTGTTGTTGTTGTGTTGTTGTTGTGTTGTTGTGGTGGTTGTTGTTGTGGTTGTTGTTGTGGTTGTTGTTGTGGTTGTTGTGGTTGTTGTTGTGGTTGTTGTTGTTGTGGTTGTTGTTGTTGTTGTTGTTGTTGTTGTGGTTGTTGTTGTGGTTGTTGTTGTGGTTGTTGTTGTTGTTGTTGTGGTTGTTGTTGTTGTGGTTGTTGTTGTTGTGGTTGTTGTTGTTGTGGTTGTTGTTGTGGTTGTTGTTGTGTCTGCTGTTGTGGTTGTTGTGGCTGTTGTTGTGGTTGTTGTTGTGGTTGTTGAGGTTGTTGCGGTTATGGTTGCTGTTGTGATTGTTATTGTGGTTGTTATTGTGGTTATTGTTATTGTGGTCGTTATTGTGGTTGTTGTGGCTGTTGTTGTGGTGGTTCTCGTGGTGGTTCTTTTGGTGATATCTGTTATTGTTGTGATATCTGTTATTGTTGTTATTGATGTTATTATTTTGGTTATGTTACTATTGTTGTTATTGATATTATTATTGTTATTGTTGTCATCTTTGTCGCCGTTGTTGTTGTCGTCATCGTCGTCGTTGTCGTCTTCGCTGTTGTTGTCTTCGTTGTTGTCGTCGTTGTTGTCGTCGTTGTTGTCGTCGTTATCATCGTCGTTATCGTCGTCGTCGTCGTTGTCATTGTCGTGGTCGTGGTCGTCGTTGTCATAATCGTTGTCGTCATAATCGTTGTCGTCGTCGTTGTTGTCGTCGTCGTTGTTGTCGTCGTCGTCGTTGTCGTCGTCGTCGTTGTTGTCGTCGTCGTTGATGTCGTCGTCGTTGTTGTCGTCGTCGTTGTTGTCGTCGTCGTTGTTGTCGTCGTCGTTGTTGTCGTCGTCGTTGTTGTCGTCGTCGTTGTTGTCGTCGTCGTCGTTGTTGTCGTCGTCGTTGTTGTCGTCGTCGTTGTTGTCGTCGTCGTTGTTGTCGTCGTCGTTGTTGTCGTCGTCGTTGTTGTCGTCGTTGTTGTCGTCGTTGTTGTCGTCGTCGTTGTTGTCGTCGTCGTTGTTGTCGTCGTCGTTGTTGTCGTCGTCGTTGTTGTCGTCGTCGTTGTTGTCGTCGTCGTTGTTGTCGTCGTCGTTGTTGTCGTCGTCGTTGTTGTCGTCGTCGTTGTTGTCGTCGTCGTTGTTGTCGTCGTTGTTGTTGTTATCATTGTTGTGGTTATTACTGCTTTTGTTGTTGTAGTTGTAGTTATCTTTGTGGTTATAATTTTCGTTGTTGTTATTATTGTAATTGTTGTTATTGTTGTTATTATTCTATTGTTATTATTGTTATTATTGTTGTTATTGTTATTATTGTTGTTATGCTTACCTCCCCATGTCCCCTCTATGTATCTCCTCTTATTATATACAAGTCAACCCACCCCATATAAAACAACACAATATACATATCTTCCTATATCTTTATTTTCTCCGATAGTGGGATATTCAGTATATATATATATATATGTATATATATATGTATATATATATATATATACATATATATATATATATATACATATATATATATATATATACATATATATAGATACATATATATATATATACATATATATACATATATATATACATATATATACATATATATATATATATATATATATATAGATATATATATATATATATATATATATACATATATATATATTCATAGATTGTGCACACTGCAATCTAAGGGCATACTTTTCGAGGATACAGACTTGAAGTTGTTTACTATACTTGACTTAGGTGATTTGTGAAAAGTGGTTGGTCACGAGCTAGTATGAAGACTGTTTACGTGGCACACCATTTGATGTGTCGTATTGTATGGCGTTTCTCCAACGTGTCTTACTTTGGAGACAATATTGCTCTGAAGTAGTCATAGAGGGTTAGGAGCAGAATGGAGTGATGGAAGAAGTTCAAAGTGATCAGTATTCTTATTCGACTGGGAATTAGTCTCTAACCATAAAAGGCTGCTGCGTGCCTTTGGTCCATAGGGGTGTTCCTAAAGTTCATATAGGAATTGAAAATTATTCCTTGTTTTCGAAGTTTTCTCCTCATTTTTGCTAACCATTTTTTTTATGATAACAGTTATGGTCAGTTGTTTGTTGTCATTGGGATGTTTGTTTTAGACTTGGTATGTTGAATCCGAGAATCCCGAAATAATTCACAAGGATTTGTTCTGTAAGGCTTTACCCCTACCATACCTGGGTGCACTTTCTCTGCCTGCCGCCAGCCGATTTTATTCATCTCTGTGAAAGAGCTGCATTCATTTCCAGAGCAACAAATTATGCTGCAGTTACTGTAGAATATGATTACTCTCTCCATGCAGTGAACTTTGATGAAACCCATCCAAATATTTATGGTAGGTTTTCATCTTATTATTAATAGAAACACTGGGTGTAGGACCTGCCCTTCATTGAGTTTGTTCACTGAACAAGTTTTAATGAAAAACTTAAAGAGAACAGGTGGACTGAGTTTTCATGGGGATGGATAAGGCCCGAATCTGTGTTATATACAGTATATATATATATATATATATATATACATATATATATACATATATATATATATATATATATATATATATATATATATATATATATATATATATATATATATTACAGGTGAAAAATGTAATCACACATTTGTCAATAACGTAGAAACCACTGTTGGAGTAGAAAAGACTGGAAACGGGGAATCTATATATTTCGATTGCAAACTGCAATCCTCTTCAGTAGATACAAATAAGAGAGAGGGCGTGCTGTTTAAGTAGCACCCTTAACAATAGAAAGGGGAACATGGGAAGATATCTCTACCCTCTTCTCACTCCGTATGTGAGGTCAGGAGGCAAATGAGCTTTCACTAGGTTGGAGATGAAGAGTCCGGACATTATGTCCGGGGACCATTGCCCCTTTGAAATATTCATGTTGGGCTGAAATTCAATGATCGTAGATTCTACCATTTTTCTCCTGAACTCACACTTGGATTTATAAATAAGCTCAGCTCTGTCCCAATCTAAACAATGTTTAAATTGCTTAACATGTTGGAACACAGCTGAGCTATCTTGTGCATATTTAATGGAACGTTTATGTTCAATCATCCTGGTATTCAAATCCCTTCCAGTCTGTCCGATGTAAACTAAGTCACAACCTTTACACGGAATCGAATAAACCCCTTGGCTCTGCTCTTCTTTTAACCTTTGATGGACATTTACCACCTTTTTATTAATGGTGTTAGGGTAATAATTAATCAAATTTAATTTGTCTTTGGGAAGAAACTTGGTCGAGGGAATGAATGATTCAGAAAAAGGAACGATTAAAGAGCTTTTACCCAATGAAAAATTAGAGGAAGTGGGGGTGGTGTTGAAAAAATTGGATCTCGCTCGGCTGAGGGCTTTGACCAAGAACCAATCCGGGTAAGCTAAATTACTAAGTTGAGATTTTATGATGTTAAATTCTCCTTCAAGAAACTGGGGGCTGCAAATTCTAAGAGCTCGAAGGAATAATCCTGAAGCGACGCTACTTTTTACTTTGTCTGGGTGACTGCTGAAAAAATGAAGATAACTACCAGAATGGGTTTCTTTTCTATAGACGGTAAAAGCACCCAGACAAAGTAAAAAGTAGCGTCGCTTCAGGATTATTCCTTCGAGCTCTTAGAATTTGCAGCCCCCAGTTTCTTGAAGGAGAATTTAACATCATAAAATCTCAACTTAGTAATTTAGCTTACCCGGATTGGTTCTTGGTCAAAGCCCTCAGCCGAGCGAGATCCAATTTTTTCAACACCACCCCCACTTCCTCTAATTTTTCATTGGGTAAGAGCTCTTTAATCGTTCCTTTTTCTGAATCATTCATTCCCTCGACCAAGTTTCTTCCCAAAGACAAATTAAATTTGATTAATTATTACCCTAACACCATTAATAAAAAGGTGGTAAATGTCCATCAAAGGTTAAAAGAAGAGCAGAGCCAAGGGGTTTATTCGATTCCGTGTAAAGGTTGTGACTTAGTTTACATCGGACAGACTGGAAGGGATTTGAATACCAGGATGATTGAACATAAACGTTCCATTAAATATGCACAAGATAGCTCAGCTGTGTTCCAACATGTTAAGCAATTTAAACATTGTTTAGATTGGGACAGAGCTGAGCTTATTTATAAATCCAAGTGTGAGTTCAGGAGAAAAATGGTAGAATCTACGATCATTGAATTTCAGCCCAACATGAATATTTCAAAGGGGCAATGGTCCCCGGACATAATGTCCGGACTCTTCATCTCCAACCTAGTGAAAGCTCATTTGCCTCCTGACCTCACATACGGAGTGAGAAGAGGGTAGAGATATCTTCCCATGTTCCCCTTTCTTTTGTTAAGGGTGCTACTTAAACAGCACGCCCTCTCTCTTATTTGTATCTACTGAAGAGGATTGCAGTTTGCAATCGAAATATATAGATTCCCCGTTTCCAGTCTTTTCTACTCCAACAGTGGTTTCTACGTTATATATATATATGTATAATATATATATATATATATATATATATATATATAAATATGTATGTATAATATATATATATATATATATATATATATATGTATAATATATATATATATATATATGTATAATATATATATATATATATATATATATATATATATATATATATATATATTTAACAAAGCCTTCCTCCGTTACACAAAGCCACCAGAGATTACCGACAAAATTAGAAAATTACACAAAGAAACTCCATATAGAAGAAGTACAATAAATCCATGGACTCAAATACCTTACTTTTGTCAAAGAGGAGAATGAATGTTGCATGAAATCATCACAAACATGACGTACAAGAGACTCCACAGATTTAAATGCCCAAGAACCTTCTTGTCAAACAACCTATTCGACAATATCAAAACATTCGTGCATACTAACCCGGTAGGCGCCCTGACTATTGTCGTAGTTGACAAAACAGACAATACCGAGGAACGTTTGGAAAACCAGTCACAGAATGCATATTCACGAGCAAGCTAGCAACAACTGTAACAATGAAAGCTCAGGCTATTGTTGAAACAAACGGCGGGAATTCCTGTTAGTTTTGACTTCATATTTATGCGCTAAATGTCTAGAGGCGAAGGCAGGACTAGAATCGACCTCTTTCTATGAGCTGTGTACACTTCCTAATGCGCTAATGGAAGTAATGGCTCGCTGATAGAAACCAACAAGCCACAGGTAACAAAGTCTATTTGGTATTTGGTTAAGGTTAATGCTGGTTCTTTTACCGATAATGATCTTGTCCAAAGACTATTTGTTCTGTACTGCATCATAGACTAGATAATATACAAAGAAATGTGTGGTTGCTGTGTTGATTGTAACGATAAGATTTATGAATAAGAAACACTTAAATACATATATGCACCAAAAGGCCCTTTCTCCCTTAAGAAGGGGGTGGTTAATAAACATTTGTATTTAGTATGATTGGCGTTGACCTCTGTACATATGATACTACCCACTCTTGTCAAGGGCAATGAAAATATCTCAGAGGACTTTACAGATGAAATGCATTTTGGGGATAGAGAAGCGTTTCTTGGAAACGATATTGATCAAAATGAAAGAAAAACAAAACGCAAGTTTATGCACTTTGGTGCTGGAGATGTCTAAAGTGTCCAAACACTAACATTTGCCACATATAATACTAATCATCTTATCTTAGTGTTTCATCACTTAAATAAAGAGGCTCAGGTTATATTCTCATGATAACGTGTGTGAAGCTATGACAGTGGGATTAGCTACAACTGGGACTCGAACCCATGACTGCGCGTCGTTTTAACACTATACAAGGACGCTACCATCACGCTATGCAGGACACCAAAGGAAATGTTTCGAACTTGCCCTATATTCCAAGGACCTATTTCGCGGAGTCCTTTCTTCAGGAGAGACATCCGACATGTGTGTGAAGTTAAGATCGTTGGGTCAAGGGTTCGAGTCCCAGGGGTAGAGTTAAATCTTTATGATAAATTGCACATACTTTGATAGAAATTAACATTAACTTTGGTCTTGCTCACAGAGCCTGGGGAAATAAATGATAGAATATTTGAGACATGTATGTATTTTTTTCAACAAAGATGGCGACCAGAATTACTTCT
>NC_134782.1:56482968-56485468 GCF_046742065.1 Oratosquilla oratoria | reverse complement strand
TATGTTTGGGAGGGCAGAACATGTCATTCCTTTTCATATAGAGCAAATACATCTCTTACATTAATTTTTGCGTATTAAACAGCGTTCTTAATGAAAGAGAATCAAACGAGACTTTAAATAGGACATGTGATTGCGTAGGAATATGTTTTTTTTAATAATACATACCTAACACTCTTAGAATGAAAAAAAAAAAAAATAAGAAACAGAAAATAATTGATCAAACTGGACAATCTCTTTCATGTTGCTCGCCGTTTTACTTTTTTTTTAATCTTTTTTTTATCTTTCTCTTTAATATTTCGATTCTGTTTTTTGACATGAATGAAGTCTCTTTTTTCAGTCCAATGATCATAAAATTTCTTGAATTTTTTTTCTTTTTACTATCATTTCCTCGCTGATAAAACCGTCTTTTGAAATTCAGATTCATTCTATATTTTATTTAACTAGCTTGTTGACGCTTATGCTTCACTAATCAAAATGTTTTATACTAAATCTTAAATTAGTCAACAAAATTAATGAAATATTTTTGGATATTACATGAATATCAAATTAGAACATTATACATTATACTTTCAGCTAACTAGACGATTTTTAGTACTGTACTGTATAACTGTCTAATATGAAAAATAGTTGTAAATAATAACGAGGTTATTAATAACTTATTTACAACCGTGAATTCTCCTATGATTCTATTATGAACTAGAAACTCCCTAGACATTTTACTATAGTATTGGGTAACGAATTGACTAAAAAAATAATTATATAATTGCCTCCATACTATTAATAAGTCACTTAGTATCAGTATCTAGTCGTGAATAACCAGCGATTCTATCCTTGGGGGCTATACCCTGTTGAAAACATAGAGTCATAGTAGTAGTGAAAGGTTGTTTGAAGCATAGTAGTAGAAATAAAGATGCAAACACTCAGTGACTGGTTGCAGAGTAGGACGAGAGGAACATATGTTCACCTTGGTCTTTGGATCACGTGTTGGACTCGTGATCGACAGCTATTTCCCTCCCGGAAGAGAGCTCAGAGCTCGTATGTGGGGTATATATTGTGTTTACTTGGTGAACAGTTACATCATAGTAACTTTGCTGTGGTTAAGTAGTTTAGCAACGTGGTCTTTCAGATAAATGGATGAGGTGAAATGTTAATGTCTGTTGAGTAAGGAAGGGAAAAGGGAGGGGATAGGGGTGAATAGAGAATGGCTGTGTATGGATGATACTGTGATGCAAAGAAAAGAGGAGTAGGGGATGGGGGATGCAAGAAGGGGTTATGTATGATATTTTGACGCAGCCCGAAGGGACTTCTCCCCGTTTTCTATCTTTTCCGCGTGAGGGGACGGAGAGGGTGAGGGGTCGTCGATTAAGTGAAGCGGCTTCGCTGTGAATGTGCTGTGTCTTGCTGCATTGTTTCTGACCCAGGGCAGTGGGGGGGGGATATAGGGATGACCCGTCATCCACGAGGAGCTAAGAAGAGAGGGAGAAAAGGATGATGGATGGGTGTGGAATAGATGGGAGTGGAATGGATGAGGAATGTGTATTTGCCTTTTGACTAGTCAGGGGGTGAAAGCCCTTTGGATGTAGATATAGTACTTGGATATTCTAGCGGTAGATGATATGCTGATTTCTCTGAAATTAATGCAGTATATGCATATCGTCATCATCGCCTATGCTTAATTCTTCCAATGCTGTCTGTCGACAGGCGATTTCATTCAGTTAAAATAATTACCCTAGGGTTTGAAGGTTTGAAGACAGAGAGAGAGAGAGGGAGAGAGAGAGAGAGAGAGAGAGAGAGAGAGAGAGAGAGAGAGAGAGAGAGAGAGAGAGAGAGAGAGAGAGAGAGAGAGAGAGAGAGAGAGAGAGAATACATACATACATACATATACCAAAGGCTTTTTTCCCTTACAAGGGAGGTAGCCTCCCCCCCAAAAAAAAGGTATATAAACCACTCCCACCCATTCCATCGCTAACATACTCCCTTCCCCTCCACCATCTTCCCTCCCTCTTATCTTGGCACCTCTTGGATGACGGGTCATCCCTGCATCTCACTCACTGCTCTGGGTCAGAAGCAATGTCACAAAACACAGCACATCCACAGCAAGGCCGCTTCATTAAATCGGCGTCACCCCCTCTCCGTCCCCTGTGGTGGGGGGAAAGAATACTGTCACCAAGTCTTCCCATTTGACTAGGAATCCTTATCCCTGTAGCCCCACAGGTGACATTCCTAAAAAAAAAAAAAAAAAATAAAAAAAAAAAAAAAAAATAAGAGGGTCTAGGAGAAAGAAGAAGAGAGGAAATTCATGTTAGGAGTGACCACTGTATGCTTCAACACATAACGAGCAAGGTGCAATTGAGAAAACTAAAATTCTTAACTTCTTAGGCGTGGTTATGTTGGTGGCAGTGTCTTAACGGACAAAATACTTGACCCAAATAATTACCAAGATTCTTTTGAAATTCCAAAAGAGCTCTCAGTATTTCTTTTAATGTTTATAAAAGACGAT
>NC_134782.1:56475468-56477968 GCF_046742065.1 Oratosquilla oratoria | reverse complement strand
TCTCTCTCTCTCTCTCTCTCTCTCTCTCTCTCTCTCTCTCTCTCTATCCGTCTCTCTCTCTCTCTCTTACCCCACCCGCCATATCTCTCTCCCTCTCTCTCTCTCTCTCTCTCTCTCTCTCTCTCTCTCACACACACACACACACACACACACACACACACACACACACACACACACACACACACACACACACACACACACACACATACGCACACGTACACACTCCTTCCATATTTTTCTTACTCTCTTTCTCTATCACTCGCCATATTTCTCTCTCTCTCTATCTGCCTCCCCCCCCTCACCATACCTCTCTCTCTTTATCTCCTCTCTCTCAATTTATCACTCATTAACTATGTGTGGACATATAAAATATGCTATGAAACGTTGAAATAATAGATAAAAATTCATCAAACTTCATCTATGCTTAGGCTCAATGGAGAGCAACGTACGCGTATATACCCCGGTCTTGTTTACGCTATTTAGGCTTGGCGATGTTATTTTTCAGAAATGAGGTGATAGCATTCACAGTATACAGTTAGTTCTGTTCTCGTAGTTGTTATAGAATTTTTGATTTTGTAACCGTGGTTTTTATGTGACATAAAAACGTCAAACTAGTAAAGGTGGTCTTTTTTATTCGATGTTAAGAAGAATTTTCTGAATATCACATTCTAATATAATATTTATATTCACTTCATTGCTTAGTTCACTTACCAATCTTTATTTTGAACACAGTATAGAATTCAATTGGACGCATTCAGTATAATTGTAACAATACGGTTTAATTTTACATTATATTCACTGGAGGGGTAATAATCAATAGTATTTTCACACATTGATGTAGTTGGAATGTAATTTTGGATTACAAATGAATGACTTCAGTAGCGCGTCCAACTACCGCGAGCCTAAATTACCTCGTTTAGGCTACTACAGCGAGTCCTCCTTATACAGTAATTCTTTATCCGGTAAATTCACATACATACATACATATACCAAGGCTTTTTCCCCCTTACAAGGGAGGTATCCTTTTTCTTTTTGGCTACCTCCCTTGTAAGGGGGAAAAAGCCTTGGTATATGTTTAGACGAGCTTTCAAGGCAAAGAAAACGGGTATCTGACCGAGACGGGTCTGGGGAGGCGACTCAGCTGTAATAGTTATAAAATCAGGCGATTATAATCGCATTGAACAAAATGTACTATCGCCTGATTTTATAACTACTGTTATTTTATAACTGGTTGTCTAATAATTATAATAATTATTAGACAACCACAGTCAAAGGCGGGTGATGCGCATCATATAGGGTCAAACGGTTGAACCAAAATAGCCCAATTCAAATACAAAGAATAGGTGCTCTAGTCATTTATTTAATGATCATCGTTGATTAACAATCACACCAATCAAAACTCATGTATGTAGTGTTATTCTTTGTTCTCCCTGTAATGATTTCAACACTAAACAAAATCACTAAACATCCACACTGTTATACATTTTTCGTTCTGTTGTCCACTGGGGGGTGGGGTGGGGGGTGGAGGCTAAGTGGCCCACTAAGGAGTCATGGTCCTCAAACATAGGACCAATAACGGTACGTAACATCTGGAGCACCCCGCTCTTGTGACGGTGATTTGTCTAGTAGGCTAAGAGGTCGATGTTGTAATTATCTAAGATTTTCTGTTGCGACTTTGCCGGTGTTGTTCTGCCTATTATATATTGCGTCCTCGGTCCTCGAGTTCTCCTTTTGCTTCCCTCGTTGCTGCTCCAGGCTTCTCTTGTTTCTATTATTGCTTTCATATTTCACGCAAATTCGCCTCATTTTGGCTCCTGCCGCCGCTCTATTCCGTTCTATTTATACACCTGGCTCTGAACGTATACAAGCAATGCTTTGGTCCATGTAAAAGTGGCAGAATGAATGAGAAACAAACAAATAATTGAATGTATACACACACACACACACACACACACACACACACACACACACACACACACACACACACACACACACACACACACAGTGGAAGAGAAATGGAATATTTTGACAAAAATTTACAAAAAAGGAGTGGAAAAGTATGTCCCAAGACAAAAACAAGAAAAAGAATATGTAAAATGCTGGTACAACAAAAGCTGTAGGGAGTTAAAAGACAAAAGAGACAAAGCCTGGACCAGATGGAAAAAAGACAAGACCTGAAAAATGGAAAATATATACCTGTTATAGAAATGAATATGTACAAATGTGCAGAGAGGAAAAGAGAAAATATGAAAAAGATATCATAGAAAAGTGTAAAGATCAACCAAAACTATTCTACAGATTTGTAAACAATAAACTGAAAAACAAACAAGACTTGGAGAAATTAAGACAAGAGGGAGTTGAATACACTGAGGAAATGGAAATGGCGGAAATTATGAACAAACATTTTAAATCAGTGTTTACAAGGGAGAACATACAACCTGAAGAGATTGAATGGAAAGAGAAAGTCCCCCCTATGGAAGAAATAGAAGTAACAAAGAAT
>NC_134782.1:56457968-56462968 GCF_046742065.1 Oratosquilla oratoria | reverse complement strand
ATCTCTCTCTCTCTCTCTCTCTCTCTCTCTCTCTCTCTCTCTCTCTCTCTCTCTCTCTCTCTCTCTCTCTCCACTAATGTTTACAAGGAGTTGAGATAAAAAGGAAAATAAATGGACGTTGGATGGATGTGGGGTGGGAGTGTATGTCATAACATGTATGTATGTATGTATGTATGTATGTATGTATGTCGTCGAGTTTAGCTGACGTTTTCGTTCGTTCCACAATTCTTCGTTCTTATTCTATGAGCAATGCCTATTATTTCTCGAATCATTTTCGGTTTGTTCACTTTCAATGTTCTTAGATATATCGCCGCTACTCTATGAAGCTAACGACTTGGAAAGACTCCAGGAATGACCTTATCTTACTGGGTCAAGGTAGTAACAGCGTCACCAACGAGAGAAGGTGGGCTGTCTGTGGTGTCTGTGGTGTGTGTGTGCGTGTGTGTGTGCGTGTGTGTGTGTGTGTGTGTGTGTGTGTGTGTGTGTGTGTGTGTGTGTGTGTGTGTGTGTGTGTTACCATGGTAATGAACAATATCCCTTAAATGGTGTTCATCAAGAAATGTTCTAACTCCCACACTGACTAACTGTAGAATCTCTACACCAACTCTAGTCAATTGTATAAACCCCCCCCCAACCGCAGATCAGCTGTAGACTTTTCACTCTAACATAGGCTAGGTTAGTTTATCTCAGGTTTGGTTTGGTTAGGTTAGGTCAGGTCAGGTTATGTATAACGATCCATAATCAACTGTAGAATGTCCACCCAAGCAATGCTCAATTGTACAATCTCCATCCCATATGTGCCATAGAGATGAATAAAATAGTCAGGCGACAGCTGATCTAATGAAAAACGTACCACCCGGAACGGAAGGGGGTTTCTATGATTGAAGGGGAATCTAGTTAGGGTGGGGAAAGGGGAGATTTCTCTACGAAGTGGGGGAATAGGTGGGGAGTAGGTGGAGGCGAGGTGTGGATATTTGCAGGGAATGGGAGAAGTCTAATGGGAAGGAGGGGAGATGGGAGTCACGTGGACAGGAATGGAGAACACTTTGATCAGTGGATCCCCAATCCACAGGACTGAATGAAATAATCTGGCGGTAAATAATACATAAGGAAATGTACCACCTGGTAAGGAAGGGGCTAACAATGTCTTGTTAGTCTGATCACCATTGCTCACCCACCGCACAAACCTGTTAGCAGCAATTTCACTCTTTACTGAATAAAATCGACTGATGATAGTTAGAATAAAAGCTACAAGTGGACTGTAACAGTCAAAGAATTGTAGAACAACGTACAATGCCTCACCAGTCTTTACACATGTGCTTTAGGATTCCATCAACTAATTGCGTCAACTCACAATCACATTATCACTCCACTACACACACATTCTGCTGCGTCAGCAAATTGTCGTTTATTGTGCCATGTTATGAACACTATTTGGTTGCACGCACGCCCCTTCAGACCGTCAACACAAATCGAAAACAAAAGACTGTCGATGTAATAGTAATTATTATCATTGCATATTATCACTGAAAGACAATGCCATTTTTTTCATTATATATCGCTGTATTTCAAACTTTCTCACCAGTGTGGGTGACGCCAAAGATAGTAGCCATTAGGGATGATAAAACAGAAACATACGGAGGTTAGCAGAACGGAGATTATCAAAGTTAAAAGTCATCATCATATTTTTCTTGCGCACAGATTAATTTCCATGTGTGACTCTGGTCCGTAGGTGTATCATTAAAATTCCTGAAGCATATGGGGTTTGAATGTATCCTTGGTTTGATAATTGTATTGTGGCTTTACCAAAGCACCACTCATCCCCATGCCAAAGCATTCTTTTTCTTTCAATAACATCGACGATCGACATTCAGACGATTAACGAACAAATAAATTATTAGATAAAATAGATAAATGATAGATAAATTTAGTAAATAAGATTAGTTATAATAATAGATGAATAAGTGCATATGTAAAAGTCAAGTAAAACATATGAACGTTCATCATCGCCTTTGGGATTAAGTTATAAATAAGAGGAACTAGAATAGTTTATATTAGATTAATGACAGACAAAACCGATAAGACGATATATGATAAAATCCTCATATACGTTAAGGGATAAAATATTCAAATAGTTGTTAATATTTTTACATTAATACCCACAACGGTTATTTTACTTTTGATTCTATCGACTCAATGTCTGTCCATAATAGTATGAGATTGCATCTACAATATTATCGGGCTCAAAGTAATTATAAAAATGGTGGGCCAGTTCGTTCATATTGATAATAGTTTATGGAAAGAATAATAGCCGAAAATTCAGACTAATATAAATCTTAATTTATTAAAGATGGATTTAGTTTTCAAAATGATTATCTTGTTGGAAGTAAAATGCTTTCAAAGGAATTTTGGAATGTGGCTATGTAAAGATTTGAACGCAGTTATCACGTGGGCGTAGTGAATTTCCTTTGGATATCCTAGACCACAGGGCAAAGGTGACAACAGCTAAGAGCCTTTTAGCTTTTATTATATTGTTTGACCCCATTGTGAAAACAGGCGATTTATTTAAAATAAAAAGGTACTTTGGAGGCACGCATAAGGAGAGTCAATGCTACTTAGAAGGTGAAATTCTTTCAAGACCACTTTCAACTTTTAAACAGTTTAAGTGACTTTCGGAGATAAAGTAACTAATAACAACAATTCTTAGAAGTTAGGGAGGCAGGTAGTCTGAAACATTCTACCAAATAACTGGAGAAAAGTTTTTACCTGTAACCTTAACTTTAAGACATTATCGCAACAGCCCTCGTCATCAGATATTCCTCACCTTAGCGGCCTTCATAACATCACAACGCCCCTCATGCTGCTCATAAAACTAACGTCTCATCACAAAATCACAACATCCTCTATACCTGCGATTTTATTCAGCCTAGGGGAAAGTCCTACATTCCAGAGGGTTTAAAAATGTTTTGGTTAACCCCTTAGGTATATGGATTCTTGAGGGTTAATGAGAGAGTCTGATAACCACCAAAAACAAAACTTCTCTTCTTAGTTCTTCGTGAACCACGAACAGAAGACAAACGTCTCGAAGGACGCGGACAGCGTAGAAACGGTGTTGGAACGCAGGCCACGTATTCCAATAACAAAACACAATAGCCATGCGATCTTACACCATCTATAACCATCGTTCCTATCAGTGGACCTCAGCGTGGTCCATGGTCCTCTTAGGGACTCAAAGAATCTCCCAAATGGATTCACACACCAAAAAATAGTGGTAGTTAGTGGATGGACGACGATTCAAATCAGTGGAGTGGTCTTCCCAAGGAGACTAAAGAACAGCAGGATACACAAGATGTTAAATTAAACACCTGAACCCAAAACAGATACATGTGTGTATGAAGTTCTCGGACTATCGTTGATAGACCATACAATAGACGTACAATAAATGTACAATGCTGGAATAATTTCATCGATACTGCCAGTGTTACGTTGACACCAAATATCCTAGAATGGCGTCTAGAAATATGTTGGTAATGACAGCACAATTGAGGTCATGGTTGCCACTGATGAAATTATTGACTGTATGATAGAACTATGTCAATGATAGAACTGTATGATAGACTGTATGATAGAACTACGTCAATGATAGAACTGTTGTTATCATTATTATTGGATATTGAGGTCATGGTTGCCACTGATAAAATTATTGACTGTATGTTAGAACTGTATGATAGAACTGTATGATAGACTGTATGATAGAACTATGTCAATGTTAGAACTGTTGTTATCATTATTATTTGATATTTGTATTGTCAATGTGTGGCAACTTGGCGATTTTTCTTGTGATATGTTCTCTCTTTGGTTCAGGCTACTACTAGAAACTATCATTGACCTCTTCATCATTCTTTAGTACTTCTTTGGTAAAGAACGGGTCAACCTAACTCAGTCACGCCCATCTATACAAAGCAAAAGTTAACCTTGTACAGTCACATAAACCTCCCCACACTCACATCCGCCCACCCACCCACGCTCACACCCGCCCACCCACACAACACACACACAATGTAAATATTAAATACGAATATATAATTGATAATTAAAAAAAAAGTCGTACTAATAAAGCCTTTGTCCTCATATGGTTTTTCTTTTGATATATAAAACTGCTCCACATGGATGGTCCACATGACTTCTGTAGTCCACATGACTGCTACACATCACTAGTCCACATGAGTAGATTCGACTGGTTCACATGACTGATTCATAAACTGGCCCATGTACTTGACCCCCTATTAGATGCTTGAATATTCTAAAATGGACCACAAACTACCTTCAGCATAAACAGAGTAACATAAACAGAATAACACAACACAAATCAAGATGAGCATATTAATGAACAGAATCACCAGTGACGGTATAGTCAATCAAATAATTCCGACACTCGACCCCGGATTCGAACCAAGGCTTGCGAGAACGCAAAGCCGACGCTATACCAACTGGTTGGTAGAGCGTCAACTTTGCGTTCTCTCAAGCCTCGGCTCGAATCCGGGGACGATTGTCGGAATTATTTGATGGGTATATTAAGTTACTGAACAGACAAGGCTGCATTGCTACAAGAGGGACGTGTAATACAACATAATCACAACCATTTCCATAATATTACAAAGCAAGTGAATAAAATGAATTGTCACGAGACTGTATTAATTTAATGGAACAGTTTGTCACATTTCCTATGTGGTCTCAGTTAGATGCACGTATGCAAACACGCACATACACACATACATATACACATACATACACATACATATTTATGCATACATGTTCGTATATATTTGTGTTTACATATGTGCATTTGCATATACGTATGTATGTATTTATGTATGTATGTATGTATGTATGTATGTATGGAAGTGTATATACACGTATATCCACACACACACGCACGCACGCACGCACACACACACACACACACACACACACACACACACACACACACACACACACAC
>NC_134782.1:56435468-56452968 GCF_046742065.1 Oratosquilla oratoria | reverse complement strand
GTTTCGGTTATTATAACCTTCCTCAGAGAACTTGTTACAGAACATCTTGGTCACAACATTTATACCCGTAGTGGGGGAAGTCGAAGCTTCACAAGTTCCCCCACTACGGGTATAAATGTTGTGACCAAGATGTTCTGTAACAAGTTCTCTGAGGAAGGTTATAATAACCGAAACGTAAGAACAATAAATGTATTCTTAGCCCATCTTCGTTTACCCTTCCCCACCTATCACTCTCTCATTTGTCTTAAACAATTTATCAACATATATATATATGTATCTATATGTATATATATATATATAAATATATATATATATATATATGCAAAGTAGACCACTTGGAAAAAGAAACTAACGAAGCAGAGCGCTTTCGTATATTACATCTTCAGTGCAACAAGTACATAGTGATAGGAATACATAGACAATATATACATGATACAAAGGAACAAGGACAGTTTGAATAAGCGTAGCGACCAATTACCCCCTGGAGAGCGGAAGGTCATTGTCAATTATCTTACGATGGTCGGGCGACATCAGGTCACAGTCGCCAAGGGTCACTGTTTCTACTAATGATATAGGGTGACATTAGGTCAATTCGTCGGGTTACATTTTACCTGATATTATCTTACTAATTTCTTACTAATTATGGACAATTTTTTCTTCTGGCCAAAGACATAAAATGTCATCAATATACCTAAGCCAAGGGATGTTTATTGATGACATTTTATGTCTTTGGCCAGAAGAAAAAAATGTCCATAATTTTTTAACTAAGTTGAATACCCTTGTTGATTCTATTAAATTTACTTTAGAAATTGAGAAAAATTGTACCTTACCTTTCTTAGATTGCACTATCCTACGTCATGACAATAGCCTTAAATTTAAAGTATATCGTAAACCAACCAATGTAAGTTCATATATTCATTATTATTATTCTCATCCAAATAATATTAAACGTACAGTATTTGCCTCAATGTATTTAAGAGCTTTTCGTATTTGTAGCCCTGAATTTATTGATGAAGAAATCAGAAATGTTTTTAACATTGGGCTAGAACTAATATACCCTAAGCAATTCCTTGATATTGCTTACAATTTTGCAAGGAAATCATTTTTAACTCCTCAGCCTAAATCACCTTTCAATTATCATGTTTTAATTTTACCATTTCAAGAAAATTTGTTAAGTATCACAGAATTATTAAAAAGATTTAACGTAAAGGTAGTTTTTAAACATGATAGTACAGTAAAACATAAACTCATCAACAATAGTATTGAAATTAAAAAAGGATGCATTTATAAAATTCCTTGCAAAATGTGTAATCAATTTTACATAGGTCAAACTGCCAAACCCTTAAACATTAGAATTGAACAACACAAGAAAAATGTTAGGGATGGCAATCATTCTAGTGGTATATTCAAGCATATTGAATTAAATAATCATCCAGTTGATTGGGGTAATGCCCAGGCAATCTATTATACCAACAACATAATAGCAAGAAATTTAATAGAGTGCAGTTTGATTCATACCACCAGTAATCAAAATACCAACCTACATAAAGGCTTGTACAAACTTGATGATTTCATTTGTCAAGAAATTAGTAAGATAATATCAGGTAAAATGTAACCCAACGAATTGACCTAATGTCACCCTATATCATTAGTAGAAACAGTGACCCTTGGCGACTGTGACCTGATGTCGCCCGACCATCGTAAGACAATTGACAATGACCTTCCGCTCTCCAGGGGGTAATTGGTCGCTACGCTTATTCAAACTGTCCTTGTTCCTTTGTATCATGTATATATTGTCTATGTATTCCTATCACTATGTACTTGTTGCACTGAAGATGTAATATACGAAAGCGCTCTGCTTCGTTAGTTTCTTTTTCCAAGTGGTCTACTCTGCATAAGTGAACACACGTACCCGTGTTCTTATTAGCATATATATATATATATATATATATATATATATATATAATATACATACATATATACACACATATATGTAAATGATAACTTCGACATATAGCATCACTTGGCATAAAAGCTATAATTATTAAGATTTTAAACTAAATAAAACAAAATCTGCTGAAAAACAGTACAATTTTCATTCTCTCTACACCGTAATGTTCAGTATATGTGTATTAGTTCTCAGGCTGTTGTCATGAATCTCATACTTTATGTATTTTTTTTCTTGGTCCCCTAAAGAAGACCACTTCACACTGAATTGAATCGTTTTTAATCTGCTATCACTATTATTGGGTTAGTGGGCACCGTGGCCCACTAAAACTACGGTCATATTTGCTATTGTTAATGCTAGACGGCGATATGTGCAGTTGCCTGGTCACACCTCTCGCCAAACCGATATGAAGAGAACATTTTTTGGATTCCCTCTGTCCACACTTACTTCTTGACATTAGTTTTTGAACCAGTGAGGACTTGAAGAAGAAAAAAAAAAAAATGAAACGAAAATGCGAGACTTATGATAGCCTCATGGGACCATTGAAGTTGATGTGACATATCTTCGGCCTTGTGAAACCTAATTTTGTTTGCATACCACCTAGGTCATACGAGAACTGAATATCAAATTAAATTTTATATTTATGAGTTTTCTTGTATTGTCTATCATTTGTTAGTCATTAAATGTCCTTAAAAAGGTGGAATGCTTTTTCAGTTGCATATATGCTGAATAAAAGATAGCTTTTTAATACCTCCCACTTATCTACCGCTATTGCTAGTACTAGATGCCAGAAAAAACCGTTCGGAAGAGTAGGTCAAAGCAGAGAGAATCAGTACCTAGTACAGCGCAAATATCTGGCCAAGCAATCTGGCCAAGCAAGCCGTGTCGCTGGATCCAGTGATTTCAGAAGCTAGTGTGACCGGAGCTTAAGGGGTCCAGAGACCAGAGGCATAGACCTACTATTATCTTAACTACCATTAACTCAAGTCAAGTTAGATTTGACTCCCTTGCAAGATTCTTTTTGCCTGTCCCCTGTGATAGATGAATCTTTTATCTTTCCTTTTCATGCATATACATACATTACCCAGTATTATATATCCCGTGCCAGCACTATTCTTCTCTTTCTCTATAGTGCCACATTTGTTTCTCAGGTAAGTTCATACTCATGGCTCGTGACTTTGTATTCATATCCTCTGGAAAACCCTCCAGCAATATAATCGATTTAAGGCAAGCGATTAAATACCCAATTTTTGTTCCATGGGTGTACAATTCATGGTGAAGAATGGCTTTCCTATGTCACACACTGCACACAGTACATATTCTATCAAAATCATATAAATCTATATATGAGGGACAAGGCAGACATTACACACTACACACTCGCCACACTACAAACGAAGAGAAAACTTACAATCATTTCACATTCATAAAGCGTACTATTATGTAAACCACGTGTACAATGTGCTATACGGCCAGATTCACTTACACAGTAAATGTAAGACACGAAAAATAACAAATATGAGAGCAATACCAATTAACACAACTGGAAATCACTTCAGGTCCATAGAAAGCACAGCAAAACCGAAATCGTCCAAAAAACAATAAGTGTTGATATATTAAACAAACTACAAATTTGAGAGAAGCTCATATTCAATGTAGATTTATTTATATATTTTCATTTACACATGTATTCATTTATTTATTCATTCATATATTCATTTATTTGTTGATTTATTTATTTATCAATTTGTTTGTTTATTTATCTACTAAACTATTTACTTATTTTTCACTTATTCATTATTCATTTTCTTACATATTTATTTAATTAAATATGTTCATGTCAGTAAATTCATTTATGTTTTTGTGTAAGTAAATAAATGCACTGGTAATTAAACAAATAGACAATAAAGAATAAACAAAAATAAGATAAAAACAACTAAAAAATAAGAAATAATGTCAAATACAGTGATAATAGTATTATAAAATGCCAGTTAATTCCGAAAAAACAGAGCAAAAAAATACTTGGTACGAACATTAAACAAATAATAAATTCGAGAAAACCTCCTTCCCGCCCTGAACCCCTCAAGGCCATCTTCTCCATATGTATCTCGTGCGGGGTCGTTACAAAGTTACATACTTGAACTCGGGATTACAAACTAAACGTCTTGAGAAATTCAATTAATCCAGACACAGACAATTGTGGTAAACATACTTTATTGGTTTTACGTCTAGATGACCTAATATCCCAGCGTATACCGCTACAATAGATCCAATTTCTTCTTCTTCTTCTTCTTCTTCGTCTCCTTTTCCTCCATCTCTTTCTTCTCCTTCTTTTCCTTATTCTTCTCCTTCTTCTTTTTCTCCCTCTCCTTCTTCTTCATCTCCTTCTACGTATTCTTCTTCTTCTTCTTCTTCCTCTTCTTCTTCTTCTTCTTCTTCTTCTTCTTCTCCTCCTTCCTCTTCTTCTGCTTCTTCTGCTTCTTCTGCTTTTTATTCTTCTTCTTCTTCTCCTTCTTCTCCTTCTTCTCCTTCTTCTCCTTCTTCTTCTTCTCCTTCCTCTTCTTCTCCTTCCTCTTCTTCTTCTCCTTCTTCTCCTTCTTCTCCTTCTTCTTCTCCTTCTCTTTCTTCTCCTCCTTCTATTCCTTCTTCTCCTTCTTCTCCTCCTCCTTTTTTTTCTTCTCCTTCTTCTACTTCTTCTTCTTCTCCTCCTCCTTCTTGTTTCAATTTTACATAGAAAAAAAATATATTTTTGTCCTTATGATTGGTGGTCGCGGTGATGCATGTCGAGCACCTGAGGTCATGGGGGCGGCGATGCTGACCATTTTACTCTCGGTAGAATCTTCCTTTCTCCCAGGCTGTCGGTGGTTGCAAAGCAAAATTGAAAAATGGGAGTCTGATCAGAAGTCTGTGGGAGTCGGGGTCATCATGTCTGCTCTAGAGGTGGAAAGCAATGGGAGCGGTGACCACAATAGTTCTGATTTTGATATCCGTTTTATTAAGGTGACGGGACACTGGGTTAACATTCTATTTGTATTTGTTACTTCGTCTGAGTAGAAATGACTTCGGTTACAGTATTCTAGACTTCGGTAAGAACATCCCAATAATGTGTATAACATTCGTATATGTTTAACTTCTCTAAGTTTGCGGAGGAGTAATTTGACATTTGGGAATTTGAAAAAACAAACAAAAAACACAAAAGATCGTTACTGAAATTGTTTCTACTCAAACGAAACAGCAAAGGCATGCAGCATACTAGTGAGAACTGCCTAGCATACCGCCACCTTAGAGAAATAAAATGGTTTGCTGAAAGTTATGCTAGGACGAAGTCACACCATAAAAAAAAAATTAAAAAAAAAAAAATAAAAGGAATGGGTCGTGACTCTAAAGCGGCCCATACACGATCAATTATATTGCGCAATTTTATTGTCAATACTCTGAATTGACAATTAAATTGACCGTGTATGGGCGATATATCGCCCATACACGGTCAATTTAATTGTCAATTCAGAGTATTGACAATGAAATTGCGCAATATAATTGATCGTGTATGGGCCTCTTTAGGGAACGTTGCCGCAAAACGTAAACGTAAAACGTAAAAAGTGAATTTGACGTAAAACGACAATTTGTCCAAAGGCTATAAATGAAAGATTGGAGAATATGACGTCATAACGCGCGGGATGTTCCTGCCTATAATTTCTGAATCTGTTCATTGAATGGCGATGTCTCTGTTCCCGTTCCCATAACCATTGCCGATTTGTTCATATGCGAATGGACATGAAAAACTACCCTTTAGCAGCCAGAGGCTCCTCGAAGCTGAGCGAAATCACCTAGTCTTAGCCAGACCAAAATTTCTAAGTGTCTAGATAAAAATATTCATACCTTAAAGGGCTAAGATAAAAACTAAAAATCTTGAGGGTCCTGGCAAGTATTTTACTTGACAAAATTAAAGAAGGTCGACCAAACTTTGCCTGTCAAAATTTTTCAGAAGACATCAAAGGTATGCATTTTCTAAATGAATTATATAATTTCCTAAATTAATGTCACACTAGGTAAAAGACACATTATCAAAACACAAAAGAAAGGTATTGTTGTGGTTTCATTTCCGCCAGGCATATTGTTTTTCTTCTACAACCAAATAGATCAAATAATAAACGGATTTTTTTTTGTTTTCATGTCATTTAGTAATCTTTACCTTCGGACACCAGCATCCTTCTTCATATCAGATAACATTCTTTTTCTTCTATTGTGTATTGCATTCATCCCCTTGTTAGTCAATGGGATAATTTATTAATAATTTGTTACCAGACAGTGGATACCCTCAAGGCTACTGGATCACTACTAAATTAGGTTTTGGGAAATGTTAGAATTTGTATTAATTGTGGTAAAAAAAAAAAAAAAAAAAAAAAAAAAAAAATTACCAGACAGTGGATACCCTCAAGCCTACTGGAACACTGCTAAATTAGGTTTTGGGAAATGTTAGAATTTGTATTCAATGTGGTAAAAAAAAAAAAAAATGGAAAGTGGAAACAATAGTGGAATGTGATGTGGTGTGCAAGCTCAGTGCGAACTGCCAAATGCATGATGAATACGCTGCCCAGAGAACGTATCTAGACTAACCTAATCTATCCTAACTTAATCTAACCTAACCTGATCTAACCTAACCTAACGTGATCTAACCTAACGTGATCTAACCTAACCTAAACCTGACCTAACCTAACCTGATCTAACCAAACCTAACCTAACCCAATCTAACCTAACCCAATCTAACCTAACCTAATCTAACCTAACCTAATCTAACCTAACCCAATCTAACCTAACCTAATCTAACCTAACTTAACCTAGCCTAGCCCAGATTAACCTAATCTAGCCTGGGTTAACTTCATTTAATGTGTATGGAGGAGCACGATACATGTTGAACTCAGCGCTTGTGCATCACGTCACACTCCACTTTTGCCTGACGCTCTTTTTGCCACACAATCTCTCTTGGGGCACTTGTACTACTAAGAAGGACGGGTGCAAACTGCTTGGTGATATACTGCATTCCTCGTATGGTGTTGCTACTTGGAAGTGGCACGCATATGCGGGTAGCGGAAGATTACGGTAGTGGTTCGTTTACTTTATATCGGGGGGTTCTTAGCTTGAGGTTCTCGGGACTGTTTACACGGAAACTTCGATGACTAGCGAAACATTCATTCCAACATGTATATATCACTGTACATTGTTTTTAATGTTAGCAATTGACTGACTGTAAGGACAAGTTCATGTAACTACATCCTTGATGGTGTCGGTACGCTATTGGTCGTCATGGCGGAAACGACCCAATTGGCGTGACGTCATGAGTTCTGCGCACGACACAAGTGGTCACGCTGGCCGTATTTTGGGAACAAATACCTCATCCCCTTCTCCGCCACCGAGAACCGAGCAAATGGGTCTGTCCCACACCTATCATGACTAACTTTCTTCCATTTCATTCTTTCCTTACACTAACCACCCCCATCTTACCTATCCTGTCCTGTACTACTACGCCACCCAGAACGCGGCATGAACACGCAATCAGGGGTTCACGGGCAGGTTGGTCGCGACACATTCTCAGACGCATCACAAACCTGCAACAAGTCGTCGTCGCGATTTGATCACCGTCGACAACACGCAAGTTATCGGGAAAGTCATATCGAGTGAAAAAGTGTGAGAGTGCAAATACGTGTATACACCATAGGTCAAACCCATTTTCACATGTGTCACATCCACCTCTAACCTAAAACAATCAGTTAGTAAATAAATGACCTAGGACAATAATAACTCTCATAGATATTGCCTCATCCCTTAAAGGTGTGTGACAAACAGATTCTTTTGTTATACCATCTGTACATAGGATTACAAAGGCGGAGCATGCCGACAGGAGACCTTTTGGTCCATATCTAGGTCGGATGTGAAAAAAATCATAATAATAATAAAACGGTAAATAAAAACTATAACAATGTAAATAACAAATAAAATACATAAATAAATGCATAGGTATAGTTAAATAATAAACAAACAGGTAAATAGTAAATGATAATAAATTGACATATAACTAATAATAAATGAAAATCAGAAAGACAAATGATAACAAAACAAAAACAAATAATATAAAATTAATTATAATCATTACAGCATCTTGCTTAGGTGTTTATCTAAATGATTCTTAAAGCTTCGAACTGAACTACATTGCACTACCTGTGCAGGAAGTTTATTCCATTCATTAACTACACGGTTGGCAAAGTTGTTTCTACCTACTTCCAAATTGAATCTATTTCCGGACAGTTTGAGACCATTGTTTCTTGTCTGATTCTCATTCAATGTGAAAATTTTGTCACTTTTGATGTCAATTCCCTTTAAAATCTCAAAGACCTGTATCAAGTCACCTCTGAGTCTACGCTTTTTTAGGGAAAACAGATTCATATGTTTTAGTCGATTTTCGTATGATCACATATCATCACAATTGGGGATAGATAAAGATAATAAATAACTATTTGCATATATTGAATAAAGGTTATACGGATTATACATTCATGACTTGATATTACATTATTTATATAGATTCTTATACATGTGAGGAAGGACTTGATCATCAAATCAATTACCATTACTACTTCACCGAAATTCTGATTTCCATAATATCATTATTAATGAATAATATTCAACACAATTGAATTCAACAATTATACTAAATACATATCTAAGAGGGTTATACTCTATATTAATCTCAATGGAATAGATAACCACCATATGGTTGCCATGACAGGATATGTGTATACATGAATATTAAACTTGGTCATTGAATATCTAAGCAATCTCAAAGTATAATCAATGCCACACAAGTTACAAGGCTACATACATCAGATAATTTTGCTCTTTCCTTCTTTATATCAATCCCTCATTTATCTTAATGTAAAACATGATAATTCATGCATGTGCGAACTGAATCCCCTCCCCCCCAATAATGCGTCCTATTATTTTGATTGTCAGAAGGAAAGAGGGGTGAATAACCAAAACAGTTCCAACAATAGACTCGTCCACATAATGCGTTGTGAACATAAATCATACATTATTCATACATCACAAGAAATTAAAGCAAATACTTCTCCGAATTCTAACACATTAATTAGAACACAATAATCTCAAATGCATAACATATAGGCAGGTATGTTCATATTCAAAATGCTTTGAGTTTCGTCTTGAGATTTCTGTGTCTGCGCGAGAGAAAACGGAAAGTACAATACACACTTGTAGAAAACACGATACACACAAGTGGTGACTAAGCTACGGTAACACGTGGAAACAAACCACCACAACTGGCCCAACCGCAGAAAATTGCCCCGAATCACGGAATGTACAACGCACTTTGTAGAAAACACGATAAATACAAGAGGTGACTAAGCTATGGTAACATATGGAAACAAACCACCACAACTGTCCCAACCGCAGAAACTCGCCCCGAATCACGGAAGGTACAATACACTTTGTAGAAAACACAATATAAACAAGGAGTGACTATGCTACGGTAACACGTGGAAACAAACCCCAGCAACTTACCCAACCGCAGAAAATCTTCCCGAATCACGGAGCCTTCCCCCAGAACAAGAAATTGCCGACATGCTTTTCCGAAGACTCTACCCTCTAGAATCTTCCATGTGACAACAACCCAACTACCTCGACTCCACCCAACTCAAACCCTCCCGCCCTCGAGACAGAAGCAAGGTCGAACCAAAATTCCTCCCAATACAAGACATACACCACCGTCACAAAAGCACCATAAACGACAAAAGAGGGCTGGCAAGAAGTAATCAGTCGTAGACTCGCCCCAACCACTCCCATCGGAACCAACACTCTCCAAATACCCAGTCATACTCGACCCTAGTAACGAGCCGATTAGCTTTTACAATCTAGGATCCTGGCGACAGGCCCAACTGATGAAGAACACAATGGGGCCCGTAGATGGAATCCGTCAACTCTCCAGGAGCGAGTGGCTTATCAGCTGCACCTTAGAACAGTAATAAGGTAAACTACTACGCATTCTTGCCCTAACAATCGACTCCGATCGAATGATTAACATGGCCATCCGCATAACCAAAACAATCGTCATCGGTGTGGTCAAAGGAGTTCCCAGAGATAGTGATGCAGAGAAACTCCTCAAAGCTGACCTGGAAGCACAGGAATTACCCATAGATTCCATACACCGACTGAAAAACATAGATGGAACCGAAACAGGATCCGTACGTGTCACTTTACGCGGCACTGACCTCCCCTCCTCGGTAAGACTAGGGTACACACGACATCAAGTAGTTCCCTATATTGCACCCGTCAAGATATGTACTAAATGCCAACTTCTCGGTCACTCAAGGATGGAATGCCGCCGCAAGTCCCCCAGATGTGTCAGATGTGGGAAGGACCACTCCACTCAAGAGTGTAAAGAGACGCAACTATTCTGCATCAACTACTGCGGGAACCATTCTGCGGTCTATCCAAACTGCTCTGAGTATTCCATCAGAAAGGCGGCACACGAAATTCATAATCAACACTACACCACCTTTCCAGAAGCCCTCTCCTCTGGAAGAGAAAAAATGGTCCAGAAGCAGTGTAGGAAGACACAGCACATCCACAGCAAGGCCGCTTCATTATAGTAGTGACCTACCCTCTGCGTCCCTTCATGCAGAAAAGGAGAAGACGGGGAGAAATCCCTTCGGGCTGCGTCAATTTATTTCTCACACATACTCCCTCATCCCCATCCACCACTCACACCCCTAATGCATCACAGCATCATCTTTACACAACTATTCTCCATTCACCCCTATCTTCTGTCCTCTCCCGTCCTTCCTCAACAGACATTCCCCTCTTTCCCAAAGCCCATTTTACTCCATTCATTCATCTCATCCTTCCACCTCTGCCTTCCACCCATCTTTTACTAGTCTTTCTTCATTTATTCTTTCCATGTGTCCAAACAATCCTAATACTCTTTCATCAACCCTATCTCTCAACCCCCTTTCTATCCCCGTTCTCCTCCTTACCTCTTCATTTCTCACTCTATCCAGCCTAGTGAATCCTATCATACTTCTCAGGCACCTCATCTCAAACACATTCAAACTCCTCCTCTCTTCCTCTCTTATGTTCCATGTTTCTGCCCCGTACAATGCTGTCGGCAGAATCACTTCTTCATACGATCTTCTCTTAGCATCCATTCTCAAATGTATATTTCTCATTACACTTTTTAATTCCCCAAGTCATTTACTCACTTCTCTCAATCTACATTCTACTTCCACCTCCACTCTTCCCTTTCACGCGACATTTGTACCCAAGTATCTAAAATTTTCCACTTCCTCCAGTCTCTTTCCCTTAATACTCACTTCCAGTCTGCTGCCACTTTCTCCCCTTGTACATCTCATCACCTTACTTTTACCCACATTTATCTTTAACTTCCTTCTTTCGTACTTCTTCCCAAACTCTGTCACTAACTTCCTCAATCCTTCCTCTGATACTGCTAGAAGTGCAATGTGTCAGCAAACAACAACTGTCTTATCTCCCACTTTTCTCCATTATCTTTGACCATCTCCAGTTCTTGGTCCACTACCTTGCATTTACCTCTCGCACCACCCCATCCATGTATAAATTGAACAGCCATGGCGACATAATACATCCCTGACAAAGTCCCACATTTACCTCAAACCACTCACTCTCTTCATTTCTAATCCTAACATAAGCTCTACTACTATCGTAAAAACTCTTGATTGTTATTAAAAGATTTCCTCCTATCCCATATATCTACAATACCTACCACAGTGCTTTCCTGCCTACCCTGTCATAAGCCTTTTCCAAATCCATAAAAGCCCCCAAAACATCCTTACCTTTTCCTAAAGTTTTCTCACATATCTGTCTTACCACAAAAATCTGATCTCCACAACCCCTATCTGCCCTAAATCCACACTATTCCTCGCCAGTTATTCCCTCTGTTCTTCTAATCCTTACGAAGAAAAAAAAAAAAAAAAAAAAAATGCTAAATAGCATGTAGTCGGGCGCTGGCCCAGTGGATACAGTGTCGAACTCCTGAGCGGGTGGTCGTGAGTTCGATTCCCGGGACCCGCTGTGTGCTTCTTACGTTGGTTACCGACAGCTCTAGCCAGGAGGGGAGGCGACCCAAGCATCGGCCTGAAAATCCCAACGGATACTGACTTCCCAATTCGTGAGAGTGAAGTGGTGAGTTAGACTATCCGGATGGGAGTCTAGTCTTGGAGTCCTAGTATCTATACGCCTCTAAATTTAAAAATAATAGATCTAGATTATATAGACTTTACAAACTCTTCCTATACCAGAAAAAAGAAATGATGGTAAAATTATAATAATTTTTCTGTGGGAGGACGTTTTACTGTAAAAATCCCTATTCCACCCTTTTTTTGGATTCTTACGCGGGCCCTACACGGTTCAATATTATTGCGCAATATTTCTTATTGTACAATATTTTTGACGGTGTAGGGATGGTACTGAAGAATGATAATATACTTGAAGACATCAAATACACAGTACAACACGTGTACCTCTTCAATACCATTTCTGCACAGTCAATAATATTGTACAATACAGAATATTGCGCAATAATATTGATCGTGTAGGGCCCGCTTTAGAGGGGTTTTTCACGGTCTAACGGTTCGTCGAACGCGGTTCGACAGACACGTGTTTAAAGTGATGTGTGAACGTGTGAACGGGGTATTTGGGGTTTAACCGTGTTCGACAACCAAATACCCTATTCACACGTTCAGACATCACTTTAAACCCCCTCTATAACTCACCAAACGGTTCATCAGATCCACTCCCCCTGTTGGGTCCCTTCTCTACTCCCCCAGTAGGACACTTTCATTTCAAAAGCAATCTTTCACCGTCCTTGCTCTACGCCCTTCCTCAACCGCCGCCCCCCTCTCCCGTTTTTTGTCTTTTTTCTTTTTTTTTCTTTATTGCTCTTTGTTTTATTTTTTCTTTCTTTTAAGATTTCCGGATTTTTTTTTTTTTGTCCTTCCTCCTCACCCTCTCCCGTTTTTTTTTTATTTTATTTTTTCTTTGTTTTCTTCTTTATAGCTCTTTTGTTTTCTTTTTTCTTTCTTTTAAGACTTCCGGATTTTTTGTGTTTTCTTTTTTGACAAATTTTCGTGCATTTATAGTATTCTTTTTTCTTTTTTCTTTATTTTCTCTTTTCTTGTTTCCTTTTTTTTGTGCAATTCATCAAAAGTTTTTTGTGTGTGCAAAAAAACTTTTCTTCTCATTTTTTGTTTTTTTGTTTTTTTCTCTTCTACGATTTCTAAAAAAAAAAAAAAAAGTCTTTTATCATAAAAAATCCCATTCTCTGTATTATCATGCAATTATGCTTGGAATTAAGTAATGTAATCCTCTAGGCTTAAACCCCAACCATGTTTAGCACACCGCCAGCGCAAAATAAAACCACATTATGCACACCAAAACCACGTTAGTACCTCACTAGCTTAGACCCAACCACAATAGGCACACCCTTCACTTAAAACCCAACCACGTTCGGTACACTCTTGGCTTAAAATCCCAACCACGTTCGGTACACTCTCGGCTTAAAATTCCAGCAATGATAAGTACACCATCAGCTTAAAATCCGAATCACGTTAGGTGCACCCCCAGTTTAAAACCTAGCTACGTTAAATATACCATTAGCAATCTCAGTTACGTTAGGTACACCCTCAGCTTAAAATCCCAACCAAGATCGGTACAATTTCAGCTTAAAACTCAACCACGTTAGGTACATCCAACATTTAAATCCCAGCCAAGTTAGGGGTCACTCGTTTTGAGAAACGTAGAGATTAGATTGTTTCCTGTTGGTCATTAATGCTCATTAGACATGCAGGCGGACGCCAATTGGGCTCCAGCGCTCCACTTCCAGATTTCGAGTGGATAAATGGGCAGGAGGAGGAGGGGGAGGAGGAGTAGGAGTAAGAGGAGGAGGAGAAGGAGGAGGAGGAGGAGGAAGAAGAGAAGGAGGAGGAGGAGGAAGAGGAGAGGAGGAGGAAGAGGAGGAGCAAGAGGAGGAGGAAGGGGAGGAGCAGGAGGAGGAGGAAGAGGAGGGGGAGGAGGAGGAAGACGAGGAAGAGGAGGAGGAAGAGGAGGAGGAAGAGGAGGAGGAGGAAGAAGAGGAGGAGGAGGAGGAAGAGGAGGAGGAGGAAGAGGAGGAGGAAGAGGAGGAGGAGGAGGAAGAGGAGGAGGAGGGGGAGGAGGAAGAGGAGGAGGAGGAGGAAGAGGAGGAGGAGGAAGAGGAGGAGGAGGAAGGATAGGATGGGTAGGAAGAGTAGGAGAAACAGGAGTAGAAAGAAAAGGGGAAGAAGATAAGTTAAAGAGGAGGAGGAAGAGGAAGAGGAGGAGGACGAGGAAGAAGAGGAAAAGGAGGAGGAAGAAGAGGAGGGGGAGGAGGAGGAGGAGGAGGAGGAGGAGGAGGAGGAGGAGGAGGAGGAGGAGGAGGAGGAGGAGGAGGAGGAAGAGGAGGTGGATAAAGAGGTGAAGGAGGAGTAAAAGGAGGTTGTGATTGTTTAGGAAAAGGAGGAAGAAGAGGAGGGGAGGAAGAGGAGAAGGAGGAGGAGGAGGAGGAAGAGGAGGAGGAGGAAGAGGAGGAGGAGGAAGTGGTTAAGGAAGAAAAGCAATATTTATTGAGAGCGAGAACAAGAAATAGGATGAAGATGGGGAGGATGAGGAGAAGAAGTAGATTAAGGAGGAGAAGAAGTAGATTAAGGAGAAGTAGATTAAAGAGAAGGACAATGAAGAAAATGAAGAGGAAGAAAAGGAGGAGGGGGAAGATAAGAGAGGAGGAGATGTGGGTGTCCAAAAACTATCTACTTGTATAAGCAAGAAATGGTTTACCTGTAGAGGAGTTTTAACGAATGGAATAGACTTAGTAACCAAATAGTACTCATAAGCGTTGAAAATATAGGCTATTATAAGAGTAGGTGAGGTAACTTTATGGATGGTGATGAAAGGTGGTAATGGACATGGAACTGCCTAGTGTAGGCCTTAGGGTCTCTTGCTATCTCCTCTATTCTTATGTTCTTAAAGTTATGAAAAAAATCTGTAGGAAAGCGAGTGAAAGATGAAAATAAGAGGCTGAGAACAAACAGGTTAATTGGACGAAGAAAAATGAAACAAAGAAAGAACATGCGACAAAAAAAAAAAGAAAAAAAAAGAAAAGGAAAAGAGAGAGGGAGAGGGAGAGGGAGAAAGAGAGAGAGAGAGAGAGAGAGAGAGAGAGAGAGAGAGAGAGAGAGAGAGAGAGAGAGAGAGAGAGAGAGAGAGAGAGAGAATATTAGTTATTTCTCTCAAAAGTAACAAATATCCACTAATCCACAGAGACGAATAAATGTCGCCTATTATTGCAATTCTTCACTCAAAAGTTTCGGGTATCCAAACACTGACAGAGCGCAAAACTACTTCAAAAATAAAAGAAATCTTCAATCTGACTCACTCAAACGTCATTCCAGCCAAAAGTAAAAATTCAGTTTGACAAGAACACGTTGGAATATTATAACCCGTCCTTGTTTTGTTGAAAAAAATACATGTATATATAAAATGAAAAGTATGTTAATGAGGTTATGAAGACACGTGGAGGTACTTTGAAAAATTAAAAAGAGAAAGTAGTCGAAAATGGAAAGAGAAAAGAAAATAGAAAAGAGAATAAGAGAGAACAGAATAGAAAACGGACCATGGAAAACGGAAGAAAATATGTGTTCAGAGAAATGACACGAAATTGAAAATTTGCATCATTATTAGTTATGAAACAAATATTTTTTATTCCGTTGACAGCAAATAATATATATTTCTATTTGTCTTCTGCACTCTTTTTATTTTTATTATTATCTAATAATGAGGATATATTGTCAATGTTTCTAGAATTGATAACCATATTGTCTAGATATTTTCGATATCAATCTAGATTTAATCTAGAGTTCTTTTTAGGATACTATTGTACTACTATTATATTGTATTGTATAACACTATAGTGCCTAGGATATTAAGATATCTACTAGACACAATCAATATTAATCAAAGTTAATCAGCATTCTTACCATGCATTCACTGTGTAAAGGATTATAATAACTAGGCTTCCACGGGATTCACAAACGTCGACCGTTTAGAGTTTGTTTGAATAAAAACGACTTCAGTTACAATAATCTATTTTTCAAATCTTCAAATATCAAAATATCTCTCCATCATAGAAAGCACAGCTAAATGATGAACAGAATTCGTAAACTTATATGAATGTTGAACATAGTGTCGAAATGTTCTTAGAAAAGTCTAGATTTCTGTAAGCAAAGTCACATTCTGGTTATCAGAATGAAGGCTGGAGGAAGGATGTTGAAGGAAAAATAGCCCGGTGTGATAACCCTTTTATCCAAAGGTCGTGAACACCTTTATGGGAAAATGATAGCCATACACACGTAAGTAAACCTAAGTAAAAGCATACACATACTGGTGCACGTGTGTATGTCCGCGTTTATGGCTGCATAATAGATGACGCCCAGATTCTGCAGGATGATCTTAATAAACTGTTAACATGGTCGGTGAAATGGCAAATGAACTTCAATATCTCTAAGTGTAGCGTGTTAAACGTAGGGCTACACAACCCCGAAAATAGATACAACTTAGATGACACGTTTTTAGAAAAATCTGAGTGCGAGAGGGACTTGGGAGTTCTGGTGAGTCCGGACCTTAAAACCAGGAAGCAGTGCATTAGCGCCAGAAATAAAGCAAACAGGGCATTAGGCTTCATTGCTAGGACGGTAACAAATAGAAGTGCAGAGGTAATTATTAAACTCTATCTAGCGATAGTTAGACCCATCCTTGACTATGCGGTACAGTTTTGGTCCCCGTCCTACAAAATGGACATAAATTCACTAGAATCAGTACAGAGAAGAATGACCAAAATGATACAAGGACTCGGAAATTTGCCTTACGAAGAGAGGCTTAGGCACCTAAACTTACACTCTCTGGAAAGACGCAGAGTGCGGGGTGATCTAATAGAAGTGTTCAAGTGGATCAAAGGGTGATGCAAACAAGGTCATCATAATAAAACAACAGGGCAGGACTCGCAGTAATGGGTATAAACTGGACAAATTTAGATTTAAGAAGGAAATAGGCAAGAATTGGTTTACAAATAGGGTGGTCGATGAATGGAATAAACTTAGTAACCACGTAGTAAGCGCTGAAACTATCAGTTGTTTTAAAAAACGATTAGACAACTTTATGGATGGGGACGACAGGTGGTGATGGATACGGAGCTGCCTAGTGTAGGCCTTATGGTCTTTTGCAGTCTCCTTTATTTCTTATGTTCTTATGTTCTTATGTATGTGTATGCTTGTGCTCATGTGTGTGTATATGTGTGTTTGTGTGTATGTAAATATTATATATGTCTGTTTCCATTTGTGTACATATAGATTATTATTGTATGTGTGTGTGTGTGTCTGTGTGTATGTGTGTCTGTGTATCTGTGTGTGTTTGTGTGTGCGTGTTTATAGGCTGGCT
>NC_134782.1:56405468-56412968 GCF_046742065.1 Oratosquilla oratoria | reverse complement strand
GGCTGTCACGTTGGGGTGGGTTGTGGGGGGTGGGGGGTGCGGAGGGAGAAGGGAGAGTGGCAGAGGGAGAGGAAAAACGGGGAGAGCGGTGAATGGGTAGAGGAGGAGAGGTAGAAGGGAAGAAGGAGGTACGGGAAGCGTAGGGGAGATAGGGAGAGTGGAAGGGGGAGGGGAGGAGGGAGTGGGGGAGGGTGTTGAGGGGGAGAGGGGAAGAGGGGAGAGTGAAAGACTGGAAGAGGGGAAGAGGGGGAGAGAGGAAGAACGGGAGAAGTGGAAGAGAGGGTGTGGTTGAGTGGGGGAGAGGGGAAGAGTAGGGGAGAGGGTGAGAGGAGGAGTAGTAGAGGAGGGAAAGGGGGAGAGGAGTGAGGGAGAGGGAAGGAGGAGGAGAGGGGAGAGGGGAGGAGAGGAGAGTGGAGGAGGGTAAGGGGAGTGGTAGAGGGGAAAAGAGGGAAAGAGGAGGAGTGGGAGGGGAAGAGGGGAGAAGACGAGAGGGGGGAGAAGGTGAGAGGGAGAGAGGGGGAGAGGGGGAGAGTCAAAAAACCACATGACCTGGATTGCTAGGAAATTTGGAGGTCAGGTTACTGGTTGTGTATATCTAATCATATATTTATTTATTAATCTATTTATTGATTCATTTGTATTACCTATATTAAATTGTATTTATTTGTATTTACTTATTCATTAATTTAATTAATTAATTAATTTATTAATTTTTTTACTTGTTTATTCATTTATCAAGTTGTGTATTTTCTAAATTATCTATTTATATACTTATTTGTTTTTATTTATTTGTTTATTTATTTTTTCATTCATTCATTTATTTATTTATCTATATAATCAATACCTCAAGGTCAAATGAGAGGTCACCCAAAGTTTACAAAATTAATGATCCCCGGAATCAATATTAATAATGAATAAACAAATAAATTATAATAAAGAGAATAATGATGATGATAATAATAAAAGCCTAACAGGAGCGACTGAAAACCAGCCAAATGTCCACTATAGAAAAAAAGGACGACATGGGATAGCTGTCAAGTCTAGTTTGGGAGAAAGGAAATTCTAAATCTAAAATTCTGACTTCACCTATGATATTTGAAAACTGTATTTATCTCTTTATTTATTTATTAAATGATCTATTAATGTATCTCTTTGTATTCATGCATCATCCCTAAATTCTCCAAATGAAATCCAGTTGGCTTAAGTCTCAGGGTTCTCCTGGATTTGATACGCAGTTTGAATATTGCGGCCGCAAGAATATGATCAGTCATAAAGAACTCAGCAATTCAGTAAACTTTGTAGTTCTGAAGGATCTTCCTTCTTGGCCATTCCTCTAGCGTTACTATACAATGTCCATCGGTGTGGTTCTCGTCTCTGTAAGCAAGAGTCCCCAATCCTTAGCTTCCTGGACTTTGCTAAGTTCAGGAGAGAATTGTTGATGTTACTGGTTCTAGAACCATGGGGGCCAATACCTACTTCAAAGCCAGCTCTGTAGGTGCCATTAACCACATTAAAATCACAAAAAAAAATAAGTGTGAGAAGACAAGGCAATGGGGTGATCAAAAGTGACGGTTACACTAACCTCTGGTCGGGTCAAACTAATGGAACACACCTTTCGGGAGCCGCTTTAAACATATCTAGCCGACTACAGCACGCCGTTGTAAAGGTTACTCCGGTTGATGAGTGTATAATGCTGGTGGGCTTCATCTCTCATATTAAAGTATATGCGCCTACTGAGGCATATAACCCGTCAACAACTGACCTGAACCTCTCACCTCTCACCTGACCCCCACAAGTTGCGATGCTCGCTCGTGCCCCCGATTTCTACGTGAGGTCGGAGTTAGCGGACGTCGTGACGCATGTCATTGTGTGTGTTGTATATATGTGTATGCATGTATGTGTGTATATATGTGTATAGATGTGTATGTACCATACTAACATGTAACAAAAATAAATAAATAAAAATAATTTTTTTTCCTTAAGGGAGAGCAACTCCCCATAAGCTTTGCTTCTCGCTCTCCCTTTTCAACTACCAATATGTAAAAAAAAAAAATTTATATATGTTTGTCTAATTGTATTTAATATTGTTGAATAAACCTATACTACTACTAGAGTAGAAGATGTTCTATGCGAAGCTTGGATCTGTAGTTGACCAGTGCCCGCCACGAGACACACATTATGCATGCATTTATTCTTTATCCCCCCAACTGCTCAATCATACTTCTTTTCTTACAATCTTTACGGCATTTGAATATTTTAGAATTAATCCATATAATATATATATACATACATACATATACATACATACATATACCAAGGCTTTTTCAAGGGAGGTAGCCACAAAGGGAAAGGCATAAAAACACTCCCACCCATTTCATCCCTAAATACACTCCACACCCCTCCCACCCTTCCTCTCATCTGAGCACCTCCTGGATGACGGGTCATCCCTGAACCCTGCCCACCGCCCTGGGTCAGAAGCAGTGTCGCAAGACACAGTACATCCACAGCAAGGCCGCTTCATTTAATCGGCGACCCCCCCTCTTCCGTCCCCCTTTGCATATATACACACACACACACACACACACACACACACACATATATATATATATATATATATATGAGAGAGAATGTGGGTGGGGAAGGGCAAACGAAGATGTGTTAGGAATAGAGTTTAATGTCCTAACGTTGCGACCAACTTGGTCTTCTTCAGAGGACTACAGCATTACAGACGGATCACAATTCTTATATTCGTAGTGAGAGGGAACCCGCCAAGGTATGAGCGTCATGTTTTCCCTTTGGCTAACGATTTAATTATTAGGACACTTGCTGCTTTCGAGAGGCATTTAAATCCGTCTCTGTCGTTGTTGTTGTTGTTGGCGGCGATATGTGCAGCTTCCACAGTTTTTCTCATTTTCTTCTCAAATCCCTCGTGTAGAATTTCTGCGTTGTTCCAATCAGGTAGATGTCCACATTTGTCCAGGTGACGAACCAGGGAGTTAGATGTTCTATGAGCCCTGAGATCGTTTTTGTGCTCATTCAAGCGTTTATTGAACCCTCGACCTGACTCACCGAAATAAGATGATGGACAACCGTTGCATGGAATACGGTAAATGACACTGAGATTATTACGCATATTATTATGTTTCTTAAATATTTTTCCTATTTTATTGGAAGATATTTTTTGCTATATTTATTCCACCTTTTAACAAATAATCATCAATATCTATGGTGTTTATAGAATTAGGGACAGAAATAAAATGAGACTTATCCTTTCCCGGGGTCCGGACGTTTGAGCCATCGTAGATCTTCTTGGCTTTCCTCGTTGTCCTGGTGATCAAACCTCCGGGGTATTTCAGCTTCCTAAAGGTATTCTTGATGTAAGTAAGTTCATCCTCTAGGAATTCTTCACTTGCATCAAGAATACCTTTAGGAAGCTGAAATACCCCGGAGGTTTGATCACCAGGACAACGAGGAAAGCCAAGAAGATCTACGATGGCTCAAACGTCCGGACCCCGGGAAAGGATAAGTCTCATTTTATTTCTGTCCCTAATTCTATAAACACCATAGATATTGATGATTATTTGTTAAAAGGTGGAATAAATATAGCAAAAATATAGCAAAAATATCTTCCAATAAAATAGGAAAAATATTTAAGAAACATAATAATATGCGTAATAATCTCAGTGTCATTTACCGTATTCCATGCAACGGTTGTCCATCATCTTATTTCGGTGAGTCAGGTCGAGGGTTCAATAAACGCTTGAATGAGCACAAAAACGATCTCAGGGCTCATAGAACATCTAACTCCCTGGTTCGTCACCTGGACAAATGTGGACATCTACCTGATTGGAACAACGCAGAAATTCTACACGAGGGATTTGAGAAGAAAATGAGAAAAAACTGTGGGAAGCTGCACATATCGCCCCCAACAACAACAACAACGACAGAGACGGATTTAAATGCCTCTCGAAAGCAGCAAGTGTCCTAATAATTAAATCGTTAGCCAAAGGGAAAACATGACGCTCATACCTTGGCGGGTTCCCTCTCACTACGAATATAAGAATTGTGATCCGTCTGTAATGCTGTAGTCCTCTGAAGAAGACCAAGTTGGTCGCAACGTTAGGACATTAAACTCTATTCCTAACACATCTTCGTTTGCCCTTCCCCACCCACATTCTCTCTCATTTGTCTGGAATAATTTTAAATATATATATATATATATATATTAAATATATATATATGTATATATATATATATATATATATATATATATATATATATGGAGGTGAGGTGGCAAAATGAAACGTTAAGGCTTAGAGTATGGAGCTTTATTCAGTACCAGACGTTTCGACCTCTTGGGCCTTCCTCAGTGGACTGAATACAGAATAAAAATCAAAGTCCGTCAACAGCTTACATGGTGATCTGACGACCCTGCGTGACCTCACCCCGGTCACGTTGTCCCCCCACACTCGCCGACCGCCAGTTGTGCGGACGTTTGAGCCCAGGACATAAACCCCTTACGAGAATTTGTGGTTTTCTCGGTAGCAATGTGTGCCGCCTCCAAAGCTTTCCTTTTCTTTTTTCCCATTTTCCTATGTAGAACGTGGGCTTCCTTCCAGTTTGGCAAATGATTTTCTTCATCGATATGAACTACTAGGGCATTTGATGTTCAGTGATGTTTCACATCCCTCTTGGGTTCTTCTAATCTTTTGTCCATGCCGCGTCCTGTCTCGCAGATATAAACTTTCTCACAACCTGTACAAGGAATTCTGTAAGCAACACTTTTATTTTCTTGCAAAATTTCCGTATTTCTGGTAAACTCACCAATTCTCTTCGGACGTCTCTTCAACCAACTCTCTCTCCACAAGCTCCTAGTATCATCGCCGGCCGGTGGTGGCTGGGAGATACATCTCCTAGCTGCCGCCGGTCTGGCATGGCCGACCTCTACGTTGACGTCGGCAGGCGGGTTTACACCAAGACAAATACACACACACATTTCCCAAGTCACGTAAATCTCTGTTTTCAGAGTAGTGCTTGGAAGAAAAGAGGCACACGCACACTTTCTCGCTAGCAAAGCAGAGGCCCAAACCGTCTCTCTCAGTACGCAGGCTGGTTGACGGAGAGACTTGGGACACCTCTCTGTTCGACCGGCCTGCAACCTAACGCTGGCCTCTCGCCGACGCTGGTGAGCGAGTTTACACTTCTGACATTTACACTCAATTCCCAATCGCGTAATTCTCTGTTTTCAGAGTTGTGATTGGAAGGAAAGAGACCATACAACACCGCCCGTCAGCCCCCCCACGCACCGCCACTGAATCTACTCTTCCGACATCCAAACCCAGTCTGGGGATAAACAGGCAACGCTCGCCCCACCTGTGGCTCATCAGGTTCGCGCTCGCCAGCGGTGGCGGCGGGGAGTTATCTCCTTGCCGCTCCCGTTCTGGTCACTGATCTCTTCGTTGACGTCGGCAGGCGGGTGTACACCGCCCGTCTGCCCCCCCTCGCACCGCCCCTTGATCAGCTCTAAAAGGACTTCAAACCCAAAACCTGGGGATAATCAGGGTACGCTCGCCCCACCTGTGGCTTATCAGGTTCGCCCTCTACACGCGGAAAGTGAAATCAACTCACTTCTCGTAAGATACACACATACACCTCTCACGAACAGAGCCACAAATCACGCACAAACATATACACTTACTTTTTCTTCGACTAAAATTCGCTTCCTTTCTAACTTTCTCTTCTACTACATCTTCTCATTTCAGTTTACCTCCCACTAAAGATTTTTCCGTTTTTCCACCTTTCTCTACTACTACGCCTCCTACCAATTTTCTAAACTTTCGTTGGTGATCCTAACCCCGTTGGTAATCCTAACCTCCGGCGTCAAGCGCTGCCCTCCAGTCCTCCTAAGCCATGACAAACAAACTAGCCCCTAATCGCTCGCAATTCGCCCGGTGGCAATAGCCCTCTTTTATACACTACTATCTTTTCATTTTCTAACAGACATTCTTCCCCTTCCACAAAACCCCGATCCCCGCGCAAGCGAGGTGGTCTTTTCTTGGAATCCAAGAATCCAGTCCACTGAGGAAGGCCCAAGAGGTCGAAATGTCTGATACTGAATAAAGCTCCATACTCTAGCCTTAATGTTTCATTTTGCCACCTCACCTCCATATTTGTCTGTTTTACACACACACACACACACACACACACACACACACACACACACACACACACATCACACACATCACACACACACATATATATTTATATATATATGTGTGTGTGTGTGTGTGTGTGTGTGTGTGTGGTGTGTGCGTGTTGTGTGGTGTGTGTGTGTGTGTGTGTGTGTGTGTGTGTATGTATAATTTTCCTAAATTTATCTTTCTTCAAACTCTACCTCTATATTCTAGTTCCTGTTGACTCATGTATTTCTTTTTTTTTATATTTAGATGTACACAACTGTTCACATTCAACCCTGAACCTCCTTCCGAAGTCCTTCGGTATTTCATTCTTCATTTCATCCTCTTTTTCCTTTTTCCTTTCTTCTTCGTCCTCTCCTTCTTTCTTTTTCTCTTTATTTTTGGTCCTTGACGGCAATTTTTTTTTTTATAATTCTTTTTCGAAGTAATTACCATTCTCATACCTTTCTTGCTACTTTGCATTCTTCTCTTTATTATTTTTACCTCTTTTTTCCTCTTTTCTGCACTTCCTCTTTCCCTTGCACACCTCCTTTACTCTCTTCTCTTTTTCTTTTCTTTTCTTTTCACTTCTCCTAAGTGATATTCTTCTCCTCCTCCTCCTCCTTCTCTCCCTCCCCTTCTCCTCCTCCTCTCCCTCCCCTCCTCCTCCTCCTCCTCCTCCCCTCCTCCTCCCCTACTCCTCCTCCTCTCCCTCCCCTGCTCCTCCTCCTCCTCCTCCTCCTTCTCTCCTCCTCCTCCTCCTTCTCCTCCTCCTTCTCTCCTCCTCTCCTCCTCCTCCTCTTGCTCCTTCTCTCCCTCCCCTCCTCCTCCTCCTCCTCCTCCTTCTCTCCCTCCCCTCCTCCTCCTCTCCCTTCCCTCCTCCTCCTCCTTCTCTCCCCACTCCTCCTCCTCCTCCTCCTCCTGCTCTACTTCCACTCACCTTCTACCTGACCCCGACACCAATCAGTTAAATTTAGTATAAGTGAGATTAGGTTAAGTGAAGTGAATTTAAGTGAGATTAAGCTAGGGGAATTTAGGCTAAATCAGGTTAGGTTAAATAAGGTTAGGTTGAGCGAAATTATGTTGAGGTTAGGTTATATTAGGGTGGTTTAAGTGAGGTTAGGTTAAACGAGTTTAAGTTAAGTGATGTTAGGTTGAGCAAAACTACGTGAAATGAGGTTAGATTAAATGAGGTTAGGTTGAATGAAGCTAAGTTAGGTGAGGTTAGGTTAAGTGAGGTTAGGCTTAGTGAGGTTAGATTGAGATTAAATAAGTGTGTCTGAGCTAAATGAAGTTAGGTTAAGTAAGATTAGTTTAAGTGAGA
>NC_134782.1:56387968-56392968 GCF_046742065.1 Oratosquilla oratoria | reverse complement strand
ACTGAGAGAATGCGAGACCAACATGCTTCCGATCACGCCGCCAATGTACACACAATGAAATAAGTAAAAAGAAAATGGAGAAGGAAGGTAAAAACCACGTTGTGACAGACATGTGACAGACATGTGACAGACACATCTAAAATTGCTCGGTCATAAAAAAAAAGAGATATGATTTGCATAATTCATTCTGGCTAACGCCAGTCAATATCATTCCGCTGTCTCGATTGAGCCCCCCCCCAAAAAAAAATATATATATATATATATTCTTTACATACTTCATTATTGCTTCCACCAAACAATTTTTTTCTTTAAAAGGGGAAGGGAAGGATTATGATAAAAAATATTGAATACTTAGTACTTAAGTATAGTACCATCACCTTGTATGTGACTAAACAAATCCACCTGCCGTTTACCCCAACAGATGATATAGTTTATACTGGGATGATTGGATGGCGTAAATGGATTTTTGGGTACAAAGGGAATATCTGTCGAGCAGGGAAGGGAGAGGGAAAAGATAATTGTCACTGGAGAATGGCTGTGAAAGGATATTTCACTGGCTCGGTCTAAAAGGATTTCTTTTCTGTTACAAAGAATAACAATGGAAGAACATACGGAAACGAGACATTTTGGTTAATAACAAGGTTTGGTGCTTAGAGTAGATAGTTCTGATGAAATTTACCACACTCTGGAGAAGTCCTATTTGGACGAACCATCAGAAATAAAACTTCAACGGATTCTTGGCGTTTAAATTCACCACCCTACCACTCATATATGTATATATATATATGTATATATACATACATATGTATATATATATATATTCATATATATATATGTTTATATATACATACATATGTGTATATATATATATATATATATTCATATATATATATGTTTATATATATAAATATGCATATATATATAAATATATATGTATATATATAAATATGTGTATATATATGTGTGTATATATACATATATATATGTATATATATATATATATTTATATATACACATATATAATATAACACAACACACACACACACACACACACACACACACACACACACACACACACACACACACACACACACACACACACATATATATATATATGTATATATATATATTTATATATATGTATATATATATTTTTAAATATGTATATACATATATATACATATATAAATGTATACATATATGTATATATATACACATATATATATGCATATATATATGTATATATATATATATATTTGAATGTGTTTGAGATGAGGTGTCTGAGAAGTATGATAGGGGTTACTAGGCTGGATAGAGTGAGAAATGAGGAGATGAGGAGGAGAACAGGGGTGGTAAGGGAGTTGGGAGATAGGGTGGATGAAAGAGTATTGGGATGGTTTGGACACATGGAAAGAATGAGTGAAGAAAGACTAGTAAAAGAGGTATGGAAGGCAGATGTGGGGGGAGCGAACATGAGGGGGCGACCTATGATGAGATGGATGGATGGGGTGAAAGAGGCTTTGGAGAAGAGGGGAATGTCTGTTGAGGAAGGACGAGAGAGGACAGAAGACAGGGATGAATGGAGAATGGTTGTATATGGATGATGTTGTGATGTATGAGTTGGAATGGGTGGGGGGATGGGGGGGTGAGGTAGTATATGTGAGAAAAAATTGACGCAGCCCGAAGGGATTTCTCTCCGTCTTCTCCTTTTTTTGCATGAGGGGACGGAGAGAGGGGGGGTCGCCGATTGAATGAAGCGGCCTTGCTGTGGATGTGCTGTGTCTTGCGACACTGCCTCTGACCCAGGGCAGTGGGCAAGATGCAGGGATGACCTGTCATCCAGGAGGTGCCAAGATCAGAGGGAGGGTGGAGAGGAGTGGAGTGTATTAGGGATGGAATGGGTGGGAATGGTTTTTATGCCTTTTTCTTTTTGGCTACCTCCCCTGTAAGAGGAAAAGTCCTTTGGTATATATATATATATATATATATATATATATATATATATATATATATATATATATATATATATATATATATATATATATATGTATATATATATATATATATATATTCTGTATTAATGGGTTGAACATTCTGTGGCGCACGATGTACAGTATGGAAATCATTTACAAAATAGATTTTAGGGTCTCTAAATTGCCGTGATAAACTCCAAGATCAATCGTGAAACAGTTGAGAAGAACCCGTGAGATACAGGGCAGCATTGTTTACGAAACAATGAATCTTGGTGTGGACGAGGTGTCAAAATATAAAAGGGGGAACGTGGGGGAAGTGAGGGAGGGGAAGAGTTGAACAAGCAAAGCAGGATGGACTATATACCATATATAACAGAAATAGATATTTTATCCTGACAGATGCAACACGGAAAAGGGATCTAAAGGTTGAAAGCAGAATTCGAGGATCGTGTGGTAAATATGGAAGGACGAAACAAGGAAGCAAGAAGAAATGATTCGAAAGTGGGTTGAAGAAAGAATGGAGATTGAAAGATTAGGAATGGAAAAGAAAATCGGATAAAGATGGACACGGAGTAGATAAAGTGCACGGGAAAGAAATTAAGACACGATTAATAATAAAAAAAAACATCTAGATAAAAACTTAAGCAATATGCTGTAATACCTCTCATTTATTTAATTTCATTCATTTATGAAATAGTATCTATTTATTAACCACCTGTTTATTTTGTATTATTTATTTATCAATTGCTTTTAACATTATTATTTATTTGTCTATTTATTATTCATCATGATCTATCTATTGTATTATATATGTATATATATATATATATATATATATATATATATATATATATATATATATAGTCTTTCTATAGATTTTTTCGCATTCGAACTAGTTATGGACCAAAAGGTCTCCTGTTGGCATGCCCTTTCTTTATAAATTCTTTGTAAATGTAAGATAATGTTGAAAGTAAGGCGAAAAGCAGAGAAGGTGAAAGAAAACAAAAATGAAAAAAAAGAAATAGAGGAAGAGGTGAGGGGAGAAGGAGGAAGAGGAGAAGGAGGAGGAGGAAGAGAAAGAAGTAAAAGTAGGAGAAGGAGAAGTGGGAGGAGAAGGAGGAAGACTTGGTGCAAGATTTTGAGTAGGAGTGGGAGTTGATGGAGTGGGAGTAGAAGTGGGAGGAGTAGGGGAAAATGAAAAATGAAAAGGAGGAGTATGGGGAGGAGGAGGAGGAGGAGTGGGAGGGGCAGGAATGGGAGTACGGGTAGTAGGTGGAGTAGGAGTAGAAGTAGGAGAAATAGGAGGAGAAAGAAGGGGATTATGAGGAATAGGAAGAGGAAGAGGAAGAGGAGGAGGAGGAGGAAGAGGTGGAGCAGGAGGAGGAGGAGGAGGAGGAGGAAGAGGTGGAGCAGGAGGAGGAGGAGGAGAAGGAGGAGAGGCTTCAGGCCTTGAGAGCTTCAGCAAAAGGAACGAAGAGGACGTGGGTAAAGGAAACGTCAGAGATTTTTAGGAATCCAAAGAAGGTGATGGCGGTGGAGCATCCTGGAAGAAACTTAAAAAAAAAAAAAAAAAAAAAAAAAAAAAAAAAAAATAATTTCGCGGAAAATGAATATATATTTTTGTGATTTTATTTCTAGTTCTCTTTAATGAAGGCAGAGCGCCGTCTCAGTTATTTTCAGAGTAAATAAACTGCTCTCAAGTGATGGTAGCTTAGGTCCAGGGTGAAGTATGACCACTTGAAGTTGAATCCTAAAACTTAATTTTTCATTAGAATATATGTCCAGTCCTCACATAAAAACTGACTTTTCGAAGAGCACCCAAGTAAGTTATGGGTAATCATAGTAAATAATGCTGACACGTTATGGTAAATCATAGTAAATAATGTTGACGCATTATGGTAAATCATAGTAAATAATGCTGACGCATTATGGTAAATCATAGTAAATAATGTTGACGCATTATGGTAAATCATAGTAAATAGTGTTGACGCATTATGGTAAATCATAGTAAATAATGTTGACGCGTTATGGTAAATCATAGTAGATAATGTTGACGCGTTATGGTAAATCACAGTAAATAATGTTGACGCGTTATGGTAAATCATAGTAAATAATGTTGACGCGTTATGGTAAATCATAGTAAATAATGTTGACGCGTTATGGTAAATCATAGTAAATAATGTTGACGCGTTATGGTAAATCATAGTAAATAATGTTGACGCGTTATGGTAAATCATAGTAAATAATGTTGACGCGTTATGGTAAATCATAGTAAATAATGTTGAGGCGTTATGGTAAATCATAGTAAATAATGTTGACGCGTTATGGTAAATCATAGTAAATAATGTTGACGCGTTATGGTAAATCATAGTAAATAATGCTGACGCGTTATGGTAAATCATAGTAAATAATGTTGACGCGTTATGGTAAATCATAGTAAATAATGTTGACACCTTTGAGGTGTATGGCTGTTGGGGAGGAAGGAAAAGGTTAAACATCCAAAAACATCTAAGACATCTTCCTTCCATATATTATAACCAAGAGTTCTTGCGTTCAACGCGTGTGTTAATACAGGATCCTTGGTTTAGGGCAGAGTCCTTGTAGGAAGGTTCTTGTAGAACGTTAGATTATACCTAAAAAATCTATTAAAAAACAACCAAGAGATCTTGCGAAGATCCAGAAAGTCCTACTACAAGAAGGTTCTTGTAGAACGCAAGTCTACAGCTACGAAAAAAAAAAAATCTATTAAAAACAACAAAGAGATCTTGCGGAGATTCAGAAAGTCCTTCTACACGAAGGTTCTTGTAGAACGTAAGTCTATAGCCACGAAATCTTTTATTAAAAAATAACCGAGAGATTTTACTGGATGGTCAGTATCTAGCCGACATCACCGGGCTCAAACAAAGCCCGTGGGAGTGATACTTCACTCCCCCCCCCAAAAAAAAAAAAAAAAAAAATCTAGCCGAGTGCAGTTACAGGAACCTTGTTTTAGGGCAGAACAAACAGAAACAGCAGTACATTACATTT
>NC_134782.1:56380468-56382968 GCF_046742065.1 Oratosquilla oratoria | reverse complement strand
GGATGATTCTGGGATATAGGAAGGGTGAACGCATGCCTAAGTTGGTTTCTCCCCTTAAAGGGGGAAAGGGCCTTTAGGTATATGGACACTCGTTATATATATATATATATATATATATATATATATATATATACAGTAAAGGAATCCCGGAAACATAGATTAGTGAAAAAGAGTAGCAGAAATGTAGTCCGGTGTCTAGGACTAAGGTACACAAATCTTAAAACCTTGACCACTTACAGTAAACACCGGACCCCTACAACCCCCAAACATAAAACGAAGAGAGGATTAAGATAATAAAGGTAGGTTTAGAATGAAGTTAAGGAGTTCGAATTATCTAATGAAGTGGTGGTGGAATTGCATAGCCGAGGATGTCAACCAAGTGGGTTGAAGTATTAAGTGAAGCAGTCTCGACAATGACATCAAGTTGTTCAAGTACGTAATCAACGGGAGGGGAGTGATTCAGAACAGCGTGGATGAAGGCAGAATGAGATGTACGGGGTAGTGAGAAGACGAAGGATGTTCCCGAAAAGATAATGCTATTTGTTTATTGTGGAGGTATAGGCCATAGAGGTTATGACACACGGTGTTATTATTGTGTAGGTGATGATGTACCTGTGATAAAATGAAGGTAATGGGTGATTGGTGTGATTGGTGAATAGGACTAAGATGGTGAGATTTCTAGAATAAACTATATATAAAAGGTTTCTTTCTCCTCATACAGGAAGTTCCTGTCAAGGCAGGCACCCACACTACACCCACACAGCATCCATTCGTTTCTCTGTTATCTCAGATTCTTTTGAAACTTGGTCTTGTGGAGAAAAGAACAAAAACTTTAGACTTGGGAAGGAGGAAGAGGGTAAATGCCAAAATATTACGAACTAATCTAACAGATAAAAGAAATGTTGTTCCAATACTTACATGTTGCAACAAAGCACATACTTGCATTTGGATGAATACAGAATATCACATGAAAGCTGAAACAACATCTCCGGAAATGTGTAGAGAAGTAATTAGGACAAGACTTCAGGTAAAGAATTAGATCTGTCCTTGGTAATGGTATTGAGAAAAAATAAGCTAAAAATAAATTACATTTTGAACTGGGTAAGACAATTAAGGTTAAATTGTCACGTCGGATAGAACGGTGTAGAGTGTCAAGGCGACAAGGTAAAGGTTGGGAAAAGGTCAGAGTTGCAGCGCATTAAGATTAAGGGGAGTATATCCTGTCAAGGTCGCCGTTCTTTCGTGTCACCGTAACTCGACGAACATTCACATCTATCTATTATTCGTCCTACTTAAGGTGGCGGAGCATTAGGCGTTTCTCGCACTCATTCTACTTATTTTTTAGCTTCGTTTGATTAGAAACCGACTTTGGTTACGAACTTTTGTGTTTCAAAATATCCAAATGTCAAATCATTCTTGCGTTCATATAGTAAGAAATTGAATGAACAACAAAGAGAAGTTAAACTGATACAAGTGTTAGATACATTGTTGAGATATTCTTGCGGAAATATAGATTGTTTTAACCGAAGTCGTTCCTATGTTTTTTGCGGAAATATAGATTACTGTAACTAAAGCTGTCCATATGTTCTTGCGGAAACATAGATTATTGTAGCCGAAGTTGTTCCTATTCAAAGTAACAAAAAGCAATAGCATGCTAACCTAATGCCCCTCTACCTTTACGTATTTCGCCATAATAAAATAAAAAAGTACCATGGTGTAGCTGTATAATACTAAGTTGAAAGTCAATGGAAACAGTACGAAACGAAATGGACAACATTATTAAACGAAACAAAATCTGTAATGCGGAAGGGTGTTCTTCCGAACACTGCAAGAACACCCAGATCGACTTGAAAAAATAGAATTAAGAAATTCTGATAAACCTTACAAAACCAGGTTGCAAGATGATTATAACGAACAGAGACTTTTGCATTGAATCATGATGAAAAATGTATCAAAAGAGGTGATAATTCCTTAGATAAATCTATATAAAGTGATGCGAAATAGCCGACCATAGCAGTAATTTAGATATCACAGGCGGATTAGGCCAACAAAGCATGAATGACTACAAGTGACAAGTGACAAGTGACAAGTGACAAGTGACAAGATGTGGTTCACCAACATGGTCTGGGATCACGTGTCAGACTTGTGATCGAGAGCTATTACCCTCCCGGGTGAGAATTCAGAGTTCACATAAGGCCCGATTTATGAGTAATTCTGTAAAATTACATACACACACACACACACACACACACACACACACACACACACACACACACACACACACACACACACACACACACACACACACACACACACACACACACACACACACACACACACACACACACACACACACACACACACACACACACACACACACACACACACACACACACACACACACACACACACACACACACACACACACACACACACACACACACAACCCCTTTTATCATCAGAATTAGAGTGCCGGCTCGCAGAGCAGTGATATTGATTT
>NC_134782.1:56366145-56367468 GCF_046742065.1 Oratosquilla oratoria | reverse complement strand
CAATTACATCATCATCACATCATCATCATCATCAATCAACTCATCATCCATCATCAAAAACATCATCATCATCATCATCATCACATCATCATCATCATCATCAACCCATCATCCATTCATTATCATTATTATATATTATTATTTATTAATCATTATTATTATTATTATTATTATTATCAATTATTATTATTATTATTATTATTATTTATTATTATTAATTATTAATTATTATTATTATTATTATTATTATTATTATTATTATTATTATTATTATTATTATTATTCTTTTTTTTTACTACTATTATTATCATAATTAATGATATTATTATTATCGTTCTTGCTATTATTACTAGTATCACTACTATTATTATTAGTTTCATTTCTTTTATTAATGTTATTATTATTGTTATCATTATTTTTATTGATATTTTGCATCCGAGATCTTTATGGACTAAAATGTTTCCTGTTGCTACGCTTTACCAGTGCAATTCATTAAACCACTTAAAAACATTCAAACCGATTAACTGTAACTCATTGTATCTCATTAGTGTATTAAGTTAATTTTCACCTGTGGAGTGTGCCAATATCATGGATTTTTATTTGTTTATTTATTTATTTATTCATCAATTTATTTATTTATTTATCAATTTATTTATTTATTTATCTATTTATTCATCAATTTATTGATCATTTACTTATTCATCAATTTTTTTTTATTTATTTATCTATCTATTTATTTATTTTTAACACAAATCACTTCACACGCCGAGCAATTTCATGGACAATCAATTTTGTACTTTCTTTTCACTCTTTCATAATGTTTGCAACTATATTGTAAATGTATATATATATCAATATATATACAATATTATTTCTAATTATGTATATATATATATACTCCTATATATATATCTATATAGTATACATATATCACATATACATATATATATATATATATATAAGTTATTACTATATATATGTAACATATTAACATATATAAATATATATACATATATATATATATATATATATATATATATAGTATATATATATATATATATATATGCCAATAAAAACACTTAGGAGCGTGTGTTCACAAATGAGTAAGTTAACCACTAGGAAAAGATTAAACATAACGAAGCATGAACGCTTTTTCGTATAATTAATTACATCTTCCAGTTGCAGATGTAATTATACGAAAGCGCTCTGCCCTTCGGTTCTAGTTTTACTTTTCCTATTGGTTACTTAACGCATATATAATATATATACTATATATATATATATCAATGATATAATATATATTATATATATACTAAATATACA
>NC_134782.1:56358645-56361145 GCF_046742065.1 Oratosquilla oratoria | reverse complement strand
GATTTTCTTTATTTTTCTTTTCTTCCACTATTTTCTCTCATTTTCCAAGTTTCTTCATTAAGATGATTTTTGGTCAAAGGAATTAAAAAGCAAAGATTCAAAGAGCACCTAGAGGGTAAAAAGTGCAAATAAAAGAGTTAAAGAGCAGCTAAAGGATTTTAAGAACATCTAAAGGTATTAAAGAGCAGCTAGAGGATTTAAAGAGTCCTGAAAAAGCTAAAGAGATGCTAAAGACATTAAAGAGCAACTAGAAGAGAATCTGAAAGAGTTAAAGAGCAGCTGAAAGAGCTAAAGGCCAGCTAAAGAAGTTGAAGAGCTTCTAAAGGAATTAACGAGGAGCTAAGAGAATTAAAGAGCAGTTAAAGGAATTAAAGATCAGCTATAGGAGTTAAAGAGCAGTCAAAGGATTTAATGGACAGCTAAAAAGATAAAGAGCAGTTACAGGAATTCAAGAGCTACTACAGGAATTAAAGAGCAGCTGTAAGAGCTATAGAGCAACTAAAAGAACAAAAGAGCGGCTAAAGAAATTGAGGAGCATCTAAAATAATTAAAGAGGAGCTAAAAGAGCTAAATGAAAGCTAGAGGGCTTAAAGAGGACCTTACATGTCCGGTGGAGCAAATCCCTATGTAGCGAGACAAGCAGAAACGACACAGCAAGCATTTTTAATTAAGGAGATGAACCTGTTTACTTTATTGGATTAGTAAAACTTCATTTACAACGAATCCGAACCTCCATCCCCGGCCTCACCCGTTGTGACTCGGTGGTAACACTCGCGTCTGGCAACCGGCGAGGAAGATGAAGATCGCGGGTTCGAGTCCTGAGCACGGTGTAGAGGTTAGAAAAGACGTTCACTATAAGTAAGGGTCTCACAATTGCTAAAACAAAAGGGTTTATTTTATACAAGGGAAGATTCCCGGATCCTGAGTAAGGAACTTAAAAAAAAAAAAAAAAAAAAAAAAAAAAAAAAAAAAAAAAAAAAATTATAATGGCTTATCACCGAGCCAATGCAGGACCATCGTCCTATCCCATGAATGGAAGGCACAGGCTCTGTACCTTCCCATAGATGGCTTATTTCGATTTCGTCTGGTAAAAAGTGCGAGGGTAGTACAAGCATGGAAAGAGAGTGACTGTGAAAAGATTATGAAACCAACGCTCCATCATCTCAGTCATAATGAACGAAATCAGATGCAACAGTGGTTTACTACACAGTTATCTGGTATTTAACGTGAATCGAATCCCAGCCTACCGTACACGGGACAAGCCTTAACCAATACCACACGCAGGGCTCCTCTCAGGAGGTACAGGTTGCCTATTCGTCTATTTTATTCGAATTTGTAGTACCCAAACGGTAGAGTTGTGGAGAGGGAGTGATTGAGATTCTCTGATACGTCGTTTACCAGCGCTTCTATCCTTTTGGGTAATCTCACGCCACCCTCCGACAGTCTTCATCTTTCAGTGAACAGCGGGGACCCCATTACTCTCATGCCGCCATATTGGCTGCGGCCATTTTGTCAACGGCCATTTTAGTTTGGAGACGTTCAGATCCACGAGCCAACATGTGATTATCTGTGTGTGGTCATCCATGAACTGGGCCAATGATTCCTTATCGTGGATATCTTCAAGGACATAATCGAAGCCTGTTATTACGATCGAATGAGTAATTTGTCGTCCTTTGTGTTTGTAATTCGTTTGAGGACAAATACGCGAAATTGACCTGCAAGTTTGCCAATTGCTTGTAAAGATTAATCGTTATGTCGTCAGGTAACGTACATCCATGCATACATACATATTTCCCATTTGTTGTAATTTCCCTCTGTATATATTTTCATGTTTTCCTACTCTATGTATGTACCTCCTCAAGAGGACCACAGTCAGTGGTCGAAATATACGGTTTACTCTGTATCTCAGCTTATCTTTCTACGAGATGGGGTCTAAGTTTTATTCTACTTAAGTGCTACTACATCTACGTTATCTAATACATACATATATGCATACATATATATATGTATACATATATACATACATACATAAATACATATATAAATATATATATATATATATATACATACATACATACATACATACATGCATACATGCATACATACATACATACATACATACATACATACATACATGCATACATACCGGTATATTATATATATATATATATATATATATATATATATATGTATATATATATATATATATATATATATATAGGTATATACATATATACGTATGTATGTGTACGTATGTATGTGTGTGTACATACATACGTACACGCACGTATGTATGTGTGTGTACATACATACGTACACACACACACACACACACACACACATACACACACACACACACACACACACACACACACACACACACACACACACACACACACATACACCTATCCCATATTTTCATCTGATCATAAGCCTCTCACTATGGTATGTTACGATACATTATGAAGCCATTCATTAAGTATCGTTTCAAGGCCTATGG
>NC_134782.1:56343645-56348645 GCF_046742065.1 Oratosquilla oratoria | reverse complement strand
ACGCTCGGGCTTTGGGTGCTGAGGCCGAGTCCCAGATTGTGTAGGAGTGATGGAGAGGCGAGGATGTGGACGGGGTAGAGGGAAATGGGCAAAGTTGAGAGTAAATGTCGGAATATGAATAGCGAAAGTCGTCTCGAGGTACGTCGAAGTTCAAAGAGAGCCAAGACCTCGGAAGAGAAAGAATTCGCGACAGAAATAAATAAATGACGAGAAAAACAAACAAACAAACAAAAAGACATAAAAACGAAATTATATAAAAGTGTAATATAAAGATGAGATAGAATAAAATAAAATGAAAATGAATAGATAAAAAATATATGAAATAAAATAAAAACGTAAACATAAAAACGAGATCATATAAAAGTGTAATATAATGATAAGATAAAACAAAATGAAATAAAATTGAATAAATCAACAAACATATGGAATAAAATAAAACAAAACAAAATAGATCAAACAAAACAAAATAAAATAAAGTAAAACAAATAAAAATAAAAATAAAATAAAATGAAAATAAAATTAGAAAATAAAATTAAATAGAAAATAAACGAAAAAGAGTGTACTTGGGTGAGAGTAACGAGAGGGCGGGAAGCTTCCCTTAAAAGAGTGAAGATGTATGGAGGAAGACAGGAATAATTAGGTAAATAAATAAGCAAATGAATAGATAAACGAATAAGTAAATGAAAAATAGATAAATGAATAAAACAATAAAAAATAATCTAATAAATGAGTAGATAGATAAGTAAAGAACTAAATAAGTAATTGAATAAATAAATAAATAAATAAATAAATAAATAAATAATGAATAAATAAATGAATAAATAAATAAATGAAAAAATAGATAAATAAAAAATAAATAGATAAATAAATAAATATGCAAATAAATAAATAAATAAATAAACAAGTAGATAGATAAATAAATAAATAAACAAAAAAGTAAATAAATAAATAAATGAATAAGTAGATAAATGAATAAATAGATAAATAAACAAATAAATAGATAAACAAATAAATATATAAATATATAAATAAATTCTCAAATAATTAACAATTAAAATAAGAATGAATAAAAATAAATAAATGGATAAGTAAATAAATGAATAACAATAAATATAAAATAATTCAAGATAATATATACATATATATATATCAATATATATATATATATATATATATGTATACATACATATATATATGTATATATATATATACGTATATATATATATATATGTATATACGTATATATATATATATATATACTGTATTATATATGTATATATATATACTGTATATATATATATATATATATATATATATATATATATATATATATATATATATATGAATAAGAGACGCTATTACAATGAGAGGAAACGAATTTCTTCTTCTATAACCAGCGTTTCTATCCTTGGGAATAATGTAACACAGAGGTGGCTTAGTTATAAAGGCGAGAAACGGGACATACTAGAAAGAAGGGATGACAGAATTGGCATTCCTCTTTAAGTCTCCAATAATGAAAAAACGTAACTCCGGTCCTTAGGGGTGTTATCAAATTATTTCCCTCATCCTTAGTCTCCAATCACAGAAAGATTGGTGATCCTGGTCCGTAGGGGCGTTTGTATTTAGAACATGGTGTGGAAGCAAAGGTGAAGAAGAAAATGAATAAATTGGAAAGAAAAGGCAAATGATAAAAGAGGTTCGCATAAGGAAGAGGAAAGGAAAGGGAAGTGGGGAAGAGAAGGAAACGCCTAAGCAGAGCGAATAAAGGCAAGTGACGATAGGAAAGTCATAAAGCGACAACAGGAGGGTGAGGGCGAGGGCGGAGTTGGTGGCGGGGGGGGAGGGAGGGAGAAATACGACTGTGCTATTCTGGGAGGCGTGAAAAGGAGTCAAGGAGGGGGATGTGGAGGAGTTGGAGGAGGGGTTGAAGGAGGAGTTGGAGGAGGAAGAGGTGGAGGAGATTGAGGAAGAGTTGGAGGAGGAAGAGGTGGAGGATATTGAGGAGGAGTTGAGGAGGAAAAGGTGGAGGAGATGGGGAAGGAGTTGGAGGAGGTAGAGGTGGAGGAGATGGAGGAGGAGGAGGAATAATTGGAGGAGATGGAGGAGGTTGTTGAAAAGAGGAGATGGGGAGGAGGACGAGGAGAGGAGGAGGAGATGGAAGAGATGGAGGGAAAATTGGAGATGAGGGAGGAGAATGAGGTTGAAAAGAAAAGGTGTAGGAGGAGAAGGAGGAGGAGGAAGAATCGAAGGAGATGGAGGAGGTTGAAGAACAGATGAAATGGAAAAGGAGGACTAGGAGGATTAGGAAGAGATGGAGGAGGAGGAGATGGAAGAGATAGAAGAGAAGAGGAGATGAAGGAGGAGGAGAAGGTTGAAAAGAGAAGATGAGAGGAGAAGGAGGAGGAGGAAGAATTGGAGGAAATTGAAGAGGTTGAAGAAAAGAGATGGAGGAGGAGGAGGAGGAAGAGGAATAGGAAGAGATGAAGGAGGAGGAGGAGGAGGAAGAATCGGAGATGGAGGAGGTTGAAGAACAGATGAAATGGAAAAGGAGGACTAGGAGGATTAGGAAGAGATGGAGGAGGAGGAGATGGAAGAGATAGAAGAGAAGAGGAGATGAAGGAGGAGGAGAAGGTTGAAAAGAGAAGATGAGAGGAGAAGGAGGAGGAGGAAGAATTGGAGGAAATTGAAGAGGTTGAAGAAAAGAGATGGAGGAGGAGGAGGAGGAAGAGGAATAGGAAGAGATGAAGGAGGAGGAGGAGGAGATGGAGGAAAAGAGGAGATGAGAGAGGAGAAGAAACAGGTTGAAAAGTGGAGTTGGAGGAGGAGGAGGAGGAGGAGGGGAGGAAAAGAAGAATTGGAAAGAGATGGAGATAAAAATATGAAAGAGGAGGAGGGGAAGTTAAAAAGAGGATATGGAGGAGGAGGAAGAGAAGGAGGAGGAGGAGGAGGAGGGGGAGTAAAAGAAGAATTGGAGGAGGAGGAGATGGGATAGATGCAGGAAAATATGAAAGAGGAGGAGGAGAAGTTGAAAAGAGGATATGGAGGAGAAGAAGGAAGGAGGAAGAGGAGGAGGAGGAGGAGGAGGAAGAGGAGGAGGAGGAGGAGGAGGAGGAGGAGTTGAGCTGATGCTCATAAACGACTTGGGGCGATGGCGGTGGTTGATGTGTCGAGATGAAGTCAAGGAGGCGAGGAAGAAGATGGAAGCCAATTGGATTAAGATATTACGCAACCGGCGGCAGATCTCCCTCAAGGTCATACCTCTTTCTTCAGCCAACGCCGGGATGGTGAAATGTTTTCCATGATCGTTCCAGTTTCCAAAGTGTGGACCTGGAAGAAAAGGGAGGACATGCGTGTTCCCGTTTCAAGACATTTCCGCGTAAGAGAAAAGAAGAAGAAGAAGAAAAAAAGTTTAAATGACTGTGACTTCACAAGACGCTCAATGAATGTCTGTGGAACGGTCGTATTGCCTGTGAAGATCCATTTGAGTCCCGGTAAGTAATCGCTTTACCTTCTGAAGGTGCTGTAGAGGCGGAGTACCTCAGGTTTGATCAAAGACCCCCAAGAGTGTCTGAAGAGTCTGCCGATGAAGGCCTGAAGAGTCTGCCGGAGAAAGGACTGGAGAGTCTTTCGAAGAAGGAGGTAACTTAGGAAACAAGAAAGGAGAATCAAAGCAAAGAGATACAAGGAGGAAGGGAGGGGGATTCATTTTCAAGTGTGGGTGGGAGTGGGAGTTCGTGAGAGAAGTAGATAATTGGAAGGAAGAATAGGGAGTTGGGAGCAGGTAGGGTGAAGGGAGCATAGAAGATGAAACATACTAAAAAAAAAAAAGGGTACATTAACGGGAGCACTAGATGCTGGAAACAGATAAACAAGAACGAACAACGGGGAAAAAATATATAAAAAATATCTAAAGACTACAAAAAAGAAAAGAGAAAATTTAAGGAAAGGGGAAGATGGAAACTAAGAAAATAAAAATAAGGATATAATGAGGCAAGAAAGAAAGAGAGAGAGAGAGAGAGAGAGAGAGAGAGAGAGAGAGAGAGAGAGAGAGAGAGAGAGAGAGAGAGAGAGAGAGAGAGAGAGAGAGAGAGAGAGAGAGAGAGAGAGAGAGAGAGAGAGAGAGAGAGAGAGAGAGAGAGAGAGAGAGAGAGAGAGAGAGAGAGAGAGAGAGAGCACGAGAGAGAGGGATAGAAAGACAAAGGGGAATGGGGAGAAGAGTAGTGAAGAAGAAAAAGAAAGGGAGATCGGCGGAGGTAATCTTTTGAGGCAATACCGTGAAGGAAGAAGCCTTGCGCTGGATTTAGTCAGATCACTTGAAAAGAGGAAGGGTTCCAGAGGTAAGGGGTGGAGGGGGAGAGGGAGTGGGGAGGGCTAGGGAGAGGGGGAGGGGGAAGGGGGAGGCGGTGGGAGGGATAGGCAGAGGGGGGAGGGGGAAGGGGGAGGGGAGCGAGAGAGTGGGTAAGGGGAGGTATATTCATCTGGAAGACTAGGAGAAGAAGCCAAATAAGGGAAGGGTTCAAGGTATGGTTAAGACGATGGCGGGGGAGCCTACGTCGGGAGGCGATGATTACCTTCGGTTGAAGCCGTCACCTTTACTCTGTTATGCGTTTTAGGGACTGTTGGGGTAGGTGGCAGTCACTGTTGGGGATCGAAGGGAAGTGATGGATTCGAACACGCGATTTAGCGAATACGAGACAGCGAGCTTCCGACTATGGCAGTTGAGAGCCCCCCCCCAAAAAAAAAAGAATATATAAATAAATAAATAAATAAATAAATAAAGAGAAGCAACAGAAGTAAAAGGAAAACAGAACAAGTAGTAGGAGAAGGGGAAGGAGAAGACAAAGAAGACAAAAACAAATGAGAATGAAGAAAAAATGAATAGGACAGAAGAGGAAAATTATGGGTGTGGTCTGAGAAAAAAAGAAGGAGACGGGAGCCGAAGAAGAAGGTGAGGAGGCAATAGAGAGTCTTGGACCCCCTCCCCCCCCAAAAAAAAAAAT
>NC_134782.1:56328645-56333645 GCF_046742065.1 Oratosquilla oratoria | reverse complement strand
GGTCCAGAGATGCCAGGAGGGGTCAAAAGTAATCAAGAGAAGTTAAGAGAGTTCAAAATAGGTCAGGAGAGGTAAAAAAAGGCCAAGTAGCGGTCAAGATAGGTCAAGATGGGTTAGGAGAGGTCAAGAGAGGTCAGGATAGGTCAAGAGAGGTCAGGTAGATGCCTTTAGAGGCCAGGAAAAGTCAAAAGAGGTCAGAAAGGTCAGAAGATGTCAGGAAGAGGTGATGAGAAAAGGGTGATTGAGTGAGAAATACGCAAAATAATCTCACATAAAGTCATATTTAGTTTTATATAATAATTTTAAGACATTTCTAGTTTGCTAGTTAGACACTCATAAGCTAACATGTCCAACTAACTAGATCAAGTATTACAAATAAAACATATTTGATTTATTTAATAGATTACAAAACCAATTAATAGCGTGTGACTATGTTTATATTATATACATAATTATTATATACTTATGTAGGGAAAAAAAGAAGAGGTTACCTATTAGCTCAGGCACGTGACATTTCATTACTGCCTGAGTAGCCAGGTAACCTCTCCCAAGTGACCGGTGACCTCCCCCAGTATAGAGGAAGCACAGAAATCTAAATATATAAAGTAATGTAATTAAATATAACACCAGAATAATTCTTATCCTAATCATATAGAATGTCCCTAAGTCCATGGTATATAAGTCCATAAGTATATATATATACATATATATATATATATACATATATATATATATACACATATATATATATAATGTATATATATATAATGTATATATATATATATATATATACATACATATACATATATATATACATACATATACATATTTATATATACATACATATATATATATATATATATATATATATATATATATATATATATATATATATAATTCGGTACAGTACTTAGGGAAAATATTTTTGCAGTGTTTGATAAATTAAACATCTTAACCTTAATACAAACGAGATTTCCACGGAGGTGATAAACCTGAATCAATAGCCCACCATAGTTACACACTGAATTGGTGATAACACTAAGAAGATTAATAAATTGCCAAAAACCCAAGGTGCCTATTACATGTGTACTACGATGGTACTATTGGGTGCAATACAAACAGACCTATATTATCTACTTTGTTATTGACATTTATTATGTGAAGGAAGGCATAGTTCGAAGGAAAATCTAATTCTCGTGGGTAGGATTTTTTTTAGTAATTCTAAGTCTAAAATAATAAGTAAAAAAATATAATAATTATTGGAAGATAATTGTCTACTATGGGTTTGGTTTTCGAGCAAAAAATAAATCAACATGAGGATTGCGAACGACGGCTATCGTGCTAAGCCACGTCGCAGAGCGGACACTATTCAAATGTTGTAAAACTACTGCACAACTAATACTCTCTTTATACAGATAATTTTCAACTTTTTTCTGCTACATTTCCTTTAATAAAGATAATTAACAAAATGACAGGAAATTGCAAACTCACATCTCAGTCGTAGTTTCATTTTGCAACATATTCTCTTTGAGTACCAAAACCATTTTAATATTGAACAGACTGACTGAGCAAGGTGACGAGGGGAGATTCACGTCAATGGGCACATAAACTATCGGCTTTAATTTTACTTATAAATACATGGAAAAATGTGATTTATTAGGCAAACACATTACCATATAGAATAGATGCACGTCCATGTGTATATGCATTTAGTATCTAGAAGTTTCATATATATATATATATATATATATAATATACGCACACACTCACACACACACACACACACACACACACACACACACACACACACACACACACACACACACACACACACACACACACACACACACACACACACACACACACACACACACATATACATATATATATATATATATATATGTATATATTTGTATATATATAATATACATATATATATATATATAATGTGTGTGTGTGTGCGTGGGTGTTTATATACATGTGTGTGTGTGTGTTTATATATATATATATGTGTGTGTGTGTGTGTGTTTATATATATGTATATGTATATACATATATATATATATATATATATATGTATATATATATATAATTATATATATATGTATATATATAAATGTATATATATATATATGTATATATATATATTAATTATAAATATATATATACACTGTGTATATTTATTTATGTATATATTTATGTATGTATTACTAATCAATGTAGCAGTACAATGGTAAGCGACGTGTCTGGTAAATCCCGTGAGCCGATATTGATTTTCGTTTTTTTTTTTCATAGATAGTGGTGTAAATATACTCAAGTATATATATACACATTTATATATCAATTTTTCATGCTAGAAAGAAGAAAGAGATCTATTTTTTTCTAAGTGTGTAAATAAATTAGATTACTACAGTTTATACTTTTCTATTTTCGTACTACAAAATTCATCTGGCATTATGAAATAACTATGATTCCTTTTTTTGTTTTTTTGTTGTTATCAATATGGTTATGACACCGTCTTTTTCATGGCAAGTATTTTCTTATTGTGTGTTTCTTAGCCACTTACATGCCACTAAGCCTCATATCCCTCTTTGAATGACTACCACTAAGATCTCATTCTCGACCGTTGACATATATATCACTGAAGAAAAACTAAGCAAATCTATACGTACATCAACATGACCTTAGGTCGCTTGGCGTGTATCACCCTTTCTCCTTGCAATTTGCAAGATACATGCACGAACTGAACTGTCGTCTGTGGTAGCATTTACCATCCCATCCTCCATCCTTCTCCACAAACAAGTCCAAGTCTCAGTCCATTCCCGTGTCTCGGAGGTCTGTTTTCTGTCCTTAAACAGACCTGGGAGGGCAGACCCTTCTTCTACTGTGGATACAAAAGTTAATCTCTTCGTTCTTCTCTCGATAGACTCACTCCAGTCACTTTATTTGATTTCCCTTTCTTTGCTCTGTTTTTTTTTGTTCTACTCGTATGTTATACAGTTAACTTTTTTAATGTTTCTTGTATTCTTTTCAGTTGTACTTAGAATTTTAATTTCATTTATTAGTGCCTCGTACTATTATTTTCCTTTCTGTGTGTTTTCGTTTTTTTTAAATTATTTTTGTCCCTCTTGTATTTTCTCTTTTTTTCTCGTACCTGTCTATTTCTCATATTAGTTTCTCTCCCCGCTCCCCCCACCCTCTCTCTCTCTCTCTCTCTCTCTCTCTCTCTCTCTCTCTCTCTCTCTCTCTCTCTCTCTCTCTCTCTCTCTCTCTCTCTCTCTCTCTCTCTCTCTCTCTCTCTCTCTCTCTCTCTCTCTCTCTCTCTCTCTCTCTCTCTCTCTCTCTCTCTCTCTCTCTCTCTCTCTCTCTCTCTCTCTCTCGTTTATATGCTTGCCCTGTAATTGACAGCCTGGCTTAGTGTTTCGCTTGGGTAGTATACTCTCTCTTTACATTTTTTTATTTTTCTCTCTCTCTCCTTTTTTTTCTCTTTCTTTCTCTATATTCTTATCTTATTCACTCACTGTGACACTACACACACACACACACACACACACACACACACACACACACACACACACACACACACACACACACACACACACACACACACACACACACACACACACACACACACACACACACACACACACACACACACACACACACACACACACACACACACACACACACACACACACACACACACACACACACACACACACACACACACACACACACACACACACACACACACTTTCCTTTCCTCCCCTTTTCCATCTCATTGTCTTTCTCTTAACATTACTTTTAATTACGATGTTATCTTTAAGATCACTACCACATCCTTTCCCATACTCTTAGACATGACCTCGCTTGTTATTTTCTATGTTCTCCTCTCTTCCTTTAATGTCCTGGCTTCTGCTGCCTTCGTTCCCCTCCCCCTAATCTTTTCTCCATTTCTCTGATTCAATTTCTCCTGTCTGACTTTCCCTCCTGAATCTCTATGTACTTTACTTGTCTTTCAATTTAATTTTGCTTTTTCCTGTTTCTTCCTTTCCTCTTCCGATACTTTTTTTTTTTAGACCCCACCATATCTCTCCATGCCTCCTTACCGTCTGTCTTATCTCCGTCTTATCTCTATTTTTCTCTTTTATCTCATGTCTCTTGAGATTCTCCTTTACCGTAGAGAACTCAGCTACCTTCATACTCAGAAAATTCTTGTTGATTCATGGTCCCCCCCCCCTTCGCTTATTCATGTTTCGTTTGCAAAATAACAAAACGTAGCTCACACCAAATGATATACACTGTTCCTATGAGTTTTGCCCGTTCCACTACGATGACACCTAAACACTGCAAAGCAGAAACTACCTTTAAATCTTGATACAATTAGATGGGGTTAGAAGACAAAGAATAATTCTATCTTCATCACTCTAGTCCTTTCTAGTCCTAGAATGAAGTTAGAACTATAGAATAGGAAGTAGCAGGTTCGTATCTAAGAAATTTAGAAAGATGAAACAAAGATTTTGATTTACCGGCGAAGTCAAGGAGAGATTTACAAAGCCCCATAAGGCCACTACCTCAGGAATTTTTCTTTCTTGAACAGATACATAACTTACGTAGCACCCTCCTTTGTCATGGTGTGATAAAGGTACTGCAAAGAAAAATGAGGTGGGAAGGAGTTGAGTAAGTGGCCAAGAGACATATGATATCACTTTAAGTTCTTGACTGTATCTATGACTTGTTTGTGTCAATTGACATTTGGAATTAAACTCTTCTGCTGAGATTCGAACCCTTTGATGGTGTAGTGGTACGGTCCTTGTCTTGTAAAGACGCAAGCCGCTCAGGCAAGGGTTCGAATCCCAGCAGAAGAGTTTAATTCTATGAATCAAATGCCCCTTGAGTAGTAAATGCTACACTCACGAACAAAATTTTTGATCCACTCAGAATGTTTTATGCTACAAAATCCAAATTCTCTGTCTGACATTTTTTTTCATCTATTCAAT
>NC_134782.1:56321145-56323645 GCF_046742065.1 Oratosquilla oratoria | reverse complement strand
GGGAGTGGAATGGGTGGGAGTGGAATGGGTGGGAGTGTAATAGGTGGGAGTGGAATGGGTGGGAGTGGAATGGGTAGGAATGGAATGGGTGGGAGCAGAATGGGTGGGAGTGGAATGGGTGAGAGTGGAATGGGTGGGAATGGAATGGGTGGGAGTGGAATGGGTGGGAGTGGAATGGGTGGGAGTGGAATGGGTGGGAGTGGAATGGGTGGGAGTGGAATGGGTGAGAGTGGAATAGGTGGGAGTGGAGTGGGTGGGAGTGGAGTGGGTGGGAGTGGAATGGGTGGGGGTGGAATGGGTGAGATTGGAATGGGTGGGAGTGGAATGGGTGGGAGTGGAGTGGGTGAGAATGGAATGGGTGGGAGTGGAATGGGTGGGAGTGGAATGGATGAGAGTGGACTCGGTGGGAATGGAATGGGTGGGAGTGGAATGGGTGGGAGTGGAATGGGTGGGAGTGGAATGGGTGGGAGTGGAATGGGTGGGAGTGGAATGGGTGGGAGTGGAATGGGTGGAAGTGGAATGGATGGGAGTGGAATGGGTGGGAGTGGAATGGGTGGGAGTGGAATGGGTGAGAGTGGAATGGGTGGGAGTGGAATGGGTGGGAGCGGAATGGGTGGGAGTGGAATGGGTGGGAGCGGAATGGGTGGGAGTGGAATGGGTGGGAGTGGAATGGATGGGAGTGGAATGGGTGGGAGTGGAATGAATGGATGGGACTGGAATGGGTGGGAGTGGAATGGGTGGGAGTGGAATGGGTGAGAGTGGAATGTGTGAGAGTGGAATGAATGGATGGGAGTGGAATGGGTGGGAGTGAATGGGTGGGAGTGGAATGTATGGGAGTGGAATGTATGGGAGTGGAATGGGTGGGAGTGGAATGGGTGGGAGTAGAATGGGTGGGAGTGGAATGGATGGGAGTGGAATGGGTGGGAGTGGAATGGGTGGGAGTGGAATGGGTGGTAGTAGGTGGGAGTCTTTTGACTTGGTTACCTTGAATATATGGAGGAAAAAGCACATGGTACATAGATACAGTATATAGACATTTATGTGCATATACACAGGTTGTCCCAAAATAAAATATACTCACCATTTGTGAGTACATTTGTGAATATTTTTGAGAGCACTTTTTAGAACACCCTGTAGATTAGAATTATTCCAACATGGCTTAAACTCCACAACAACCAAGTTACCTAATCTGATAGAAATTGAATCTCACTTACGGGATTCAGCTGTTCCCGTCAATTATTTCGTAGTTAATGTGTGCCCGAAATAAACAAGTCTGATCTGAAACAGAAACGTGCTCTTTTTCTTCATTTTTTAAGGACCACACTCGATCTCAAATCTGGTAAAGCTTCTGGCGAGATGCAATATAAAAATCCTCCTGGCCTTGCAAAGCTGCAACAAAGCAAGTTGTCCTTATTGGAGCCTTGTGCTGCAGGGTTGTCATGTTGCATCGGAGAATGGATGTGTGTCTGTGTGTACATGTATGTGTGTGTGTATGTATGTATGTATGTATGTATGTGTGTATGTATGTATGTATGTATGTATGTATGTATGTATGTATGTATGTATGTATGTATGTATGTATGTATGTATGTATGTATGTATGTATGTATGTATGAATGTATGTATGTATGTATATATGTATGTATGCATGTATGTATGTTCTGTACTTATGCATGTACGTATGTAAATATGTATCTACCTATTGTTTATTTAGTTAGTCATATAACTATTTCATTATCTTTACACGTTTTTTTGTACCTTTAAATGCAAAATACGTTTCCCTTCTTTTCCAAAATTATTTTATTTCTTTTTTCATTTTTGTCTCCCGTTTTCTCTTGCTCGTTTATTTCAGTTTTCTATCACTTAATTTAATTTTCTATATTGTGAGTATTCTTTTGTTTTACACTTGTTCACAATCATTTCCCTTGTCTTGTTTGCATGTCCAGCTGTCTTCCTTTCCCGTATTTATTTATCTTGACAACATATTACTCTTTTTTTCTCTCTGCATATTTTCTCTAAATTTTTTCAGTTTATTTATCTATTACATTAATTATTTTTGAATAGGATTCTGTATATATTCATCTCGTTAGTTGTCAATTGATTAATTAACTAATTTACTTACCTAATATATTTGTGTGCTTATTTGTTTGTTTATTTGTTTATTTACTTATTTATTTATACGTTTATTTTTTCTGTTTATTTAATAATTTGATTACTTATTTATTTGTTTATTTATGTATTTATTTATTCATTTATCTGTTTATTTATATATGTATTTATTCATATCGTTATTTACTAATTCAATTATTTACTTATTTTATATTCAATTGTTAATTTATATAATTATGTATTTTTATTTACTAGCATTATTATTGATGCCATTAATAATTTTATCTATTAATGCTATCATTATCATTACTGTTGATATTATTACTACTATCATTATTATTATTATTACCATCACTATTATTATTATTACCATCATTATTATTATTATTAC
>NC_134782.1:56308645-56311145 GCF_046742065.1 Oratosquilla oratoria | reverse complement strand
ATTCATCACAGCACCATCCACACACAACCCTTCTCCATTCACCCCTATCTTCTGTCCTCTCACGTCCTTCCTCGACAGACGTTCCTCTCTTTTGCAATGCCCCTTTCACCTCATCCATCCATCACATCCTAGGACGCCCCCTCATATTCACTACTTCCACCTCTGCCTTCCACACCTCTTTTACTAATCTTTCTTCACTCTTCTTTCCATGTGTCAAAACCATCCAAATACTCTTTCATCAACCCTATCTCCTAGCTCCCTTTCCACCCCTGTTCTCCTCCTCACCTCCTCATTTCTCACTCTATCTAGCCAAGTAACCCCTATCATACTTCTCAGACACCTCATCTCAAACACATTCAAACTCCTTCTCTCTTCCTCTCTTATGTTCCATGTTTCTGCTCCGTACAGTGCTGTTGGCACAATCACTCCTTCATATAACCTCCTCTTTGCATCCATTCCCAGATGTCTATTTCCCATTACACTTTTTAATCCACGAAGGTATTTACTCGCTTCTCTCAATCTACATTCTACCTCCACCCACACCCCTTCCTTTCCCGCCATATTCGCACCTTTACCTCAAACCACTCACTCTCTCCATTTCTAATCCTAACACAAGCTCTACTACTCTCGTAAAAACTCTCGACTTCTCTTAACAGCTTTCTTCCTATCCCATATATCTGCAGTACCTCCCACAGTGTCTTCCTGTCTACCCTGTCGTAAGCCTTTTCCAGATCCATAAAACCCCCCAAAACGTCCTTACCTTTTCCTATAGCTTTCTCATATCTGTCTTACCACAAAAATCTGATCTACACAACCCCTACATGTCCTAAAACAACACTGTTCCTCACCAATTACTCCCTCTGTTCCTCTCCTAATTCTCTCATTCAAGACCCTCCCATAAGCCTTCCCAACTACACTCAACGAGCTGATCCCTCTAAACTACTACATCTACACTTGTCCCCCTTTCCCTTGTAAAGCGGAACTATACAGGCACTCCTCCAGTCCTTCGGCATTCTACCCTCTCTTAAACAAACATTAAATAACCTCACTAGCCAGTCCACCATAACGGCACCTCCTTTCTTCAGACATTCTGTATGGCATCCATCCAACCCATGTGTCTTACCTGCTCTTATCATCTTAACAGCTGCTTTCACTTCAACTTTGCCTATTTCTCCTCCATCTTCCTCACTCATCACCCTCATTTTCTTAGCATTTCCCACTGCAACTAACTTTCCCTCCCTATCCTCCTTCACATTTAGCAATTCCCTAAAATACTCTGCCCACCTTCCTCTCACTGCCTTCTCTTCCATTATCATCGGGGGATGGGATTAGGAGTCCTACTACCTGTAACCCCAAAGGGGACATTCCTAAAAAAAGCAAAGGCATAAGAGGGACTGGGAGTTTTCCAACCAGTACCCTAAGGTTTGGGTCTTTTAATGTGCGTGGATGTGGTACAGATGGGAGTAAAAGGGAAGAGATAGGTAGTATGTTTGCAAAAAGAAAGATTGGTGTGCTGGCTTTGAGTGAAACTAAAATGAAAGGGAAGGGCGAGTGTGAGATTGGGAATGTAGCTGGGAGGTACTCAGGAGCGAAGAGGGGAGGAGGGAGAGAAGGCGTGACTATATTAGTAAGTGAAGAGATAAGTAAGCGTGTAGTGGAGTGGAAGGAGGTTTCATCAAGGTTGATGTAGATGAAGGTGAAGCTGGAAAGGGAGATGTGGGTTTTTGTAAGTGCGTATGGGCCTGGTAGTGAGAAGAGCGTAGAGGAAAGGGAGGCTTTTTGGGTAGATTTAAATGAGTGCATAGAGGGATTAGGGAGAAATGTCAATGTAGTTGTATTGGGAGATCTTAATGCTAGGGTAAGAAACGAACTAATAGACGGAGTGATTGGGAAGTATGGAGTTCCAGGTAAAAATAATTGTGGAGAATTGATGGTGGAGATGTGTTTTGAAAGAGAGTTGATGATAGCAAATACAGTGCTCAGGAAGAAAGTCAAGCATAAGTACACATGGGAGAAGGTGGTGGATGGAAGGGTGGCAGATAGAGCGTTAATGGACTATATAGTGATGACCAGGAGTATGGTAGGAAGAGTTAATGATGTACATGTTCTAAGGGGAGAGAGTGGGGGAATATCAGATCATTTTCTGGTGGAAGGTAAATTGAGAGTGGATAATAGGTGGAGAAAGGGGAAAAGGGCATAAGGTAGGTAGGTACTTAGAGTAAACTGCTTAAATGAGAAAGAAAAGGAGAATGAGTATAAGAAGAAGCTGAGAGAGGAGTGGGACGGAGTGAAGGATAGAGTAGCACTATGAGTGGAGGAGGAATGGGGATGGTTCAAGGAGGGAGTCATAAGGTGTGCAAAGATGGTGTGTGGAACAAGGAGGGCGGGAGGAAATAGAAGGAAGGGTAGTGAGTGGTGGGATGAGGAAGCAAAGAAGAGTGTAGAAGAGAAGAAACAGGTATTCATAGATTGGCTACAAATTAGGACGAGGGAATCGTAT
>NC_134782.1:56301145-56303645 GCF_046742065.1 Oratosquilla oratoria | reverse complement strand
TATATGTATATATATATATATATATGTACGCATATAGATATATATACTAGCCAATTATCCGCGTGTTGCTGCGAATTCGTGAATAATCCCTAACCTAACCATACCATACCTAACTCTAACCCTTAACCCTAACCAAAATATTTTTTTTAATGAAATGTAGCTTTAAGCACTCCCCCTCCCAGATGTGCGCTCCCCTACCCGAAGGTTGGGAAGCCCTAGTTTGAAAATACATGCATACACAAACACAAATATCATGTGCACATTCTTTTGCGTGCGTGTGTGAGTGTGTGTGTGTGGATTGACAATAAATGCCTACAGCTAAAAGGTGAAGAAATGTATCTACTTTATCTATCTTCAGAATATATATGGTTATAGGGGTTTATTTGGAAAAACCTAGGAAGAGTTTGTGAATAACAAATTTCCGCCGCACTAAAATTAAATGAAAATAAACAATATTTCAACATTTGATAAAATTATACAATCATTTTACCTTTGCATGATTTTTTCTTACAAAAGCTATCGTGGTTTGTGGCAACATTATTTTCACAAATATAAATAATACTTATGAACACATACAATGATTTGTTTAATTATATTAATTCTTATGTTACAAAAATAATAACTTAAGGGGGGACTACATTAGTGGCGTGTTCCCTCACCATAAACCACCTAACTTTAACCCTCAACCCTAACCATTTTTTTTTAAATTAGATATAGCTTTAGATACTCCCCCTTCCAGGTCTGCGCCCCCCTCCCGAATTTGGGAAACCCTAGTTTGAAAATACATGCATACACAAACACAAATATCATGTGTACACATTCTTTTGTGTGCGTGTGTATGTGCATGTGTGTGTGTGTAGATTGACAATAAATGTCTACAGCTGAAAGGTGAAGAAATGTATCTAGTTTATTTATCTTCAGAATATATATAGTTTTAGGGGTTTATCTGCAAAACCTAGGAGTTTGTGAATGAACTATTTCCGCCCGCACAAAAATTAAATGAAAATAACCAATATTTCAACATTTGGTAAAATTATACAATAATTTTCCATAAACATGCTTTCTTCTTACAAAAGCTATCATGGTTTGTGGCAACATTAATTTCACAAATGTAAGTAATATTTATGGATACATACAATGGTTTGTTTAATCATATTAATTCTTAAGTCGCAAAAAATACTACGCGACTTCAGAGGATACTACATAGACCTCCTAACTTTAACGCTTGACCCTAATCATTTTTTTTTTTCAAATGAAATATAGTTATCCAAGTACCTGGAGTGATAGGGTATCAGAATATATGTGTTTATGGGGGATCTATTTCTAAAACCCTAGGAGGAGTTCGTGTATAAACAAACAAATAAACAATCAGAGACAGACAGAGGCTACTACTTTATTATGATATATATATATATATATATATATATATATATATATATATATATATATTAGGTGCATGTTATTGTGGCAAAGTAGCGTGCAGTTGATACTATAGGGTCTATATGGTGCGCCCCCACGGACCAGAGACACACATCATTTTGTCTGCGATAGAGGGAGACTGTTCATAAAGAAATGATGACACTTTTATCATACTACGGCTGTCCCTCCGTTATGCTGTCCCCCAACACCTTGTTGCCCTCCTGTACCATTTCTCTGAATATTCAATTCCTTTTTTCGCCTACCCTGTGGTGGGGGAAAAGAATGCTATCACCAAGTTTTCCCACTTGAGTCGTAAGAGGCGACAAAAAAAAAAAAAAAAAAAAAAACGGGGCAGGGGATAGGATTAGGGGTCCTGCTACCTATAGCACCAAAGGGGACATCCCTAAAAAAAAGTAAAGGAATAAGAGGGTCTAGGAGTTCTCCATCCAGTACCCTAAGTTTTGGTTCTTTTAATGTGCGTGGATGTGGTTCAGATGAGAGTAAAAGGGAAGAGATAGGTCGTATGTTTGTGAGAAGAAAGATGGATGTGCTGGCTTTGAGTGAAACTGGATTGAAAGGGAAGGGCGAGTGTGAGTTTGGGAGTGTAGCTGGGAGGTTCTCAGGAGTGAAGATGGTACGAGGGAGAGAAGGGGTGGCTATATTAGTTAGTAAAGAGATAGGTAAGCGTGTAGTGGAGCGGATGAAGGTGAAGCTGGGAAGGGAGATTTGAGTTTTTGTAAGTGCGTATTGGCCTGGTAGTGAGAAGAGCGTAGAGGAAAGGGAGGCTTTTTGGGTAGATTTAAATGAGTGCATAGAGGGATTAGGGAGAAATGTCAATGTAGTTGTATTGGGAGATCTTAATGCTAAGGTAGGAAACGAACCAATAGATGGAGTGATTGGGAAGTATGGAGTTCCAGGTAAAAATCGTAGTGGAGAATTGATGGTGGAGATGTGTCTTGAAAGAGAGTTGATGGTAGTAAATACAGTGTTTAGGGTGGCAGATAGAGCGTTAATGGACTATATAGTGGTGACCAGGAGTATGGTAGGAAGAGATAAGGAAGTACAAGTTCTAAGGGGAAAG
>NC_134782.1:56283645-56291145 GCF_046742065.1 Oratosquilla oratoria | reverse complement strand
ACGATCTTGAGTTTTAATAACAACTACATAACTCAAGTAATCTCCTTTCTTTTTTTGTTGTCCTTTTTCGGTTTGAAATATTATAATGTCTACCATTTGTGGACCCCAGCCAATGTTCCGCCTACCTCCAGAACTTTTTCCGCTGTAAAATCATTATGGCAAACTATTTTGTTTTCTCAACAAATATACATAAAATGTCATTTAATATGCTGGAGGAAATAGTCTAGTGCGATAAGGCCCTAGAGCAGCATAAACGAATTTCCCATCTTCATATTTTGGTCAGAAAGGATATATGTTTCTGCAATGCCCCACAAATCAAAAAGGGGAAACTTCAGGTCATATAATTTACAAATGTGTTTTAGATTGCAATGAGTCCACAATGGCAACCTTCGATTGAAAACAAGAAGTCTTTCAGTCCAAAAGGAGGGTGGATGAAAGAATTTAAATGAAAACTAACATGAACACACAAACATGAACAAACAAACATGCACACACACACACACACACACACACACACACACACACACACACACACACACACACACACACACACACACACACACACACACACACACACACACACACACACACACACACACACACACACACACACACACACACATATATATATATATATATATATATATATATATAAAGATATATATATATATTGAATGATGGTGGAAAAAGAAATGAGGAAATAGTAGGAGAAGTTAACGCTGACGTTTCGACTTCACAGTGTCTTTATCAAAGCTTACAATATTGTATCACAAAATATATCGGACAAAATATACCCACTGCCTTCATCTCTCGGGCCCCCTGGGAGAGCTCAATGCACAAGTTTGATAATTTTCTAAAATTATTATATGACTGGTAGGTTTTGCTAGACATGCAAAGCCTTCTCTATTATTTATGTTTTCATTGATATTTATATGTACAGCTTCAATTGTTTTTCTCAACCTTTTTGTATAACCTTTATTAAGAACAACCGCATTATTCCAGTCAGGGAGATGATTTTGTTCTTCTATGTGCCTAATAATGGAATTAGTTGTTTGGTGTGCTTTTATATCATTTTTATGTTCAAATAACCTTTTTTTTAATTCCTCGACTAGATTCTTCATCCTGTTGAAGGGCAACCTGAACACGGAATTTTATAAACCACACTATTTTCATTCGTCGCGTTAGTGTTTTTATGTTTAATGATCTAGCTGATATCATGACATGTTGTCCTTGCAATTTTTATGCCCGCTTTCAAAAGGAATGTATCAAGGATTGGACTTATGTCGGTGTTTGGTACAGTTATATAACATGGTTTTCTCTCAACTTTGTTATTTCCATTTTTATTTTTGTCACTTATTAGCTTCGCTTTCTTTTTTAGTTTATATAATAACCCTTCAGGATATTTAAATTTAATGAATGTTTTCATAATATGTTCCATTTCTTCTGCCAGAAATTCTTCATCCTGAAGGGTTCTTACATAATTTTATATAACCTGGTCGTGGATTAGAAAAAAGGTTATATGAACACAAAAATTATATAAGACCCCACAGGCTTTCTAATAATAACATCAACCATTGAGAAGGTTTTATATGCTTGGCAAGAGCTACAAGTTTATTGGTAGTCGAAGAAAACAAACGGACAAATGTTCCGAGCACTATGACCTTTCCTATAAAATGTCCAGGTTGTACTTAATTGTTAAGCTTTGTGATCAAGACCCTAAGGGTCGAAACGTTAAGGCAGTAAAATTCTTCCATTATTCCTCGTATACTTCCTTCGCCTTCAGTTACATATGTCATAGTTTAAATCAATATATATATATATATATATATATATATATATATATATATATATATATATATATATATATATATGTATATATATATATTCACATGTGTATTAGCTTAATAATCCTAGCTTTACCCCTTCCTTGCCACATGATACGTTTCCTTGCCAACTGCCGGATGATTTTTTTTTTTTTTAACTTGTTACTTCCTTTCGTTGACAAAGAGGTTGATAGACAGAATGGCCTCCTCCTCAGTAGGTGAAATTCTTCTTCTTATACGCGGACTTGTTAGCACCTAAGGTGACCCTAAAATACGTCTAAATGAACACATATTTCACAAATTATTCTGAAGTGTTCGACTAACTACATTCTTCATGAACTTGAAGTTGCTTGTCTGAGATGTGGTTCGTTTCTATGAAATAAAGTTGCTACGTTCCAAGATTCCTTCTTCGAAGATGCAAGACTTTGGTCATTGTTTCTTTGTTTAAAGTCGTAGAAGTGGTGAAAGTATGTTCTGCTTTGTGCTATTATCGTTCAACAATGATCGTTCAAGGCTCATTGATGATCGTAGAACGATTGTCTAGAGTACAGGTTCTTTGTCTTTGAATGGGGCCGTTTTGCTTTGAGCTCCAAAGAACGAGGCTGATAATCTTAAGCGAACCTACTAACGCGTTTACCCAAATATGGTGCTAGGTATGATGCCCGTCACCCGTTATTGGCTGTGGTAGCCTAAGCAAACTTTTCTTGGAGAGATTCAAGAAGGTATGGTATAGAAGACGGATAACAAAGGTTAAACGTGATCAGCATTTTTTTTTTTTTTTTTTTTTTTTTAGATTACTCTTCGGTCGCAAAAGAAGACTGTGAGACTCTGGTCTGTAGAGGTCATTAAAGTTCTCCTATGGTACTGACTAAAGAATATGTCAATGACGATGACACAATTCTAAAATACTTTTCTTTGTCAGGCAAGAACTTTTTAGGACACATTATAGGAAGGTTCTTCTAGAACGATTTGTTATGCGATGAAAATTTACTCCATTTGAAAACTGTTCACGTGATTTTTTTTTGGGGGGTGGGGGGGAAGATTCCTCTTTTTTGTAAGAAAAAAAAATAACTTTAATTAGAAACTTTTCCATGCGAAAAAGAAATTATGTGTGAAAATTACTTTCACAACAAACTCCCATGTCCCCACTTCCTCCCTGGTAGGATGTTTACATTACACTTCAGTGCAGTAATGTAAGAGGCATGACATTAATGCTTCCATCTTCTCTCCATACTATGATTACCATTACCCAGTGCTACTACCCATGACATTGAAACTTCGGGGAAGTACTATCACCCTCTAAGGTTCCATCCAGACAACCTCTATCCTAATAATGTTGTCGTCGTGTCAGTGCGCGCGCTCACTATGCGAAGCGGACTAGCGGAGGAGCAGACACCCGTAGGCTCGCTTAGAAAAAGACAAAGAACAGAGTTTGTTCTGTGAGAACGCATTCACAATTACGCGAGGGACTGCGCTTTTGGCCTGTAAACAAAGAGGGGAGAACGCATATACTGAATAAGAGAAACGGCGCGGAGAATATGTTGCGCCAGGAGGAAATGGTGTCAACAAAAATCCTGTGTTTATTTTTTTTATCAATTTATTTGTTTGTTTATTTATATATTTATTTACCAATATGTTAATTTATCAGTTTGTTCAAGGTTGTCAACAAAAATCCTGTGTTTATTTTTTTTTCATCGATTTGCTTATTTGTTTATTTATGTATTTATTTACCAATATGTTCATTTATCAGTTTGTTTATTTTTTCATTCATTTATTTATTTATTTGTTTATGAACATACTTATCTACTTATTCATTCACTTGTCTATATGTGGGGAAGAAAAAGGAAAAACTCACGCCCGTAGAATAGGAATGTTTTAAGAATTTTTTTCAATTCAAAAAAGGTGGAAAAAGTTAGGCTTGGTTGCATTGTTTATTTCTGTCCCTGGGGCAAATAACAGGGTTGGGACATGTAAGAAGAAGAATATTCTGGTTCATTTGAATTAATTTTAGACCCAACTTTTTTTTCCAAACGGTACGAACGTCAATTAATGTTCTTTTCTAACTCCAAGGTATTTTTCTATTTGTATTTAAAAAATAGAAAAACTGAGTTTATATGTCACCTTCAGGGTTTAAATGGTATAAGGTTTAATGGTATAATAATTTAAATACCCGTTATTACTTATTCTATTCCTAGTCGCCGAAGATATAATTCCTAGTCCCCTTTACTGTCACAAACCATTGTCTATTAATTAATTATCAGTGTACCACCTTTCCTCAGTTATTGACTAGTTAATGTTGCTATAACTAGCCATTTAAGAATGAGAATATGAACTATTATAGATAACAATACTATCCTCATGGCATATAATTTCATCAATAACCACTGCATCAGATTAATAACAAATAACATAGCAAGGCATCAAGGGAACTTCAGATTAACATTCAAATCACGGGAGAGGTCAAGGTTACCAATAACAAAAGTATTGATGATGTAGTCATATTCAATGAATATTGATTATGGGAGAACCTTCAATAATGAATTGCTTCAGCTAGTTTGAGTTCTGGGAGGAATGCGGTAGACAATCAGTTGTGTACATCGTTGAAAAAGGAATCCGGTGAGGCAGTAAATAGTTGCAAATATTTGGCATGCAGGAGTTCTGGAAGATTAAATTTTGTACCGTCTTTTTCGTTCACTGCGTCCCAAGAGTCAAAATGTAAAAATTAAGTAAATAAATAGAATATAAGTAAAATAAGCAGATCAATGGATAATATGAATAGATAAATAAACAAATAAATGAATGAATAGAGAGATAAAGAATAATCAATTGGATAAACGAATAAATGAATAAACAAATGAACAAACGAGATCAATAAATGAAATTAATAAATATATAGATAAAAAGATAGGCTAATGAATAAACATATAAATATATTAATAAATCAATAGATAAATCAGTATATTTATTCATGAATTGATATATCAACAAAAAGATAGATAGATGAGCAAAAAGTAGATAAAATTATATAAATATTGATTAAATGTTTAATTGAATAATTACATGAATATTAAAAAAAACGAAGAAATAAAAGATTTAGTAAATGAATATGTATCAATGAATCAATAGATCAACAAGCTAATTAATGAAATAAAGTAGAATAAATAGGTAGATAAATAAATAAATGAATAAATACATAAATACATAAAACCAACATACAAACGAACACACAGACCTTCACTACGTCACGTCAGAATGAGAATGTGAACAACGTTACAATAAAACTGGCTTGAACTATTACGTTAAAATGTTCATCAGTGAACATACAGGATAACAGTGCCAGCAATTATAGCGATATCCCGCTTTACCCGTCCCCCCTTACCTCCCCCCCCTTCCCTCTACCTCTTCCCCTCCCCCTCCCCCTTACGAGAGATTTACTTACATATCAGCCAGGTAACACATAAAAACGTTCTCATTGATATTTAAAGACATCCCATAAGGGTGTGACTATCTGTCTGTGTGTGTGTGTGTGTGTGTGTGTGTGTGTGTGTGTGTGTGTGTGTGTGTGTGTGTGTGTGTGTGTGTGTGTGTGTGTGTGTGTGTGCGTGCGCGCGTATGTGTGTGTGTGTGTGTGTACGAGTATGTGTATGTACATGTGTGTGCATGAGTATGTGTATGTGTATGTATATGTGTATGTGTATATGTATGTGTATGTGTACATGTATGTGTATGTATATGTGTATGTGTGTGTATTTGTATGTGTATGTGTATGTGTATGTGTATGTGTATGTGTATGTGTATGTGTATGTGTATGTGTATGCCTATGTGTATGTGTAACTGTATGTGTTTGTTTATTTGCATGTGTATCTGTACGTGTATGTGTATGTGTATGTGTATGTGTATGTGTAAGTGTATGTGCATATGTATGTGTATGAATATGTGTATGTGTATGTGTATGTGTATGTATATGTGTATGTGTATGTTTATGTGTATACGTAATTGTATGTATATGTGTATGTTTGTGTATGTATATGCATATGTGTATGTGTAAAGTATATGCATGTTTACGTGTAAGCGTATGAGTATGAGTATATGTCTGTGTATCTATGACCGTATATATGTGTGGGTGTGTCTATATGACTGTGTCTGTGTGTAAGACTACATGCTTGTGCGTGTGCATGTATGTACCTATGTGCGTGGGTGCCTGTGACGGATGTACTTGCACAATATGACCTTATCTTTTCATCAAAGAAAAATAAAATACAGTATATCTCTAAAGAGTGAATGAAAAAAAGGTTAAAAGGCTTTTGATACTCTTGGGCCTTAGAGACGTCTCATCAGCTTACAAAGAACTTAAAATTTTAAGCTAAAAATTGTTCCTCTTAAGGTTGGGGGAAAAAACGAAAATGGAAGTCTAAAGACTCCCTGGAGGAAAGACCGTCTTAACAGATACCATATAGATGTCACGTGTGAATTAGGAAGAGGTAAAAAAGAAAATCATGGAAAATATGTTTTGAAATGGAAAGTATGATAAGGTACACAAAAACATCTGACATAGGCTAAAATTGAACATACATAAAAGTATGCCAAATGAAAAATAATACAAAAATAAATAGATAAGTAGGTATATGAATATATTCTATCTATGCACAAATTTCATAAGTCACACGTATGTATATGTATGTGTATATTCTATTTATATAGTAAGAGCATTTTCCCCCTTGTAAGGGAGGTAGCCAAAGTCAAAGTCACGTACTTACTCTCACCTATTCCACTCCTATCTACCCCCCTTCCACCATTTCGTCTTAGCTCCTCATGGATGACGGGTCATCCCTGCATCTCACCCACTGCCCTGGGTCAAAAGCAATGTAGCAAGGCACAGTACATCTACAGCAATTTCGCTTCACTTAGTTGGCGACCCCTCCCCTCTTGTCCGTCCCCTCATGCAGAAAAAGAGAAGACGGGAAGAAATCCCTTCGGGCTGCATGAAAATATAATTCATACAAAAGGATCCCCTACCCCACATCCCCCGCCCCATCCCCCACCCCTCCCTTCCTTGCATAATAGTTTCATGAATACATAGTCACCTACTAGTCATCCCTATCTCGTGCTTCCTCCCTTCTTTGCTCACTCTATCCAACTTAGTACCACATACCATATTTCTCAGACATTTAATTTTAAACACATTCAAACTTTTCCTCTGCCTCACTTCAATTCAAAGTCTCTGCCCCATCCAAAGCCGTTGGCACAATCCCACTTTCATACACTCTCCTCTTTGCATCCATTCCAGATGCCTATTTTTAATGACACTTTTTAATCCCTCAAGGCATCTACTTTCATCTGTCAATGTACATTTTACCTCCAACTCCATTTCCCTTTTTCCGCCACATGCGACCCCAGATACCTAAAACTATCCACCTCCTCCAGCCTCTCTCCTTTAAGACGCACTTCCAATTCACCGCTATCCTCTCCCCTTTTTCATCTCATCACCTTGCTTTTACTCACATTTACCTTCAAGTTTCTCCTATCGCATACTTTCCCAAACGCCGTCACCAACTCCCTTTATCCCCATCAAACCTGCCACAAGTGCAGTATCGTCAGCAAACAACAACTGGCTCACCTCTCACTTTTCTCCATTTCCTTTAACCATCTCAAGCACCTTGCCCATTGCTCTCGCGTT
>NC_134782.1:56271145-56276145 GCF_046742065.1 Oratosquilla oratoria | reverse complement strand
AAAATATCCCCGTCACGAAATATCCCTAGGACAAAATATCCCCATTATGAAATATCCCTGGGAACAAAGTATCCCAGAAACTGAACTTATCTTTCTTGCCGGAAGTTGTTCTATTGTCATCGCCGGAGGTGTTGGCTACTGCAGTGCATTTTGGAAATGACTAAATGGTTACATTTTCCATTTACACACCGGAAGTGGGGAGGGATGAATTGTGAAAGAGAGTAAGGAGCCATTAAAGCCGTTGTAAAAGTATTAAGAGGAAGAGGGGAGAGGGGTTGAAACTCGGGGAAAGAAAAGTTAGAATTAATATTCATGAAAGAGATACAGACTAGATATGCTTCTGTGCCAGATTGTGGGAAATATCTGCGACAGCCAGTAAGGGGGGGATTTTAGCATTCTGATAGCGTCATGCAGACCTATTTCCCCCCCATTTTTTTTTTTTTTTTCTTTTTTTTTAGGTGGAGTAGTAGTAGTAGGGTGGTATGTGTGTGTGTGTGTGTGTGTGTGTGTGTGTGTGTGTGTGTGTGTGTGTGTGTGTGTGTGTGTGTGTGTGTGTGTGTGTGTGTGTGTGTGTGTGTGTGTGTGTGTGTGTGTGTGTGATGTAGTGTGGAGGGTTAGTAATAGACAAGTAGGAAGATAGGAAAATAAAATCTTCCAATGTAAGAAATAAATAAATAAACGAATAAATAAAATAGATTTTCTCACATGCTGTCCCACCTTCCCAAGTAGAAATTTTTAAAAGGGTGGTGGAGGATCGGGAGTGGAGGAAAGAGGTGGAAAGGTAGAAAACAGGCAAGTAAGAAAAGCAAAAAACAAAAATCCTCCCCAAGAAAAAACAAAACAAAACGAAAATCACAGCTCGTATGTGATTTGAAATCCTCTTTCGTACAGCATTAGGTGTTGACCGAACATAACTTTTTTTTTTTTTTTATCTCTTGTTTGAGTTTCTCTTCCAGTTTCCCAGCGTGATTCTCTTTCGTGCAGCAGGAAATTTGCAAGGAGGTTTTTTTGTTGCTTCTGAATAGCTGCCCTGCGCCAAACCATTTCACAGTGAAATTTCAATTGGAGGATCTTTTGTCCCCTCTGCGCTGGATGACGATGTTACTTGTTCGCAACCACTCTATCTGTCTCCCTCTTCTCGTCCTCTTTCCCTCTCTTTCTCCCTCTCACTCTCTTCCTCTTCCTCTCTACTTCAGGGGGTTCACTGATACCTCTATGGACCAGAGCTACGCAGCATGATTTTGTGAATGGAAACTAATCTATTTAAATAAAAGAAAGAAATGTGTAATGTCCAGGGGGGTAGAAACGCTAGTTACATATTGATTTTATTATGGTTACCACAAAGTGATTTCAATCAACCCAAGGTTGTTAACTACCTAGTTAGACAGGTGATTAGCTAATTGGATAATTATCTGAGCGTGTTGCTTTGTTAGTGAGTTTGTTGGCTATTTTACTTGTTCCCTTGGCTTGCTTACTAGTTTTCTAACGAGTTAAATATTTAGTTTACTAGTTCGCTAGCTAGTTTACTGACTCCTTAACAAGTTTGTTAGTTTGTTAACTAGTTTGCTAGCTCAGTAGCTAGTTTGATAACTATAAAACTAGTTGTCTAATTAGCTAGATAGTTTGCTAGTTCGCTAGCTACTTTACTAACTAGTCAGGTAGCTAGTTCTTTAGTTTGCCAAATAGTTCACTTTCACTAGCTAGTTTGTTAGTTTGACAAATAGTTCCCTAACTAGTTTGGCAATTTGCTAACTAATTTCATAGCAAGTCTGCTTATTTGCTAGCTAGTCTCCTTGCTAGTCTGATAATCTGTTTGCTAGTCTGCTAGTCTGTTTGTAAGTTTGCTAGTTCTCTAGCTTGCCTTGTAGTTTGCTAGCTTGTCTGCTAGTTTGCTAGTTTGTCTGCTAATTCGCTATCTATATTTGCTAGTTCACTAGCTAGTCTGCTTGTTCGTTAGCTAATCTAGCTTGCTATCTAGTGTGGTAGTTTGCTAGCTAGCCTGATAGTTTGCCACCTAGTTAAACTAGTTTGCTTCCTAATTTCTTAGTTAGCTTGCTAACTCGCTAGCTAGTTGGATTATTTCTCATGTAACTAGAGAATTACGATTGTTCTATCTAGAAAAACATTTAAAAACATTCTCTCTTTTTTCATTTTATATATGATTTATATATTTCAATATTTTATTACTAACCAATGTTCCTTTGTGATATTTCTATATCAAACCTTTTTTATATTAAACCTTTCATGTGACTTAACTTCATTTCCAGTTTTGTAGTTTAGAAAAGCAGAAACCAAGACAAAATAATCCTGAACGAAAGGAAAATAGTATATGAACGAAATGAATTGGGATTTTGGAGTGTGGGAGCGCAAATTGTAGAGAAATATATAAATTTTTGGTCTCTAATCTCAATGTTCTATCTGCACTCTGTTGGTCTTTAATGTAAAAAAAAAAAAAAAAAAAAAAAAAAAAAAATATATATATATATATATATATATATATATATATATATATATATATATATGCAAAGTAGACCACTTGGAAAAAGAAACTAACGAAGCAGAGCGCTTTCGTATATTACATCTTCAGTGCAAAAAGATGTAATATACGAAAGCGCTCTGCTTCGTTAGTTTCTTTTTCCAAGTGGTCTACTTTTCATAAGTGAACACACGTACCCGTGTTCTTATTAGCATATATATATATATATATATATATATATATATATATATATATATATATATATATATATATATATAAAGTTCTATATTCTTAGCGATATCCTTCCCCTTCTCCTTCTAATCCTCCATACAATTCTAAATTCTATTGAATCTATTATTACACGTCTCTCTCCCTCGCGCCATTAACTAGAGTGTAATTGTGTCTTCCTTTTTCTCTATTTCCTTCTTTGCATTGCTCCTTTAAGTCAATTACTGCTTCGTTTCCTCTTCTTCCCCTAATTTGCAATTCTTATCCCTTTCTTATTTCCGTTTATTTCTTTTTCATTTACTTTTATTAGAATATTATTCTTTATAAGCTTAATTGTTTGATAGCCAGGTTGCCGGTTAGATAGGTTCCTAGTAAATGTGTTAACAAACTAGCTAGCTAATGAATTACATAGATAGCCAACAAGCTAATTAGTTGGTTATCTATGGGATAGCCTGATGCTTTTGGGGTACCGTGTAATATTCCTTCTTTGGTCACTTCAGCAGCGTATTGCTGTATATTGTCTTCCTTTTTTTTTTTTTCTAACCATACTCTTAGTTTCCTCTCCTCAGCTCCACCTCTCCATGCACTCTACCTCACCCTCCAACTTTTTTTCTTTCTTTTTTTGGCTCCTATGGGTAGTCACTCAGCAGTCTTTTGTGAATGAAGACTACCTTTGCTAAAAAAAAATCCAATTTATCATCATTTGTTATTAGCCATTACAACATCTTCCTTCTTTTTCTCCTCTTCTTCTTCCTCCTCCTCCTCCTCTTCCACTTCCTCCTCCTCCTCCTCCTCTTCCTCCTTCTCTTCGCCCTCCTCCCCCCTCCTCCACTTCTTCCTCCTCTTCCTCCACTTTTTTATTTCTTCAAAACGCCATGTACCCACTATCTCATGATTTGCATTTCATAGTTTTCTTTCATTTCATTCCATTTCTTGTTATTATTCCTATTTATTTTGTTCTTCCTCTTCTTCCCTTCCCCTTTCTACCTCTTTCTTTTACCCCTTTCCTCTACATTTCCCTATTTATTTTAACTCTTCCCTTCTTTTTCCTTCATTTTCTTACTCTATCGCATCTCTTTTTTTTCATTTTCCTTTACTTTCATCTTTTTCTTTTTGTTTCGTATACGCTTCTATCATATGTCGTTGTTGCCCCCATTTGCTAATTTGTTTTCTTTATATTCCATTCATTTCTCATTTCAATCACCATCTTGCTTTCCTTCCACCCTTTCACCTCCTTTCTTAGTCTCCTTTTCCTCCTTTCTTGTTTACTTGTCAATTGCTTTAGAATTCATTTTCTACCGCATAAAGAATTCATTTTCTACCGCATAAAGAAATAAAATTGCCAGCAATTTTCTCCCCTTCTCTTCAACCTTTTCATCTTCGATTTCCCGTGGGTATTTTTGTTGTTCCCTGATGCAATTTGTTACCCGAAGTTTCCATTTATGACTTCTTCAGAATCCCTTTCCTTCCTGAGTCTTTCTTCGACTCTTTAGGAGCATCTTGGCGTCCGTATGCTAGTCATTGAACCTTCGTCTTTAAGGTCATGCTTTTGAATTATCGCCGAAAATAAAAAAATACAAAAATTCATGAGCTATTTCTTTGAATTTAATGTTTTCTCTTTTCCAAATGTGTATCCAGAAGATGAGGACGTAGAGGAAAACGTAACTCAAAGAACAAAGGCAGATTCTTTAAGAAATTTTCGTTTTGGAATGAAAGATAAACCATAATGGCCAGTGTTTGGCACGTCCAGGCGAAAATAGGCGATCTTTAATTTCAGATTATGAATTCGTTTTTTTTTAATTCAGTAGAGGTGATCTTATTATTTTTCTGAGGTGACCTAATCTGTTCTTTCTTAATAGTAAAATATGGTTTGTTTAAATCCATAATACGTTATAAAATGCATCAAAGAACGAATACAGATATGATAATTATTTCACTTACAAATCAAGGTGACTTTACGTACATACGGACATACATACATAAATACATGCATACATACATACATACATACATACATACATACATACATACATACATACATACATACATACATACATACATACATACATACATACATACATACGTACGTACGTACGTACATACATACATACATACATACATACATACATACATGCATGCATACATACATACATACATACATACATACATACATACATATATACATACATACATACATACATACATACATACATACATACATACATACATACATACATACATACATACATACATACATACATACATACATGCATACATACATACATACAAACACACA
>NC_134782.1:56261145-56266145 GCF_046742065.1 Oratosquilla oratoria | reverse complement strand
CTGTGGTAAGAAACCATACAGTTGCGGTGATAGCTGATCCTGTAGGCGAAACGTAAGTCCAGTGAGAAATATACGTTCGAGGACTTTACAGAAACAGGAGGTGAGTGAAATAGACCTGAACTTGTTTGTGGCAGGTTTGGAGATGGGCGTAATGATACTAGGTGGCCAGGCACGAGGTACATATCCCTTGCTAAAGCAAAGGTTCCATAAACACGACAAAGGAAACATGATCTGGAAGTGAAGTCAATAGACGAAACGTCAGGAATAAACGCTTCACTTCCAGTCCTCCATGTTTCCTTTGCCGTGTTTATGCAACTTGTTCACATGGTTGCATAAACACGGCAAAGGAAACATGATCTGGAAGTGAAGTCAATAGACGAAACGTCAGGAATAAACGCTTCACTTCCAGTCCATGTTTCCTTTGCCGTGTTTATGCAACTTGTTTACATGGATTTTCAAAGCAAAGGTTATAGAGTTGCAGCAAGGGATTGCCAGGGACTTTAAGGAACAGGTGGAAGACTCTTTAGGTGATGCCATCAGCTGTTGTTTTGCTTGTGACAAGAGCACAACCCAGTTCGTCCTCAGTGATGGGCACGTCGTTATCTTCATCCGTCCGTAATAATGCAGCCATTAGGCACAGGGTCGGATATTTTTGTGGGTGGAGAGTGCCTCTTGAATGGAGGAGGAAAGATTGTTTGCCTGTGCTTGTTCAGATCAAATACGTAACAAGTCCTGTGCATATTGGGCTGGGCTGTGGTGGAGAACACTCGATGGTTTCTTCTTGATGACTTTGTTTATCAGGTACCACGTGGAGCCAACGCTGGTCTGGTGGTTGATGCTGTAGATATATTTCTACCACGATTCGGTATGGGCACACTGCTGCAGGCCAACGAGGTAATCTCTGGATGTCTGGTACTGGAGCAGATTACCAGGTGTTGGCTGCCTTTGAAAGACGAGATCATCTCTTTCAGTTTTCTTTTCCGCCTGTAGAATGCATCGGTCCAGGCAGCGTCCAGACGTGAACCTCGCGGCATCTTTTGATGTGTGGCCTTGTGGCGTAACGGGTGTAAAAATCGTGAGTTGAATCAACGAGGGATGAGTACAGGTTCTTAGGTGACTCAAAATCAAATGTTGGTAGAAGAGTGGAAATGTAAGAGACGTTGTAGGACAGAGAGAGAGAAAGAGAGAGAGAGAGAGAGAGAGAGAGAGAGAGAGAGAGAGAGAGAGAGAGAGAGAGAGAGAGAGAGAGAGAGAGAGAGAGTGAGAGATTGAGAGGGTGAGAGAGAGAGAGAGAGAGAGAGAGAGAGAGAGAGAGAGAGAGAGAGAGAGAGAGAGAGAGAGAGAGAGAGAGAGAGAGAGAGAGAGAGAGAGAGAGAGTATTCGTGCGTGTGAATACGCGTGAATTTGTGTGTGTGCGCGTGAGCGTGTGTGAATGTGAATCCTTATTAATGTATGCGAGTCTATATATATGTGATTCACCATGGTCTTTGGATCACGTGTTGGATCCGTGATCGACAGCTGTTTCCCTCCCGAAAGAGAGCTCAGAGCTCGTATATGACCGATCTAGCTCGTATATATGTGTGTGTATGTGTATGTGTGTGTCTATGTGTATGTGTATGTGTGTGTATGTATGTGTGTGTATGTGCATGTGTATGTGTATGTGTATGTGTATGTGTATGTGTATGTGTATGTGTATGTTGTGTGTGTGTGTGTGTGTGTGTTAATTCTATCTTTATATATCACAATTTTGCAAGCATATACCTACTGAGGTCCACTCTTACTAAAACAGTGTCCAGACGATCGGGCGTGCCCGTCGGGCAGCGCGGTTGACGGGCAAATTCTGCCGGGCCTGCCCGTGAGTGTTGTCCACACGCCCGACGATGCCAGTAGCGTGTAGAGTCTGGTACATGATAATTACTTGGTGTCTAAAGAAAAAGAAGATAAAGAAACGTGGGATGTGAGAGGGAAGCCTGCTGTGGGTTCACGATATTAACTTGCTCGACGAGCACTCGGGCAATTTAACCGTTTGACCGTCAAATGTGCCCATTAAGGGGCATACCCGCCGATCAGGCCCACTCGTCTGGACAGGCATTAACATCTCCAACAGAAGCCTCTCGACTAGACGACTTTATATATATATATATATGTATATATATATATATATATATATATATATATATAAATATATACATATATATATACATATATATATACATACATATATATATATATATATATATATATATATATATATTAACTATTTAGGATCACTTTCCCCCTTGCCTTGTCTAGTCTAGCCTAGTCCCCTATGCGTGTTCGCAAATGTTCAAACTGTTGACTACCATTTTCCAGACAAAGCTGATGATATCGAGGAATTACTAATTCCACAACGTTACGCAACGTTTCATAGTGATTACGTTTTCTGTTGGACATTCTGTATTATACATCAAAATGGAAACTAATCACCCTAGAGGCACTTGTCTACCAGAGTTTAGATATTACCTAGAAGTGTACATGCAATGCCCGCTAGTGTCTGAAGCTATATATTAAGATTACCTTACCAAGCGGCTTTCACAAGCTAGTGACATTTCTAGTATTAATATACTTATGAAAGGAGGGGAATATGTGCTTGTGTGCACAGATAAATACAACAGATAGTAATACAGCCAGTAGATTTAAAAGGGTCGAGCGAAGTCTGTTTAAGACCATAATACCCCAAACACCACAACTACCGAATCACTTGTTAAAAAAAAAAAAAAAAAAAATATATATATATATATATATATATTAGTAGCAACATATATTAGATAAAATATTTTTAGCTGTAGGCACACAACAAATCTACGTAAATATAATTTTACTATACAGATAAATCCTATATGATATGATTCATATATTGCAAGTGCCAATAGCCACTTCCTCCTCCCCTTCTCCACCCTCTGTATTGTGTGAACTTTGCCTACTAACGTAAATAATTGTGTTGTATTTTCTTTCTCATTGTAGCATAGTCTCAGCCTGCCTGTGGATGAAAGATTAGCTCACAATGTCTTCCTGGCTATTGAGAACACTTACAATTAATTTCTTTTTCAATTAAACCACTAAGAGTTTGAGACTTAATTACTATCAGGTTCTTACTAGTCGAAGGACTTTTTCACGAAATTTTTGAGTTCTGCATGCCAACACAACCAGAACCTTAAAATTCAAAACCACAAGCCCACACGCAAACACACAGCCACTTTCAAAGGTGACTGAAAATCGAAGGTCCTCTTCGACGCGCTCTGAAAATTTCGTAAACGCGAGGAAAAGAAGTTATCTTAATCTCATTGGTTAGGAACAACGCCGACCTTAATTGTGGACCAATCAGAAAGCTTGTTCCCTTCGGGCTTCGTTTACGTAGTTTTCTTTGTCCTCCAAAGTAATATTTCTCTTCATTCCTGAGCTTGCAACAGCAAAGGCATAATGACCAACTTTGAGTATTTTCTTCTGTCGAGCGTCGCACGATTTTTACACTTTGAGGGTGATTTCGCCACGGCAATCACCAGACAATTTTATTCAGTTGTAGGACTAATCCCATACTTAAGTCCTGTAGTGTATTTCATTGTCTATTGTGAAGAGTTGTTTCTAATTATATGCGATATACACTAGTCTGTTTATGTCATCCAGTTGACGCCATCTTGATTTCATGGGCAGGTGGTCATGATTTCGAGTCCCGGGTTCCGATTCGGGTCTTGCTACGCTGGTTTCCGACAGCCCTGACCAGGTGGATGGGCGAACCCCCCCCCCCCCAAAAAAAAAAAAAAAAAAAAAAAGCGGCTTACCACAACTCACCAGGCTTTGCCCTACCACGGGTTTTTCACTTCCTAATGCGTGACGGTGGGATGGTGAGTTAGGTCTTAACCCATTCAACTCATGTCAGCCGCTTGTGGTGTAGATACGATAAACCGGATATGGTAGGCCTCGCGCCGGCCCGTACATCCGAATATCATCTGATGCGGCTTGACCGCGCGAGGACTGACGTCATATTTTTCTGGTGTTTGATCAAACATTTTGGTGTTTTATGATTTTTTGTTTTATTTGACTAAATGACAAGAATCTTGTCATCGGAGTTTAAAGGGTTTGATGATAAAATATTCAAGATAAAAAAGAAGTGTCTCCCTCTATATAACTTATTTTGGTTAACGTCAGTAATGCGTGAACCCTTCCAGCGAAGAGAGTCGCCCGTTAATAACCAAAATGAAATATATAGTTTACATACATACATACATACATACATACATACATACATACATACATACATACATACATACATACACACATACATACATATATACATATATACATACATACATACATGCATACATACATACATACATACATGCATACATACATACATACATACATACATACATACATACATACATACATACATACATATATACATACATATATACATACATACATACATACATACATACATACATACATACATACATACATACATACATACATACATACATACACACATACATACATACACACATACATACATATACACATGCATACATACATACATGCTTAAAAGTGGCAGTCTGCCGACAAGATTGACTAGATAAACACCATATGAGGACGGAGCCTTTATTTGTACGACGTTTCGCTTATTACAGCTTTTTCAAGTACAAGTTGAGATACAAATGCTTGAGATTAAATAAGGGGAAAGGAGGGAACGGGGAGAGAAAAAGGGGGAAGGAAGAGGAGGAGGAGGAGGAGGAGGGTGGGGGGATTGGACACTGGGAAAGGATGAGAATGCTGGCCCAAACGTCCGTGGGCGAAATGTCCAAAAAGGGTGGTTTAAATATTTAATATTTTGCTGGCCATGGGTATTAGGGGAATAATGTGAGGAGATATGTTAAACATGCCCCTGTTTTGTTCAATAGTGTTCGTTCCTTGAATGATTGCTGCTTCTAAACACTTCCTGCGGATTTTGTCTGGTTCCCGCATCA
>NC_134782.1:56226145-56236145 GCF_046742065.1 Oratosquilla oratoria | reverse complement strand
ACAATTCACACCCTAAATACCCGCCGAAGCTCTCCGCGGTGTGAATTGTTTGAGGGTGAATGTACTCTGAAGAAGTCCTGGTAAGGACGAAACGTCAGAATGAATCCATAACGGTTCCCTTTGTTTATTTTACCACCCTTCCACTCATCTGTCTTACACACTTCCACATTTGTGTTTGTGTACTTATATGTATGTGTGTTTCATACGTGTTGTTTATGTGTTTTGTGTACTTTGTGTGTTTAGTGTGTGTGTGTGTGTGTGTGTGTTAGTATGTGTGTTTTAGCGTATGTGTGTGTATTAGCGTGTGTGTGTGTGTGTGTGTGTGTGTGTGTGTGTGTGTGTGTTTGTGTGTGTACGTATTATGTGTATGTGTACATAAACACGAAGTAGTATGTTCACCAAACCAATATTAGGTGTACACATTTTTTATACGGAATTCTTTGAAACTTCAAATGATCTGAGCATACATGTTCTTAAATGCTCTACCTTTGGTGGAACGCTCTCCTTGGAAAGCTGTACCTACCTTTCCTCCTCCAGCTCTTCCTCCTCCTCTTCCTCCTCCTTCTCCTCCTCCTCCTCTTCTTCTTAAGTTGTGTTCTCTCATTTATGGGTTGACAGTAGGACGAAGTTTATTTTTTTTTATTTTATCTATATATTTCTCTATCTATCTATTTGTTAATTAATTCACTTATTCGTTTATTTACATATCTATTAAACTTTTCATTTATGTGTCTACTTAATTATCTTATTCATCAATTTATTTATTTGTTCATTTTCCTGTCTATTCATTTATCTAAATATTTACCTGTATATTTATTTATGTAATTGTTTATTTATTTATTTATTATTTGTTCATGACTTATCTATTTATTTATTTATTAAGTTATTTATTTAATTATTGAATAGTTTATTCATTTACCTACTTATTTTCTTATTCATTTATTTATTCATTAATCTGTTTGTTAATATGCTTAGTAATTATTGATTTATTACTTATTTATCTATCTATTTATCTATTTATTTGTCTGATTATTTTTTCTTTTATTTATCTATTTATTCATTCACTTATCTAATTGTTTGTTTATTCATTACTCTATTATCCTAATTCTATATTCCTTGTCTTTTTTACTTACCGTGTTATCCTTATCCTTATCCTTATCCTTATCCTTATCCTTATCCTTATCCTTATCCTTATCCTTATCCTTATCCTTATCCTTATCCTTATCCTTATCCTTATCCTTATCCTTATCCTTGTCCTTGTCCTTGTCCTTGTCCTTATCCTTATCCTTATCCTTATCCTTATCCTTATCCTTATCCTTATCCTTATCCTTATCCTTATCCTTATCCTTATCCTTATCCTTATCCTTATCCTTATCCTTTTCCTTTTCCTTATCCTTATCCTTATTATCCTCATACTCCGTTTACTTCTCTTCACCCTTCTTTTCCTCTTTTCACTCCTCTCATTCTTCTTTGTTCTCATCCTCCTCTTCCTTCTCTTCCTCGTTTTTCTCCTGTCCTCCTCCTCTTCTTACTTGCCCTTCCTTCTCACCTTCCTCCTCCTCCTCCTCCTCCTCCTCCTCTTGCCTCCCCTCCAGTCTCCCTCATCCTCGTTCTTCACGTCTCCCTCCTCTTCTTCCTCCTCTTCTTACTTGCCCTTTCTTCTCACCTTCCTCCTCCTCCTCCTCCTCCTCCCTTTGCTTCCCCTCCAGTCTCCCTCATCCTCCATCTTCCCGTCTTCTTCCTCCTCCTCCTCCTCTCGCCTTCCCTTCCACCAAACATCTCGGTAAATTTACCTCGAGCAGAGAAGAATCTTTGTCATGATTTATATGGTAATTTTGATACGAAGCTTCGGGAGAGAAGTCACCTACAACATATTAAGACTAGCAGAGGATGTGGGTGAGTGCAGAGGATAATGAAAGTCTGCAAACGTGAGCAAGAGACTGGGACCGAAAGCAGCTATGACGACTTCATCTATCAAAATTCGTAAGATGATTAAATTCTCACGGTGACAGATAAAACATGAGGTAAAAGCTCTGAGGCCCAATAATAGGGTAGGACGCCTTTTAAACTCACGCACCTTTTGTTCACCTCAAAAGTTCTTCATACATACATACATACATACATACATACATACATACATACATACATACATACATACATACATACATACATACATACATACATACATACATACATACATACATACATACATACATGCATACATACATACATACTGTACATACATACATACATACATACATACATACATACATACATACATACATACATACATACATACATACATACATACATACATACATACATACATACGCACACACATACATACATACCATACATATATACATACATACATACATACATACATACATACATACATACACACATACATACATACATACATACATACATACATACATACTGTACATAGATACTGTACATACATATATACATACATACATACATACATACATACATACATACATACATACATACATACATACATACATACATACATACATACATACATACATACATACATACATACATACATACATACATACATACATACATACATACATACATACATACATACATACACTCCCCAATACCAGATTGTCTACAAGGACAGAAGCGCTAAACTAAAGTCCATAACATAATTCGCACTCATCCCTATCTTTTCATTTAGGTCACCCACCAACATGTGTCCTTACTATCATCCATACTTTCTATCTCTTTATTTAGATACAACTAAAACCTATTTGTTTTTTAACATCTTATCATGTCATTATTCATTAGAACATGTCATCACCATCTATTCATCCATTATTAGTTTCACATAAGGCATTTTAGAACAGAGGTTGACAAAGGAACATACATGTCACTTATAGCATTATACAACTTGTATGTTCACACATGAATATTACATATCTATCTGATTCTCGCCTGATCACTTAATCACTATACCTCTGTTCTTTCCCACTTCAATAGCTTAAGCACTTTAGTGGTATGGCTACGGACCAGAGTTACGCAGGATTTTTTTTTTTTTTTTATGATAGGTGACTCCATTCGGAAGAGACCGTTAATTAGCTTTCACTTCTGTGAATCTTTTGTTCTTCCATATTCATTAAATCTACTCTTTATCGCCACTCTGAACCACCTCTTCGCTGTGACATTGCACCCAAGGCTAGAAACGCTGGTTATAGCGTCTGTCTGTAGCAACCATCACTTATCGTGTGTCCTTGTTATTATTGTCTTTGGCCCCGCCCACCAATTTTCTGTCTATGGCCGTCATCAAGGCGTTATCATACTGGGTTATTTTTCCTTCAACTTTTGGAGGTGATTTTCAGGTCGTAGATTTCAGGACTGAATCTGATATACTGGAGGTATATACTTTTCTTTCAGTATATCAAAATGGTATTCTATGTAAATTGCTGAGGAAAAAAATAAATTTCCATAAGGATTTTACGGTGGAAAAAGTGTTGGAGGAAGTCGATACCGCCGATTAATTGGAGGTTAGAGAAAAGATAGCTCAGTGTTGTAACCCCCTCTCTAGTGCTACCAGCGATCTATTTCTATTTTCACCATTATTACATCCTTGCACGTGATATCCATCAATTATTTCTTTCTTTCTTTATGTCGGTACACGAGTTGATCTCACACCCTTTTGTAAGCATATATGACTCATCAATGACAGTGGAGCCAAGTACAATATTTACACACACACACACACACACACGCACACACACGCACACACACACACACACACACACACACACACACACACACACACACACACACACACACACACACACACACACACACACACACACACACACACACACACACACACACACACACACACACACGCACACACACACACACACACACACACACACACACACACACACACACACACACACACACACACACACACACACACACACACACACACACACACACACACACACGTGCGCGCGCGCGCGCGCGTTTTTTAAGTGTATGTGTGTGTGTGTGTGTGTATGTGTGAGGAAAATGAGCAGAAAGAGGAGGAGGAAGAAGAAGAGAGAGACGTGAAGATGGAGGATAAGGGAGACTGAAGGGAAGAGAAGAGGAGGAGGAAGAGGTGGAATGTGAGAAGGAAGGGGAGGTAAGAGAAGGGAGAAGGGAAGATAGAGAGTAAGGGAGAGAGAGAGAGAGAGAGAGAGAGAGAGAGAGAGAGAGAGAGAGAGAGAGAGAGAGAGAGAGAGAGAGAGAGAGTATATGTATACGTATATTTATATATATATATATATATATATATACGTATACATATACTTGATACTTGTGTTTCTAAAATACCCGATTTCAGTAAAGCTCAGTTCATAGGACTACGTCAGGAGCTTCAGCTTACAGATTGGGAGGCAAAATTAAACGAAAGACCTGTAGATCAGATGTGGGAAATATTTCAAAATACGCTCACTAAGATGATTCAAACTTACATCCCTTTTTAGGACAGACGTCCCCCAAATCAGGCTCGCCCAAAGTGGCTCGACAAAGAAACTGAAAAAAGTATTGCTAAAAAGAGACAGGCTTATAAGAAATATAAGTGCTTGGGTGCATCTAATGACTATGAAAGTTATGTATCAATACAGAGAGATTTAAAAAAGACAATAAGAAAAAGAAAACGACAATACGAAATGAACATTATTGATAAATCCAAAGAGAATCCCAAAGAGTTCTATAGTTACATTAAAGATAAAAAGGTTGTTAGGAATCACATTGGTCCACTATTATCTGCTGACGGTCAACTTGAATATTCAAATGAAGGAATGTGTAATATCTTAAACAATTATTTTAGCTCGGTATTCGTAAACGAAACACCTCAAAGTGAATTCCAAACTGAAACCTGTGAAAAGTCTGGGGTAAACTTACTCACTACGGTAAATATAACAAAAGAAAAAAATAAAAATTAAAAGGTGTATAGACAAACTCAAAGTTAATAAAACACCAGGGCCTGACGGTTGGCATCCAAGAATCTTAAAGGAAATGAAAAATGAGATTGTTGTTCCATTAGAAATTATTTTCAAGAAATCCATCATATCCGGAGATGTCCCAAGAGAATGGAAGCTAGCTAACGTTACTCCCATATTCAAAAAAGGTGACAAAAAGAAACCAAATAACTATAGGCCTATAAGTTTGACTTCAATCGTAGGAAAAATAATGGAAACTATCATCAGAGATGCTATCGAGCATCATTTAGAAAGTAACCGTTTGATAAATGATAGCCAGCATGGTTTCAGACGGTAACGTTCTTGCGTGACTAACTTACTCGAATTCTACAACACAGTTATCTCGAATTATGACAAAAGAAACAATATAGATTTAATATATCTAGACTTTGCAAAAGCTTTTGATACCGTCACACACGAAAGACTACTTACTAAATTAGCTTTGCATGGAATAAGTGGTAGCCTATTAGGTTGGACTAGTAATTGGTTGAATGGTCGAAAACAGAGAGTTGTTTTAAATGGAAAAACTTCTGGATGGAAAAGTGTTGCAAGTGGAGTTCCTCAGGGTTCCGTTCTTGGGCCACTTCTATTCATAGTATATATAAATGATATAGACCATGGACTAAAATCTACTGTTTCCAAATTTGCTGATGATACAAAACTGTGCGGAGTGGCAAATGATCACTCAAACCAATTAGATATTCAAGAAGATTTAGATAAATTACAGCAATGGTCTGAAAAGTGGCTAATGAAATTTAACACAAGTAAATGCAAGGTAATGCACATAGGTAAAAATAACAGTAAGTACGATTACAAGTTATTTGGTAATTCGTTAACAAAAGTGGATAGTGAAAAAGATCTCGGCGTAATTATCAGTAACGACCTCAAATCATCCAAGCAGTGTATTTCAGCCTCTGAGAAAGCAAATAAGATTCTGGGACTGATTGCGCGATCTTTTGATTTCAAAAGTCCATCACTCATTAACAAGCTATATAAATCGTTAGTTCGTCCACATTTGGAATATGCTGTTTCCGTATGGTCACCGAATCTCATTAAAGACATTGACAGACTGGAAAAAGTACAACGGCGAGCGACAAAACTGATTCCAAATATCAAAAATAAATCATACGAAAATCGACTAGAATACATGAATCTGTTTTCCCTAAAAAAGTGTAGACTCAGAGGTGACCAAATTTTCACATTGAATGAGAATCAGACAAGAAACAATTGTCTCAAACTCTCCGGAAATAGATTCAATTCAGAAGTAGGTAGAAACAACTTTGCCAACCGTGTAGTTAATGAATGGAATAAACTTCCTGCACAGGTAGTGCAATGTAGTTCAGTTCGAAGCTTTAAGAATCATTTAGATAAATACCTAAGTAAGATGCTGTAATGATTATAATTTATCTTATATTATTTGTTTTTGTTTTGTTATCATTTGTCTGTCTGATTTTCATTTATTATTAGTTATATGTCAATTTACTATTATTTGCTATTTACCTGTTTGTTTATTATTTAACTATACCTATGCATTTATTTATGTATTTTATTTGTTATTTACATTATTATAGTTTTTATTTATTGTTTATTCTTACCTAAGTAAGATGCTGTAATGATTATAATTTATCTTATATTATTTGTTTTTGTTTTGTTATCATTTGTCTGTCTGATTTTCATTTATTATTAGTTATATGTCAATTTACTATTATTTGCTATTTACCTGTTTGTTTATTATTTAACTATACCTATGCATTTATTTATGTATTTTATTTGTTATTTACATTATTATAGTTTTTATTTATTGTTTTATTATTAATATGATTTTTTTTTCGCATCCGACCTAGATATGGATCAAAAGGTCTGTCGGCATGCTCCGCCTTTGTAATCCTTTGTAATATATATATATACATATATATATACATATATACATATATATATATACATATATATACATATACATATATATATATACATGTGTGTATGTATATATATACATATATATATGTATATATATACATATATATATATATATATATGTGTGTATATTTATACATACATATGTATATATATATATGTATATATATGTATATATATGTATATATATACTGTATATATATATATATATATATATATTATATATATATGAATATATATATATATATATATATATATATATATATATATATACATATATTACATATGTAATAATTCTCGCCTGAGACCATATGAGAAATGTATATTCATCTCAAGTCTAATATGCTAATGTAGAGGAACGAGACACTTCAAGATATATGTGTGTGGGGGGGTGGGGGGTTTCCCTGGGTGTGTTGGAGCCCGCTTTTCTCACGTGGGGTGTGTGGAAAGGGGAGGTGGGGGGCTTAAGGGAGATTGGGGATGATTAAGGGGGAGGACGGGGATGGTGTTATCTTTTGGGGGTAAAGGAAAGATGGAATGAGGGAGGATTAAGGACGAGGGATTTTTTCGGGAATTGGTAAGTGGGAGGGGGGTGAGAGTAAGGGATGGTGATAGTCTTTTTTTTGGGGGGGGAGGGCATAAAATTATTATTATTATTATTATTTTCATAATACACTTGAGTGGGAGGGGGGAAGAATGGAATTTAAAGGGAAGGAGAGAAATGGAGGGGAGATCTTTATAAAGGGCGTTTACCGGTAAGCGGTATTGATGTGTTACCATACAAAGGATTACAAAGGCGGAGCATGCCGACAGGAGACCTTTTGGTCCATATCTAGGTCGGATGCGAAAAAAATCATAATAATGATAAATGAATAAATAAAAACTATAATAATGTAAATAACAAATAAAATACATAAATGAATGCATAGGTATAGTTAAATAATAAACAAACAGGTAAATAGTAAATAATAATAAATTGATATATAATTAATAATAAATGAGAATCAAACAGTCAAATGATGGCAAAACAAAAACAAATAATATAAAATAAATGGTAATCATTACAGTTCTTGCATATATTTCATAAGTATGAAACAAATCAATAAGGCAGGAAACCAGGAAGTATTTAAGAATTTAGTGTGGGAAAGGAGTTGATCAGTGAGTTTGTCTTCGACTCGGCGTCTAGTTCCGAGAATCTGTCATTCTTCCTTCCTTTTTTTTTTTTTTTTTTTTTTTTTTTTTCAAGGCGAGCTGACATTAAACAAATACTTCCTTCTTCCTACTGCTGTAATCTGGTGACATAAAAACAGTCCCATGGTGAGTAATACACAGACACCAATTCAATGTTTCTTCCCAAGGAGGTCTATGGGAGAACCCAGAAAGCGTGGGTTTGTAGTCACTGGAACTCGAGGGAATAATACACGCGTCACTGAGTATGGTACAAAATGTGTCTTCAAACGGAGAGTTCTCCATAATTCAAGCCTTGAATCAAATTTGCATAATAATAATTCTAGGAAGGTTTCCCTGGTACGATTTAGTACCCAAGCGTTTTTTTTTTTTTTTTTTATGCAGACCCCTAAGGGTCATACAGTTTCCAAAAAAGAAAGACAATCCAAAATAGAGTTTTAGCGAAGGAGGGGTAAAGGGGGCGAAAACCATCAATATATAGTGTGTGGGGTTCGTGAAGAAGAAAGAAGAGGAAAAGAAGGAAAAGAAGAGGACGAAGAAGATGAAGAAGAAGGAACGGGGAAAAGAGAAAGCGAAGACGAAGAAGGAAGAGGAGGGAGAGGAAAAGAAAAAGGAAAAGAAGAAGAAGAAGAAGAAAAGAAAGAGAAAGATGATGATGAAGAAGAAGAAGAAGAAGAATGAGAAGAAGAAGAAGAAGAAGAAGAAGAAGACGAAGAAGAAGAATTAGAAGAAGAAGAAGAAGAAGAAGAAGAAGAAGAAGAAGAAGAAGAAGAAGAAGAAGAAGAAGAAGAAGAAGAAGAAGAAGAAGAAGAAGAAGAAGAATTAGAAGAAGAAGAAGAAGAAGAAGAAGAAGAAGAAGAAGAAGAAGAAGAAGAAGAAGAAGAAGAAGAAGAAGAAGAAGAAGAAGAAGAAGAAGACGAAGAAGAAGAAGAAGAAGAAGAAGAAGAAGAAGAAGAACCCGAAGAAGAAGAAGAAGAAGAAGAACCCGAAGAAGAAGAAGAAGAAGAAGAAGAAGAACCCGAAGAAGAAGAAGAAGAAGAAGAAGAAGAAGAAGAAGAAGAAGAAGAAGAAGAAGAAGAAGAAGAAGAAGAGGAACCCGAAGAAGAAGAAGAAAAAGAATTAGAAGAAGAAGAAGACGAAGAAGAAGAATTAGAGGAAGAAGAAGACGAAGAAGAAGAAGAAGAAGAAGAAGAAGAAGAAGAAGAAGAAGAAGAAGAACCCGAAGAAGAAGAAGAAGAAGAAGAAGAAGAAGAAGAAGAAGAAGAAGAAGAAGAAGAAGAAGAAGAAGAAGAAGAAGAAGAAGAAGAAGAAGAACGCGAAGAAGAAGAAGAACGCGAAGAAGAAAAAGACAAAAATGACCACGAAAGAGGAAGAAGAAGAAGACGAAAATGACCACGAAAGAGGAAGAAAAACAAGGAAAAGATGAAGACGAAGACAAAGACGAAAAAAAAAGAAAGAGAAAAAGAAAAAAAGAAAAAGATAAAGAAAAAGAAAAGAAAAAGAAAAAGAAAAAAAGAAAGAGAAAAAAAGAAAAGAAAGAGAAAGAAGAAAAAGAAAGAGAAGAAGAAGAAAAAATAGAAAAAGGAGTAAAATGTGGTGAGAGGAAGCCTTTATTTTATTTTTTTTGGGAGGGGGGGGGGGAGGAGAAGAATCTGGCGACCAAGACGAATAATGTCATATATGTGAACTCGTAATTACTGAGACCAGCTAATGGGGGGCTTTGAAGAAAAGAAAGAAAGAAAAAAAGGAGAGTATACAAAAAATAAAAGAAAAGAAAAGAAAACGTGAATTAATTGGCGAGAGGGAGAGGGAGGAAATAGCTGTTGATGACAAAAGGTGGAAGAAGGGATACAGTCGAAGGTGGGATGGGCGTAACTTTGGGGCCTGGA
>NC_134782.1:56211145-56218645 GCF_046742065.1 Oratosquilla oratoria | reverse complement strand
ACAGTTTAACATTGCAGTTACCATATATAATATATATATATATATATATATATATATATATATATATATATATATATATATATTTATATATATATGTATATATATATAATATATATATATATATATATATATATATATTAATTTACTTTTTTGTCTATTTATTTATCTATTTATTTACTTACTTATCTATTCATTTACTCATTTATTTATCCACTTATCAATCTGTTTATTCATTCATTTATTTTGTTGTTGTTATGTGTTTTTTCATTGTTATTGTTTTGTTGTGTTACGCTATAAGGTCTGTCGGATCTGGTTGGCTCTGAGTGGTTGGGTGGCTTTGGGTCCTTCGCAGATAAGGAGGGCCGCTCCCGGGGGTTGATTTCCAGTTGACTTGATCCCCTCCGAATGCTCCACGGTATCCCCGGAAGCGAGGACGTCTGCTCAGCCCCGGACAAGACCAAGAGCTCGAGGACTTGGCTCTTCAGGATGGGGGCAGGTCCTCCGGTTAGTCTTGTTCCGGATTTGTCCGGAAGATTTTCCTTGGCATAGCGGTCCTGTTCCTGTTCAAGGAGTCTGGGTCGTTTTTGGTCAAGTTTACCCTCAAATCCGTCTTATGCTTTGGTGTGTTTCGTGAGGGAGTTTTAAAGGGTAATCGCCAAGTCTACGCACGACATCGCATTTTTTCTTTTGTATTGTTATGCGTTTTCACGAGAACTATGTTTAAAACAAGTATCTTATCTCAAAAGTACTATTTGAGGGACTTTTTAACTAAGATATTCATCTGCTAATTTGCATTCTAAAACACAACTTAAAGCGCGATCTCTATTATCGGTTCTGATGACTTCATGATGTATACCAACCCAAGCATCCTGTAGCGAAACAGACAATAGCTTCAACGATATTGAGATTTTTTCATTGTCGTTAGAATGAAGTCTCGACTCCCTAAATATCTCTGACAGCACGAAAGATATGTAGATGGACGGTATAGTCATGGGCTATCAATCTAAACCGAAATATCTCTCTGAAGAAGTTTTCATATTGGTGTATCATTGGTTTTCATGAAAGTGGCAGTTGCCGACAAGACTGACGAGTTAAACACCATGTGAGGAAGGAGCCTATATTTGTACGACGTGTCGCTTGAAAAAGCTGTAATAAGCGAAACGTCGTACAAATAAAGGCTCCGTCCTCATATGGTGTTTAACTCGTCTGTACCATTGGTGCTCACCTGTGTGCGTATTGATTCTGCAATACTGTCTTTGGGACACTCAAAAAAACAATGGTAGTACGAGTATACGTGATGCATACAATATTTTTGCATTGTACTACTACACAGAATACTGTGCGTTCACACTACGCCTCCTAGATGCCAATAAAGCTTTGTAAATGGTGAGTTTTTTAACGTAATACAGATTTTTTTTTTATCTCGGCCTCTGTGTGCCAATAAAAAAGTTAGTAATGGTGACTAATTATTCTTTACACGACAAGTTAGATACATTATTTTAGATTGTTTACACATTGTATAAAACAAAATCCTCACTGCAAGTATCATTAAGAACATGCCAATTTGTTTCAGCAAATGACAAGTGTTTTTGCATTTATTCCTATATTGGAAGACCTATCTTCTGCCTTGTTTTTTTTCTCTTTTATTGTATTCATTCTATGCCATTTCTTTATTATTCACTCATTACTTCTAGTTTTATTTTGTAAGCTTATTCCTCTGAGAATTTTAACCAAAATTTCCCCAAAAATATCTCTTTTAATTTGTTTTCCATTAATACTTGAAAAAAGTTCATTAAATTTATCATTGTTGTAGAAAAATAAATAGCCCTCTTAGCTTGTCGTGTTTGGTCTTTACGTGAATAATATCATTGTTGCTATGAGGTTATCATAAACTTTCTTCTCCTGACTTTCTCTATGAGTTCTATATGTTATTGATATCTTATTCTCCACCTCTTTTCTCCCACTCTTTTCTTCCCGATTGTGTATTTTCCTCTGTAGTTCTTTCTTCATTTTCACAATCCTTAAATTTTATATTAAGTAGCTTGCGACACTCGACATGATCACTATTCATTAAACACAATTACGATACATGAAGAATGAATTCAATTTATGACGTCATTGCAAAACAAATGGTGGCACGGGTAGGTTTTACGAGAATGCCTGAAGCAGACATTTTTTTTGTGGGATGGGATCAGTAATTTCAAATTGTAATAAATAAGAAAAACGAAAGAGTTTTAGTGTAATTTCTTTAGTTATTATTGACTTTGGTAAGTACTAGAAACATTTCGGTAAAATTAGACACTATTAATTTTCAAAGTGGTTACTCTTTAAACCCCCGAACGGCGCGTTTTTTATATGAGGTGTCTTGATGTGTTTTGTAAGGACTCTTTGAAAATCGGAAATTCTCTTTGATATTCGGAACAAAAAAGGCCTGTCAAAAACATACTAGATTATTAAAAAGTGTTTCTAATACGCGGAGTTTTTAAAGATTTTTCGAAATTCTTCCCAATATTGGAAAGTTCCCAATTTCAGGGACTTTCGAATTGTAAGGATTCCCAATAAGGAGAGAACTCTTGCGGGAGTGTTGCTCATATTTTTAAGGACATAAAAATGAAGGAGACTGCAAGAGATCATAAATCCTACACTAGGTAGTTCCATGTCCATTACCACCTATCATCCCTATTCATAAAGTTATCTAACCTTTTCTTAACAGGCAAAGGGGAGAGATTGGGCAGGATTGTTTTTGAGCAGAAGTTGGGGAGTAGAGGTATAAGAAAAAAAAAAGTGACAACTGGAAGAAAGACGAAGGGATCAAGCTCGCAGTAAGAGAAAAAATCAAGAAAAAAAAATTGAGCTCAAAGAATTGGATAAAAAATCATGATAAAAATTCGAAACAGAAACTCAAAAAATGTCGGGAGAAGATAAATATAGAAGAAATATAAGGGAAGCAAGCTCGCAGTAAAAGAAAAAAATTAACAAAACGAAAGAAAATTAAAATTGAGCTCAAAGAATTGGACAAAAATCATGATAAAAATTCGAAACAGAAACTCAAAAAATATGGCGGGAGAAGATGAATATAGAAGAAATATAATTATGCGAACTTTAGAGAGAGAAGAGAAGTGGAAAGGGCAAAAAGTTGGGGAATGGAAATGAGGAAGAGGAGGAAGAGGAGGAAGAGGAGGAAGAGGAGGAAGAGGAGGAAGGGGAGGAGGGAAATGGTTGGGTAAAGAGAGCTGTAGGGAGTGAAAGAGATTAGACACGCTTGGCTGGTTGAGGTCTTTCGTAAAAAGTGAGGTTGAGGAAGGAAGGCAAAACTGAGGGAAGGAAGAGATCTTGAGGGCTGAGCCAATGAAAGAAAAAAAATTGTGAAAGAAAAATTTGAAAGAGAACGGGAGGGAGGTGAATATATAAAAGAGCTTTAGGTGCAAGAAATGACCAATTTTACATAGAAATACGAAAATCTTTATCAGAACAAATGGGAGAAGTAAAAAAAAAGAAAAAAAGAGAAAGGTTTGGGAAAGAGGAAAGAAAGAAGATGAAGACGTATAAATTTTCAGATGAAGGAAATGATCATTGTAACAGAAAAGAAGTTTCTTGATCAGACACAACGGGAGAGATAGATGAAGACACAAAGGAAGAATAAGGAGCGAATGAAAGGAAGAAGAAATTTTGGAAAAGAGATAAAACCAAAATGATAAATACATATAAAAATTTAAAGTGCAAAAAGGATCAATACAACAGAGAGAGAGAGAGAGAGAGAGAGAGAGAGAGAGAGAGAGAGAGAGAGAGAGAGAGAGAGAGAGAGAGAGAGAGAGAGAGAGAGAGAGAGAGAGAGAGAGAGAGAGAGAGAGAGAGAGAGAGAGAGAGAGAGAGAGAGAGAGAGAGAGAGAGAGAGAGAGAGAGAGAGAGAGAGAGAGAGAGAGAGAGAGAGAGAGAGAGAGAGAGAGAGAGAGAGAGAGAGAGAGAGAGAGAGAGAGAGAAGAGAGAGAGAGAGAGAGAGGAGAGAGAGAGAGAGAGAGAGAGAGAGAGAGAGAGAGAGAGAGAGAGAGAGAGAGAGCGAGAGAGAGAGAGAGAGAGAGAGAGAGAGAGAGAGAGAGAGAGAGAGAGAGAGAGAGAGAGAGAGAGAGAGAGAGAGAGAGAGAGAGAGAGAGAGAGAATCCTGACCAGCCAAAATGAATGAAGGACACAAAGAAAAAATAGAATAAAAGACAAATAAAAGCAAAAATAAAAGAGAATTGGACGAAGAAGAGGAAGGAGAGGCGACGACAGGAGAAACGTAAAGTGACAAAGAAGAGGAAGAGGAGGTCGAGAAAGGAAATCGCGACGATTTGCAAAGAAAAGAGTCTTGAAGGAAGTTGAACGAGAGAAGAATGTTTATTTACAAGAACTTTCAGTGGATACAAGAGTCATGGGTTATTATCTATACTTTTACCTATGTTTTTAAGTTAGCACTCTCGCTAAAAAATTCTAAGCCTTTATTTCTATTATTATTGTCCTTTCATAGTTCATATTTGGTTATAACCTCTTTCTAGTTCTAGTATATCTCGAAAAAAAGATGTTTCTAATATGGTAATTACTATAATGTTTGGTACTTCTGTGGAAATTGAAAACTGACCTAAGATGTCATAAATCAACGGAAACATGCCTGATGTAATTATGTCGAAAAATATATCAAAGGGGAATAATGTATATAAAATATATATTGAAATTAAAGACTTTGTATGGAGAGTTATTGTGTATTGAAACTGATTAATACAAAGATATATACTTGTTTAGTTTTCGTAATCTTTTGATCAAATTTGTGTGTGTTTGGCTTTGGTGGATTTCTGTTGAGAAATATTCTATTTAACCACTGTTTTCTTTATTCGTATGATAAAATAGTTTAATATTTTTTGTGCAAAATGTATGAAGTGATTCGCAATTGTGATGGGCTTATGTCGTCTGCGACTCACAGAAAGAGGTAAATGTAAAAAAAATGTGAACATAAATTTCTGGTCAGAAATATCAAAGAAATAACTTGTAAAGAAAAAAAAAGACATATACATTCATTTCACTGAAGGAGAGACAACATAAAAAGCAAAAGGAACTTATAATGGGTAAAGTTAAACAAGAATCCAGAATGATTAAATGAAGAACGAGAACAGGAAGACAGAAGTCCACGTGACAACGTGATTATCCCACACGAAGAAAAAGAAAAAAAAAACATAAAAGACAAGAAAGGTAGTAATATACTAAACTGCTGACATGTTACATCATACTTAGTAGAATAAAAATAAGCGTTGAAGAATAAAAAAAAATTACATGAGGCTAGGGTAGTGGTGTGGGAAGGCAATCATATAGTAAATGTGAAGTAGAATGACAACTCTTGTATCAAGAAACTTATGCAAAAATAGATTACATGAAGATTGTCAAAGTAAGTGTCGTGTGAGGGGGGGAAAACACAATGATTGGGAAGAGGAATTGTGTTGGAGAATGAGATATGTCATAGATAAGAGAAATAAAGAATTATTGAGATATAAGAAAAGATGGTCGTCACAGGATCAATGGAATCCGGATGTGTGGAGATATCTTATTTATCTATTCATTCATCTATTTATTTCTCTATTTTTTATCTACTTATCAACTTATTTATCTATTCTTATTTATCTAGTCTTAGTCTGAGTTAATTCCTGACTAGTTTCGTAGGTATGATTTTTCAAAGGAATGATCTACAAATATGCTGTGAGTATTTATACATGAGGGGACCTCACTACTTCTTCGTGTTGCCAGAGTTGGCGGCAAGTGTGAACATTATATATCTATTGTGACAAATAATAAAGAAATGCAATAGCAATGATAATGGTAGCAAAAATGATAAGAGTAATGGCGCATTAAGACCAGTGCGTCGAAATGCAAAGCTGTATACTTCCGCTGGAAGCAAACCAACAGAACAATCACGAACACTCCTCTTAAAATAAACAACACAAACGTCACACTGAAAGACCATGCCTGTGTGCTGGGTAGCACACTGGATAATGACCTTACCTGGACCCCACACTTCCACAGACAGGGAACGATGGCTAAAGCTGCACTGGGAAGACTAAAACGCTTCAAAACCGCAACACTGTCCACCAAACGTCGATTGTACATAGCCCTAGTCAGACCGATTATGTGTCAGTCCTCGGGATTGAACCAGCTGACATCTCTCACTAACAACTACGACCATCAGTCAAATTCATCATGGGTTCTCGATGGAGCGACTTCAGAACCGATGAGTCCCTACAACGAGGTTCCAGCATCCGTCCACTCAACAAACACAAACACAAGCTTCACATGAGACACATAGAAATACTGCACGCCAAATACAAACACCTGATACGACACATCACACCTAGACCACACCGTACAGACTATGTGTCAACTGCGCCTCTTCCACGGGCGGTGTACAGGAAAAATCGTGTGTAATCGCGAATATCTACAACGTATCTTTTTATCAGCCTTGACTGATCGTGAACAGAATTGCCGTGATGTGCCGGATTATATCTAAGAACCACGGACATGAGTCCGTCCGTATCCAGGGACAAGCGTGAGGAAAGGCAGCAGATTCTCAGTAGACGTGCTATGGCTGCCGGGCTCAGTCCTCGCTGGTTATAATTCTAATTTTACTTTTAATTTCATTTTTCTGTAAACATGTTATACGCATTTTTAATATTTATTCACATCTCAACCGAATATATATATATATATATATATATATATATATATATATATATATATATATATATATATATATATATATATATATATTATATACTATTAACTATTCTCTCGCCGGCAAAATGGATCATGCTACTTCAGGAAGTCTGTTTTGTCGGCCGGAACCAGGATATATCTCGCCTCTTAATTATCAAGATGAATGTACACCCGCTTAGGGGAAACAGCCCTCTATGCGTAGTATACACAAACAAAAACGCGACTACATGCACAAATATATACATAAGCTCTTTCTTCTACTAAAATTATTTTCGTGTTTAATTTTCTTCCTTTATCTAACTCAGAACACTACTGGTTCCCGAGATTAGGTAAGACCACTCACTAGTGAATTATTCATATGGTTACAATGATGATAGCGTGAAAGGGATTTGTTCCGGTCCTTACCCCCTGCAACGTGTGTGGCTGGCTATTCGGTGAAAAAGGTATTTGGGCCGCAGTGAGTGGTCTTACCTAATCTCGGGAACCAGTAGTGTTCTGAGTTCGAATAGTTTTCACCATCGGTAACTGAGTGGCTTAAGGCACTGAATTGGGAGCCTCTTGGCGCCAGAGCAGTAGGTTCGAATCCTCTGCGCAATGATCATAAAAACTATCTGATTGATGTCGCTGTTCACTAGCGAATTATTCATATGTATATATATATATATATATATATATATATTAAAAAAACAAATGTAGGAAAGAAAAGGTTAAATAATATATATATATATATATATATATATATATATATATATATATATATATATATAA
>NC_134782.1:56203645-56208645 GCF_046742065.1 Oratosquilla oratoria | reverse complement strand
TATGAGTCTTTATTCTCTATGCCAGTGGTTCTTAAACCTTTTATTCAGCGACTCAAAATCCTGTCCATATCGACCATGGTGACCCATTCTTTCGGAAATATTTTGTTTTACTTAAATATCAAAATAGTTTCAGATGTTGAGAAGATTTCTCACATCACATAATTTTGTCCTTAGACGTTAACGATTTAGGTATTCTAGTACAGTATTATTACTTATGATAATATTTTTTATTGGAATATTTAATCCTTGCCGACCCATTCAAATGGCTTGACGACCCAATATTGAGACGGATCCTGGTGTTAGGGCGTCGTTAAGCACCATTTACACGGTCAAACAATTTTACAAACCCGGTTTGTAAGACAAGTGTTTGAAGTGATGTTTGACCGTGTGAATGGGGTATTTGGTCGTCAAACACGTTTGTCGAACGTGTTTGACAACCAAATACCCTATTCATACGGTCAAACATCACTTCAAACACTTGTTTGACAAACCGGGTTTGTCAAACCGTTTGGCCGTCTAAATGCCCCTTTACTCGCGATTCGAATCCTGCTCGGGGAGAGTTGAACTACGGGCATGGTTCATTAAAGCTACAAAGCCCTTTGTGAGGGGGACAGTCCTAGCCTCCCGATAAGGGGAGGGCGAGTTGTGACGTTAAACCAAATAATTTTTGGTCTTTCTGTCTCCCGTTCCTTGGCTTTCAGCGGCATCACGTCTTGTTCATATTTCTTTTTAATTCGTGTTCCTCTCTTATTGTTTCGTTAATTAATCTCCTGTTTTCGTTGTGGACGAGAAGCACAATTTCACTTCTCAGATTATTATTATTTTTTTTCTTTCGTCTTCATCATCAGATTCGTATCGAATTATGTCTATCTTATCTCTAATAATTTCGTTGGCAATGTCTAGTCAGCTTGTTCCACTTATTATGCGCCTCTCGTACAAGATTTTCAATTCGAATTTTCTGTCTTATTAACCTGCTTCAGCCCATGAAGCCTTTCTCATTCGTGTTCCTTGGGTTTTATTTTGTAAACAAGATTTTATCAACAAGACCCATTTCTTCTGTTGTCCGTGAATCCCATCATTTAGTGTTGCTTTTTGTGTGTATTTCCCTTGGGCTTTGGATCACGTGCTGGACTCGTGATCGACAGTTATTTCCCTCCCGGAAGAGAGCTCAGAGCTCGAATGACCGATCTATGGGTAATGCTGTGACCTTACACGCACACACACACCCAACTCCCCGTCCACGAGAGTTGGAGTAACGACTCGAAGCGCGGCTATGCTGAAATTCTTTCAGCCCTGGGCAGGATTCGAACCCGGACCGCCGGAGTCAGAGTCGGGGACTCTGACTCTGGCGTATGTGTGTTGTGTATGTGTTTTGTGTGTGTGCTGTGTGTGTGTGTTTTGTGTGTGTGTGTGTGTGTGTTGTGTATGCATTAGTGTATTAACTCATAATGACTAATTTTTCATTCCATCTTTATGTATTTTCTTATTTATCACAGTTTCTTTTTATTTTCTTTCTACATTTTTTGTGGTGGAGGGTGAGGTTGAGGTGAAAGGGATGAGAGCGAGTTGGAGATATTACGAGTTCATGTCAGCGATTGCTTTGACTCAAGGACTTAAGTAGAGACGTGATGGTTATGAAAAGAAGAAGGAAATGAGTGGGTTTGGAACTTCAATATTGCTTCTAGCGTCCTAGTCTTATAGTTTTTATGAAAAGGCGTAGAACTCTCTCTCTCTCTCTCTCTCTCTCTCTCTCTCTCTCTCTCTCTCTCTCTCTCTCTCTCTCTCTCTCTCTCTCTCTCTCTCTCTCTCTCTCTCTCTCTCTCTCTCTCTCTCTCTCTCTCTCTCTCTCTCTCTCTCTCTCTCTCTCTCTCTCTCTCTCTCTCTCTCTCTCCATCTCTCTCTTAGTCTTTTATTCTGACCTTTTCTTGAAGTAACTTCTCGTTCCTCGTTCCTTTTTACCTTTAAAGCGATCCATTTTCCCTTCATTCCGTCAGCTTCTAATGGTCTCTCTCTCTCTCTCTCTCTCTCTCTCTCTCTCTCTCTCTCTCTCTCTCTCTCTCTCTCTCTCTCTCTCTCTCTCTCTTTCTGTCTCACTCTTTTTTTTTTTTATCAAAATCCACCTTTCCTTTTTTGACTCAAGGACACCATTGTTCTTCTTCCATTGTCGTCCTCCCGAACTCCACTTTTCAATTCTTCTCAACACATTCCTCGCTCACGTCTATTATTTTCATCACTTCTGCAAGATGTCATGCACTTGTTCTTTCTCCCCTCTCTCTCTCTCTCTCTCTCTCTCTCTCTCTCTCTCTCTCTCTCTCTCTCTCTCTCTCTCTCTCTCTCTCTCTCTCTCTCTCTCTCTCTCTCTCTCTCTCTCTCTCTCTCTCTCTTTTTTCGTCGTGCAATGGAGGCGACTATAGCCTTTTCATCGCGCCCTCTCCAAGCATTTGGCTTTTTAGACATATGGTTTTTTCATCTTTTTTTTTCACTCAAACCATTGTTCGTATTTTCATAAATTTCTTTATTTGTACAAAACTGAATGGGTCCCAGTGAACAGATATACATTGTTATCAACCACAATATACTTTATTCGTAAGACATCAACATCGAGAGACGTTCGAGTCCTTGGCCGTACCACGTTTTAATTTGTGCATGCTGGCCTCCGCGAGTCTCTTTATGTTGATGGCTTAGAATTAAAGTGTATTTTGGTTGATAAAAAAATCTTTATATACTTGATCTAATCACTTACTTTTGTATCAGTGATTACATGAAGAATATGTGTATATCCACTTGTTCATCTCTCTCTCTTTCTCTCTCTTTTTCTCTCTCTCTTTCTCTCTCTCTTTTTCTCAGCGTTTTAATTTCTCTTTCTCTTGCCAGTCTACCAGTCCGTCTATCTTTCTCCCATTCTCCCTCAAACTCTTGAACTCTTAAACCCTTATACTCTTAATTTTATCATACAGTCAATCAGCCATTGAGCCAGCCAATCAATATATCAGTCAACCAGTCAATCATTTAGTCTAGTAACCTGTCAATTATTCCATCAGTCTTTCAGTGGGAACGTACAGCGCTATATGGTCACATTAATTCTTCTGAATTTTGAAGGGTTGTCCTTAGTGAGCATACTATCAAGTAACAAGTATGATTGTAAACAGATTGTAAAGAAATACAAACAGCACAACCTCTCAGAAATTTATAACCACAGAAAGATGAAACTAAACAAATTATTAGATGGCGTAAATTATCATGAACAAGGATAGCCGAAAACGATAGAAACATGAGCGAAACTGTCGGTATTGCGAAGATATATGAAACGAGAGATCAAATTGTCGAGAGAACACGGTAGAAAAATAATACAGATATCCAACGTTTTGACAGCAGACTGCAGGAATAAATAATAGGAGAGCAGATTTTTTGGAATCGTGTAAGCAAGGAAATAAGTTAGATCTTTTCTGTCGAATTTAACGTCCCATTATGTCGTCATATTAGAAGAAGGTGAAGAGAGAGAAGCTTCTTCTAGGAGAGTTTATATGATGCCGGAGCTGTCACCTTTGTTGTTGTTGTCGTTCCCTAGACTGTCTGTCCGAGCAGTCCCGTCTCCCCAAGGAATGCCACAGCCGAAACTGGGTTTTCCCACAAATCCTTTATAGAGTGTATGTTGTGTTGTTTGCGTGCATGATTGTGTATAATGCAGTGTTCCATTATGTGTTGTATGTCACCTTTGTTCTATTATGTGCTTGTACATTTGGATCAGGTGAGAATCACTGCTGGGAATGGCAGAAGAATGTGGAAGTCGAACCTGTGACTGGGGATATACGAGACCAAAGCTCCCTTGTTTGTGACACCAGCACACAAGAGGAGATGTGGATTGAGAGAAAATGGGCATGGGAAGGTAACTGTATCGGGTGGCTACAAGAAATGAAAGTCAATTTAGTGGGGAAGTACACTGTAATCTCTGGTACCACTGACAACTAATGCGTGTGAATACAAAGAGAGCTGGCTCCCAACTGACGCCAAGCCAGTGTTGCCACTTGGCGCGAAAACGTGCATCGCATTTGCGATATCCAATATAATTACAAATATACACAATGATTACACATAATTACAATAAATAATAAAACAACAAACAACAAAACATATGACAATTCTATAAAGAGGGGGAGACATATAATTCCCCAAATAAGCAACACACAATTACAATGTACGATAATAATGGTATGATATACGACATACCACGCTAACACAGTAACCTATCCCACCAAGTGGAAACCTAGGAAAAGTTTGGGCACAGTACATGCAATATATATCATAATGAGAGTAAATATTTCTGCGACACAGGAAGAGAGGAATATCTCTGGCAAAATGTAATAATGAAGACGGCAATGAAGCATAACTCAATTAGACTATGATTTTGTTCATAAACCTTGTAGACAAAGGATTCAAGAAAGCAGAAGACAATGGGGATTCTTATGATGATAATGAATTGGAAATTGATACATGGGAAGTTTGATTGAATCATGTATATCGGTGTAGGGAGAAGATAAGTTTAAATGCGATGTGCCAGGTCAGTATGAAGTAGTTTTCGGAAACTAGAACAAACCACATGGTAGCAATTTCGAACACATGAAGTACTTGGACGGGAGGTAATGTTTTCGTTACACGTTACTTTGAGGAAGAAGAATCGATTTATCTTTCAATGATTCGGAGAATAAGAGGGGGAGGACTGAAGAGTAGAACCCATTTATATTTCAGTGGTTCAGGTAATCAAAGGAGGACTGAAGGAAAGTCTTTCCTATAGACTGAAGGGAAGAAGAATCAATTTATCTTTCAGTGATTCAGGGACTCAAAAGAATGATGATCGAAAGGTCTGGATTTTTTATGATTGAAATGAAGAAAAACCAATTTTTCTTGCAATAACTCAAGACCTATAAAAGGACAAGGACTGAAGGGAAGTCGTTCGTATACACTGAAGGGAAACAGAAAAAAAAATCGAAAGGTCTTTGTAT
>NC_134782.1:56191145-56198645 GCF_046742065.1 Oratosquilla oratoria | reverse complement strand
GGGATGAAATGGGTGGGAATGTTTTTTTTATGCCTTTGCATTTTGGCTACCTCCCTTCTAAGGGGAAAAAAGCCTTTGATATATGTATGTACGTACGTATGTATGTATGTATGTATGTATGTATGTATGTATGTATGTATGTATGTATGTATGTATGTATGTATGTATGTATATATATATATGTATATATATAATATATATATATATATATATATATATATATATAATATAATCCACTCCCACCCATTCCATCCCCACATACACCACTCCCATCCATCCCCCTCCCTCCGTTTTTTCTTGGCTCCTCCTGGATGACGCATACCTGCATCTCTCCCACTGCCCTATGTCAGAAGCAGTGTTGGAAGACACAGCACATTCACAGCAAGCCCGCTTCATTAAATCGGCGACACCCCCTCTCCGTCCCCTCATGAAGAATTGGAGGAGGCGGTGAGAAATTCATTCAGGCTGCGTCATTTTATTATTTACACATATTCCATCACTCCTCAACGCCATCCACTCCCCCTTATGTATCACAGCATCATCCATACAAAACCATTCTTCATTCACCCCTGTCTTCTGTCTTCTCTCGTCATTTATCAACAGACATTCCTCTCTTTCCTAATCCCCCTTTCACCCCATCCATCCATCTCATCCAAGGTCGACCCCTCTTGTTCACTCCTTCCACCTCTGCCTTCCACACCTCTTTTACTAATCTTTCTTCACTCATTCTTTCCATGTGTCCAAACCATTCTAATATTCTTTCCCCGTTGTTCTCACCTCGCCCATCACTCTATCCAGCCTAGTAACCCCAATCATACTTCTTAGACACCTCATCTCTAACACTTTCAAACTCCCCCTCTCTTCATCTCTTATATTCCATGTTTGTGCCCCATACAGTGCTGTCGGCACACTCACTCCTTCATACAATCTACTCTTATCATCCATTCCCAAATGTGTATATATGTATATATATATGTATGTATATATATATGTATATATATATATATATATGCATATATGTATGCATACATACATACATACATACATACATACATACATACATACATACATACATACATACATACATACATACATACATACATACATACATACATACATACATGCATGTATATATATATATGTATATATATATATATATATATATATATATATATATATATATATATATATATATATATATATATGTGTGTGTGTGTGTGTGTGTGTGTGTGTGTGTGTGTGTGTGTGTGTGTGTCTTTATGCGTGTATATACATGTGTGTGTGTGTGTGTGTGTGTGTGTGTGTGCGTGTGTGCGTGTGCGTGCGTGCGCGCGCGCGCGCGTGTGTGTACATGTAAACGTGGTGAACATATTTGGTCCTTTCCCAGATACACCTTTTTCACAAAACTCAAATCCCCTTCCTGATTCGCCTCAGCAGATCAAGCAGTAACATTCACCAGAACTCCTCCACCTGTCGTCGTCCCCAACGATCTCCGAGTCCGAGCCATGGGATCAATCTTAGGAGTCCTCAACTCCTTACCATTGAAGAAAACTTCTTCGAGTTAGGTTCTATTGGAAGGATCTTCTTCCTCCTCCTCCTCCTCCTCCTCCTCCTTCTCCTTCATCTCCTCCTCCTCCCAGTCTTCTTCCTTCTCCGAAAGTCTTTCATTCTCCTTCAGAATTCTATTATTCCAAAGGGTTCCTTTATATATACAGTATATATATGTATATATATATATATATATATATATATATATATATATATTTGTTATTTCTATCTGTTTCGTTTGTTTCAAAGCTTAATGGATTCATATCTTCAAGAAACGCTTCTTCTAGTGTTTCATTTATTTTCATTTGGTCAAGAAAGAGAGGAAGAAAGGTAAAGAGCAATGAGGAAGAAGTATATAAAAGAGAAGTTCAAAAAAGAAGAGAGAGACAGAGAAAGACAAAAGGTAAAAATGTGTGAACGAAAAGAAAGAGAAAAAGTAAAAGAAAAAAGAAAAGACAAGAAATAAAAGATAAGAGAGAAAGAAAGAAAATGAAGAAAAGAAAACGTAAAAAAGAAAAGGAAAATAAAATAAAAGAGGAAAGAAAGAGAAAGGAGTAAGGAAAGAGAGAGAAAGAAAGAAAAAAAGAAAAGAAAATGTAAGAAAGAAAAAAGAAAATAGAATAAAAGAGGAAAGAAAAAGAAAGGAATAAGGAAAGAGAGAGAAAGAAAGAAAACAAAAAATAGAAAGAAAAAAGAAATGATGAAAGCATGTAAGGATGGAAATATGAAAGAATGGAAAGAATGACTGAAGGAAAGAAGGAAGGAAGAGAGGCAGGAAGAAAGAAAGAAAGAAGAAAGAACAGAAAGGCAGACAAAAAAAATTAATGAATAGAAAGACAGAAAAAGAAAAAGAAAAAGAAAAAGAAAGAAAGAAAGAAAGAAAGACAGAGAATAAAAGAAAAAAAAAGCTAAAGAAAGAAATATAAAAAGTAAATAGATAAAAAGAAAGAGAGCCACTTTCATAACAAAAGACTTCTGTGCCCAAATGGTCACACCGCCTTATTTTCATACTGAATTCCAATACGTAGTGTGAGCTTATGAAACCACAAAACTCAAAGTTCTCAGCAATTTCAGTGTGCTATATTACATTTTTTTGCAACTCCAAGCAAAATCAATAGAACTACAAAAATGTAGGTTGCCAAATCCACATTGTGGACGTTCTTATTATGAAAAAATAAAGTTAAACATATCATCCTGAGAGAGCAAATAAGATTCTAGGTCTGATTGCGCGATCTTTTGACTTTAAAAGTCCATCACTCATTAACAAGCTATATAAATGGTCCACATTTGGAATATGCTGTTTCCGTATGGTCACCGAATCTCATTAAAGACATTGACAGATTGGAAAAAGTACAACGGCGAGTCACAAAACTGATTCCAAATATTAAATACAAATCATACGAAAATCGACTAAAACATGTGAATCTGTTCTCCCTAAAAAAGCGTAGACTCAGAGGTGACTTGATACAGGTCTTTAAAATTCTAAAGGGAATTGAAAGCATCAAAAGTGACAAAACTTTCACAGTGAATGAGAATCAGACAAGAAACTATGGTCTCAAACTGTCCGGAAATAGATTTAATTTGGAAGTGGGTAGAAACAACTTCGCCAACCATGTAAGTAAATGACTGGAATAAACTTCCTGCAGAGGCAGTGCAATGATTAATGGTACTATATAGTGGTTAATAGCCGTCAAAGGAAAATTAAATTATGTCACAAAATACTGAGGCTAGGTTATGTGAAATTAAAATGCAGATAAAGTAGAGGAATTCCTACAAAGTATAGACATTCACCATTTGTATCAGTGTTCGGTAGATAAGCTACACCAATCTGCGTCTGAGTATAGGATATCCTTAAAGTGTAGCAAAAAGGGAGATATATAGAGGGAACTCATTCAGATACTAGCTGAGATGTAAGTTATCGTTGCGGTTGATAAAACCTCTAAGGTAGGAGAGGAGGTACAGTCAAACGGGAGGTTAGCACTTGGAAAATTAAGATTAGATTTCGAACTGAAGAAGTTAGAGAGAAAAAAGTTTCAGACAAACAAGAAGGTGAGACTAAAGGAATTAGAGATTGAGGTAAGGACTGGATTAAAGAGTAGTGAAGAAGGAAAAGATAACAGGATTAATCAATTACCTGAATTTATAAAAGAAGCAGAAGACGTCTTCGTCCAAATTGAAAGGTTGCCATAACGGGAGAGTGGAACAAGGAGTATTGAGCAATGTTAGTACGGACAAAATTCAGAGAAAAGGCGAGGGAGGCCTTTGCGTATTTAACCGTGGAGGAATCTAAGGTTTATGATGTAAAGGGACCAGCACTCAAAACAGTAGAATTAATCCCTGAGTTATACAGAAGGAGATTCAAAGACACAAAGAAAATGAATGGACAAACCTATATTGAATTAGCCAGGGCACTGGTATGAGATTTGACAGATGATGTAGGTCGGAGGAATACGAAATTTTTGAGGAATTTAGGCAGTTGGTCCTGTTGGAGTACTTTACAGATAACGTACACTCCGAAATAAATATAAATTTTGCAGAAACCAAATTAAGAATTTGACAGAAACAGCAAGACTGGGCGATCCAGCACATATCCTCTGAGCTGTATAGACTGTGTGGGTTTGTGTAGGAAATGTGAACTTTGTCAGTAAGTTTGACTTGCTGAAAGGAGAGATTGGTCTGACGGAGAGAGAGCTAAGGAGATATCTGCACTCGTAACCATAAAAGTCTTGTATCAATACAAAGTGATGTCATTTGGAATGAAGAATAGCGGAAGTATTCTCCAAAGGTTGGCAAATGAAATATTAACAGGTGTGAGTGGATATACCGTGTACATTGATGACATGGTATATTCTGAAAATTGGGAGGACCATGTTAACCAAATAGCAGAAGTATGTAAGAGGTTAAATGATGCCAACTTAAACATAAATTTAGTTGGGAGTGATTTTGTCAAAGCTCAAGTTGAATATTTAGGTTGATGCTGAGGCGAAAAGTATCAATTAATGTCCAGGGGAGGAGAAGGAGGGGAAGGAAGAAGAGGAAGAAGAGGAGGATGAGAGAAGGAGGAGGACGAGGAGGAGGAAGAGGAGGAGGAGGAGGAGGAGGAGTGGAGGAGGAGGTGGAGGCGAAAGAGACAGCTGTGGTAATGTTAGAGACAAAGAGGACAAAGGCGTTATCAGATATGGACTACGGGTGAGTGCCACTTGTCTGTGGTGAAATAACGAGAACACCTGAACAGCAATCAGAGGTCATTTACGGATAACAACGAGAACAGCTAATTTTCATGGAAACAAAAGGATATATGAGAACAGAGACCTAGGTTCTGTTCACACTAGCAGTTTCAATCGAGGCGGTTCAATTACAATGTAAGTCAGTGGAAGCATTCACACTCAACCGTGTAGTTATTTTCCTTGACTACGCACTACCGCACGCGGTTTCCGTGCAGTTCAAAGCGCTATTGTGAAGAGGGCTTTAGTTACGGCCGTTTGTTCCTATCAAACCTAGAATGTGGATGAATAGTTATAGACATAACACAAGAGGACTTGAAGAAGTGAATTAAAAATAGAAGAGATGAAAATAAGCAATGCTAGAGGAATATATTTTTATAAATAAGAATAATAAAATATATTTTTAGAAATAGATATGATCAAGAAAATGTACTTATATAGTGTATAAGAATGTATTGGACAAGTAAAAGAAAATCTTACATCCACCCAAACATACATACATGTGTTCACACGTACATAAGCATATATGTTCACATGTACATACGTACATGTACATGTACGAGTATATATACACGATCAATGTGTTCCATGTACCTTGTATTCACTGATCCCATACTTACGCAATACCCATTTGCTGTTCTTTTAACTTAGTTCTTTGTAGATGAATTCAGGAACCAAGAAGAAATCTTATATATGATGAAACTAAGAACATGTGTAAATGCATAATGGTTTAGCTTTGTAGAACAATAATAATTTCAAGTTAAGAGAAGTGAGAGGTTGGGTTACGGTTGTAGTTATGCAGGGGTGTTTTGTACACGTCTCTCTCTCTCTCTCTCTCTCTCTCTCTCTCTCTCTCTCTCTCTCTCTCTCTCTCTCTCTCTCTCTCTCTCTCTCTCTCTCTCTCTCTCTCTCTCTCTCTCTCTCTCTCTCTCTCTCTCTCTCTCTCTCTCTCTCTCTCTCTCTCTCTCTCTCTCTCTCTCTCTCTCTCTCTCTCTCTCTCTCTCTCTCTCTCTCTCTCTCTCTCTCTCTCTCTCTCTCTCTCTCTCTTCTCTCTCTCTCTCTCTCTCTCTCTCTCTCTCTCTCTCTCTCTCTCTCTCTCTCTCTCTCTCTCTCTCTCTCTCTATCTCTCCTCCTCCTCTCTTTTTCCTCTCTCTCTCTCTCCCCCTCTTCCCCTCTCTCCTTTTCTCCCCCTCTCTCCCTCTCTCTCTCCCCTTCTCCCCCTCTCCCTTTCTCTTTCCCCTCTTCCCCTTTCCTCCTCTCCCTTTCTCCCCCTCTACCCCAACCCCCTATCTTCCTTCCCTCCTCCCCCTCCCCCTCTCTTTCTCTTCCCTCTTCCCCTTTCCTCCTCTCCCTTTCTCCCCCTCTACCCCAACCCCCTATCTTCCTTCCCCTCCTCCCCCTCCCCCTCTCTTTCTCTTCCCTCTTCCCCTTTCCTCCTCTCCCTTTCTCCCCCTCTACCCCACCCTCTCTTCCTTCCCTCCTCCCCCCCTCCCCCTCTCTTTCTCTTCCCTCTTCCCCTTTCCTCCTCTCCCTTTCTCCCCCTCTACCCCAACCCCCTATCTTCCTTCCCTCCTCCCCCTCCCCCTCTCTTTCTCTTCCCTCTTCCCCTTTCCTCCTCTCCCTTTCTCCCCCTCTACCCCAACCCCCTATCTTCCTTCCCTCCTCCTTCCTCCTCCCCCTCTCTTTCTCTTCCCTCTTTCCCTTTCCTCCTCTCCCTTTCTCCCCCTCTACCCCAACCCTCTATCTTCCTTCCCTCCCCCCCTCTCCTCTCTTTCTCTTCCCTCTTCCCCTTTCCTCCTCTCCCTTTCTCCCCCCTCTACCCCAACCCCCTATCTTCCTTCCCTCCTCCCCCTCTCCCCCTCTCTTTCTCTTCCCCGGTCCCCTGGCAACCAGGCAATTGGCAACCGTTCCAGGGACCTCATGTCCGTAACAACAGTGACAAAGCCTCCTGGATCTTCCAGTGCAGAGGCGTCCTCCTCCGAAGAAGCCCTCGGCTGACTCCTCACAGGGGATTCTCGCCCTCGTCTGTCAAGTGCCCCAGTGGCGTCTGGAACTCTGATTTATTGTGTTTTGTTATCTATACCTTAGGTTTGATGTACTTATCAGTGACGATGGTTGATGGAACGATGTAGTGATTTTTTTATTTCTAATTTTTTTTTTTTTACCACTCTTTGTCGAATTGTTTAGGTTCTGTAGATTATACCCAGGAGTTTATTAAACTACTCGCTTCACAGTCAGATTTCTAGTAAGTAAATAAGATGAAATAAAAATAAAAAACTTTTTATTGTATTTACCATATTTGTCTGTATAACCTTCTTGTGTGCATTGGTCGTCTGTTGCTCTGTTGGCTATTGCCTCTCTCAACCAACTCTTCTGTTTTCGTTCCTCTCGCCTGCCAACGGACCTTTCAGTTTGCCTGCTGCTCCTGTTGTTGTAGACTGTTATTAACCAGCGCTTCTGTCCTTGTGACCCTGTCCACAATTTAGTATTTGCTAGCACCACGACCTTCACTACCACCACTACTAGCATTAATACCAGTATAACTATCATCACCACTACCACCACCACCACCACTAGAACTACCACTATCAACCACCACAACTTTCTCCACCACAACTTCCTCCACCATCACTATCTCCATCACTACCACTAGCATCGCTACCAATATCACCACCATTACTAGCACCACCGCCACTAGCACCACCATTGGCAACGATACCACAACCAT
>NC_134782.1:56171145-56178645 GCF_046742065.1 Oratosquilla oratoria | reverse complement strand
TCACGAGTCCAACACATGATCCAAGACCATGATGAGATAAATATTCTCTTTTTTTCCTCCTTCTCTCCTTTTCCTTCTCTTCGTCATTCTCCTCCTAGTTTAGATACAAACATATCTTTCAAATTGTTTTATTACACAAATATAACAAGGACAGGACTTGTTATTTTGGTTGATTTACATCTGTCTATTTTCTAGATAAAGATTTAACAAAGATCAACAGTCATGCATTATATTTGCTAATACTTTATCCAGGTCGTGCAAAAATTAACCTCCTGTTTTTAATTGGCCAATTACAAATCCAAATGCCATGCATTTGAGTAACATCGAAATAGATTAAACTTAAATTTGTGTTTACCTTTTCACACAAGGTATACATAAATACACAAACCTTTCACATATATTCAATACGTTTCGACTTAAACTTCCTAATGAGGCAGTACAATGTAGTTCAGTTCGAAGCTTTAAGAATCATTTAGATAAACACCTAAGCAAGATGCTGTAATGATTATCATTTATTTTATATTATTTGTTTTTGTTTTGTTATCATTTGTCTGTTTGATTCTCATTTATTATTAATTATATGTCAATTTATTATTATTTACTATTTACCTGTTTGTTTATTATTTAACTATGCCTATGCATTTATTTATGTATTTTATTTGTTATTTACTTTATTATAGTTTTTATTTATTCATTTATTATTATTATTATTTTTTTGCATCCGACCTAGATATGGACCAAAAGTTCTCCTGTCGGAATGCTCCGCCTTTGTAATCCTTTGTAATCCTCTGTACGGAGATCTTGGAAAGATTATGATTTTTTTTTGTTATTTGATTATTGCTAGCCATAAAAACCTAATGATTAGAGTAATATCTAGATAAAGGAGGAAAAGGTTTGATATATTGTAAGATGCAAATGATGAATTAGTTACTAGAACGTTAAAGCAAGACCTTCTTCATGCGTGTATAACAGGAGTGATACATTTAAATTTTTTATCTATTCATCTATTTATTTGTTTGTTTATCTGTTTATTTATCTACTTTTATTAATTTATTTGTTTTTTAATTTGTGTTTTATTTGTGTATTTATTTATCTATTCATTGAGTTTGTTGGCTAGTTTGTTAGTTATGTATATTTTCATAATTTTTATTCATTGTTATTTTATCTTATTGTATCTTACTCTATTATTTACTTTTGTTTATTTATTAATTAATTATTTGTTTGCATTTAGTAATTTATTTGCTTTATCTTATCTTTTATTTATCATTATCATTTCTTTTTTGCTGTTGCATATCCTTTCATAGTGCAATCACAAAACCCGTCACATACCATTAGGATTGTGAGGATGGGATAACTTTTCGCCACCTGAAAGAGGAAACTACTCTGCTTTTGATACTCCATGGTCATAGGCCCTCAGAAGGCGTTTAACAAAGGATTATGTATGCGGTCTTAACTTCAGTAAAAATCCTTACGGATCAGAGGTACGTAGCTTATTTTTTTTTTTAACTCTGTGGAAGTCGGGGACAGGTGGTATTACGGTGACACTTTGTCCTAAAAATATTCTTGAAAAGGCGCTTGGGTAAGTCGGGGTCAGGTGGTATTCTTCTTCTTCTTCTTCTTCTTCTTCTTCTTCTTCTTCTTCTTCTTCTTCTTCTTCTTCTTCTTCTTCTTCTTCGCGTTCCGCTTCTTCTTCTTCTTCTTCTTCTTCTTCTTCTTCTTCTTCTTCTTCTTCTTCTTCTTCTTCTTCTTCTTCTTCTTCTTCTTCTTCTTCTTCTTCTTCTTCTTCTTCTTCTTCTTCTTCTTCTTCTTCTTCTTCTTCTTCTTCTTCTTCTTCTTCTTCTTCTTCTTCATCTTCTTCTTCTTCTTCTTCTTCTTCTTCTTCTTCTTCTTCTTCTTCTTCTTCTTCTTCTTCTTCTTCTTCTTCCTCCTCACGTTCTTCTTCGCGTTTTTCTTCGCGTTCTTAGCATTCTTCTTCGCATTCTTCCTTGCGTTCTTCTTCTTCTTCTTCTTCTTCTTCTTCTTCTTCTTCTTCTTCTTATTCTACGCGTTCTTCTTCCTCACGTTCTTCTTCCTCGCGTTCTTCTTCGCGTTCTTCTTCGCGTTCTTCTTCGCATTCTACTTTGTGTTCTTCTTCGCGTTCTTCTTCCTCGCGTTCTTCTTCGCGTTCTTTTTCGCATTCTTCTTCGTGCTGGGGATCCCGTGTTGGGGTTCCGCCCCGAGGCCGAGGCCGAAGGGGAAAACGAGGGATTAGAGCGCGGAAAGCTGCGGCCGTAAGCCGCTGTTTGCGCAGCCAAGCCTCCGGTGAAGCCCGCGGCTTGTAACTTAAGGGGAGGCTCCACAATAAAGTTAAAATATTTATAAAAAAAAAGTTTTCAATATTTTTTGTTCAAACTTTCAGGTTTTGTTTAAAGTCTAGACGCTGATGTTTTGCCAAAATAAGAATTTGTTGTGTTATGACGTCATACCGATGTTAAGACTTCATAAGTAAATGAGAATCGTAATATTTGTTCCAGAGACCCCAGCTTTTGCATGGTAATACTTAAATAACATATAAACACCCTGTAGTTTTAGTTTTGTTAAAATTTTCCATACGTCGCAAGAAATTACTGTTACAAATATGTGTATATATTTCTTTTTATGACGTCCGTATTTTTCGTCAATTAAACGCTCCCGTGGCTTAACTTTGCACTTTATAAAAAAAAAGCAAAACTACACGATGTACACACACCCAAATTGTATAACTATGAGAATTTTCAAGAAGTTCTAAATGTTTCTCTTTTTTTGGTGAATTTTTAAATGCGTATTTTTCTCATTTTGAGAAAAAGGGATTTAAAAGTTTCAATGTCATGTATCTTGGGTAATTATCGTACAATTTGTATTATTTTCACACACATGATTGTATAACACATAGTGAATAGAATTAGCAAAAAACATTAATAATTACTTACCAAACAGGTGCCTTGTGCACGTACACCTGGTTACACAGGTGCTATTCCAGCGCCATATGTTTCACCTTCAGCTTCTCTCTTTTCTTCTTCCTCTCGTATTTTTCTAATTTTCTTCTCCTTTTCCTCTTCATTCTTCTCTGATGATCTTATTGAACTTCTTAGTCTCTTCCTGTCTATCTGTTGACGAGCTTTCAAGGAAGAGTCTTCCATTGCCGTCGCAAGTGCAGTGGCCCCATGGTTAAATGTGATGACACTCCTGTAGACACCATACATCATTCTTTGTAAGGAGAAGAATTTAGTTTTTGGAAGTTCGTTCCATATATCACTGTGGAGAGATTCATTTGAGTTTTGAGTGTCCCCCTTGCACTTCTCTAATAGTTCTGATGTTGCAATTCTCTGGTAAATGGGTAGAATCTTCGCAACTACATCCTCTCTCAGGTAAGTTTTCATATTCTTTTTGTGAGGTGGGATTTTCTGGTTCCTTGCGACGGCTCTCTTATAAAAACACCAGGAATCTCTTCCATCTGGGCACGTATTGTGTTGCGGCTTCTTATCAGTGCTCTGACAGTGTCTGAGTGTTGCATAAATACTTCTTTTCATGCCCTCCACTGTTGTTCCTTCCTTTATGCTTTTACCAAAATAGTGTGCAAGCCTTATAACTTTGTCTTTTGTTAGGGAGCCCTCCTTCTTACCCCCTAGTTCACCAACATTCTTTGCATCTAGGAGAGCCTTTCCAATACGTTTAGAAACGTGTTTTTCGCACTCAATCTTTTTCACATCATACTTCCCTAATTTTTGCACGGCACTTATTCCTTTCGAGTCACCATCCGACACTACTTCTTCATATCTGAACTTGCACTTTTCCTCAGAACGATTCCACAACCTCCTCCACCCCTCCATTTCCATAGCAGGAGAAGTACCATCAAATTATTTTGAGCACTCATGATGAGGGGCCTCCTTCTCACCATGCATTTCACAAATTTTGCACCACTTACACAAAACTTCAAAATCCACAACCCAGCCAGTCTTCATCTCAATAACTGATACAAATCCATAAAGTGAAGTAAATCCTCTCTTCGACCAGCTCCCATCACAAGACACACGAATACTTTTCACTTCATTTTTATCTCCCTCCCCTTCTAATCTTGCATGCAGTGCTTCGCGTGTTTTTTCCATTACCCTTTCCAGTTGAATAACGGTACGCTCTTCGATTTCCTTTGCAATCAAATAATAAGACGCACTGGATAAGACCGACATATTTAAACACGTACCTAATTCAAGTATCCCAGCGTATCCACATGATGCCTGCAAACTTGATTGCACTAGTTTTACGTGCACATCATAGCATCTTCGCTTGGCTTTACCTAGAGAAATTTTTGGAACGTTCTCTGAGGTACACATTTTAAATGTTGTTATACAAACATTACACTTCGCCTCAAAATAGCTTGTCATCCCTATCTGCTTATCTTCTTTCACAAGCATCTTCCTCCCACACTCACAGCGAGCAATTTCTTGAACCCACTGTATTAGGTTGTCTTTGTCAATGATGACATATTTTCTGTCATTCCCCTGTTGCACATCAGCAACAGGAATGTTTTCAAGTTTAAATTTACTACGAGAAAGTGTCGAAAAAGTAGAGTCACGATTTATCAGTTCACCAGATGTTGACGGGAGTGAGGTCTCCTCCGGTTCGTGTTGCCTCACGATGTCCATTTTTTCTAATTTCTTTTTTCTACGTACCTCAATCATTTTCTTTATTTTCTGCTTTGCAGTAAGCTTTTTGTTTTTTAATCTATCCATTTTGATATAATTTCTTTGTAACAACTTTGCGCGAGAGAATATGAACGAATATGAATGGAAAAAGTAAAGCACTTCACTTATTCACACAATTAGGGTAACTGATTAAAGGGATACGCCATTGTGCCCTTTAAACCGTCGTATATGTCTGCTTTGGCAAAAAATTTCTACCGCAATAGTTTCATATTACTTTAAGGTGCATAAATCACGTAAAAAAAAAAAAAAATACAGTTTTTGAAAATATTTTGCCTATTTTATTGTGGAGCCTCCCCAATAAATATTTATTCACTCCAACTTTTCTATCAAAAAAACACAAGATCACTCAAATCACTCAAACCCCTCAACTAACTCGAATTGTTCAGTTCCCTCAAAAACTCAAATCACACAAATTACTCAAATCTCTGAAACCACTAAAATCACTCAAGTTACTCAAATTGATCAAAGTACTCAAATAATGCAAATCACTCATATCACTCAAATCTACTCAAATCACTCAAATCACTTAAATCACTCATATCACTCTAATCACTCAAATTGCTCAAATCACTCAAATTGGTTAAATCACCGAATTTACTCAATTCCATCAAATCACACAAGTCACTCAAATAATCCAAAACATTCAAGTCACTCATATCAATCAAATCACTCAAATTGCTCAAATCACCCAAATTACTCAACTCCCTTAAATCACTCAAATAATTCAAATCACTCAAATCACTCATACCACTCAAATCATTCAAATCACTCAAATTACTGAATTCACTCAAATCACTCAAATCATTCAAATCACTCAAATTACTAAATTCCTTCAAATCCCTAAATCATTCAATTGACTCAAATCACTCAGATAACTCAATTTCTATAAATCCCTAAAATCCTTCAAATCACTCAAATTACTCAGACCACACAAATCACTCATCCTCAGACCATTCAAACCACTCTAATCACTCAAATCACTCCACCACGGACACAGTGAAGATCACCAGAAACATCCCACAATGGACCACCCACTGGCTGTCACTAAAAGCACCCCACGGAGAACCATGCATATTCATAATGCATGACTCACGCGTTCCATTTTCTGCAATTTCGACTTTGCATGACTAAACCACCAATGATGGAAATGTCATGTGATATTTTAATGCCACATGATATTTCATTTCTGTTGTTACACTAATGGTTTCTCTCTACAAATTGCTGCCAATGTAAAACTGCATTGTTTCCATAATCATCTTAATTTCTATCATTCTAGCATCACTTTCAAGTTTGGAAATAATGTCAAATGTGTTTGAAAGACAGGAGCATTTTATCACGAGCAAAAGGACGAATCATGCAGTGACGTCTATTGGTAGGTTTGAAATGAACATTTTCGATTTCCGAAAAAAAAAAATAATAATAATTGATCTTATTTTATCTTGTTTTATTTCATTCTATATTTTCACTTTTATTTGTTTATTCATTAATTCATTTATTAATTTATTAACTTATTTATTCACTCTTTCATTTATTTATCTGTTAATTTGTTCATTTATTCGTTCATTCATTTATTCATTAATTCATATATTTATATATATGTTTATTTATTAATTAATATATCTATTTATCCATTTATTCATTTTTACCAGTGAAGAGCTCAACAAGGAAGCTTAGACCACGCTGTAATTTTTGGTATTTTGATAAAGAATTTTGATATATTAGGCTAAGTCAAGTCACCTTTTTGTTTACGAAGTTGAAGTGATCTGAAGCTATCATCTTTGCTTCATAAAAGGCAGTCGTCGAGGCAAAGGTTCGAGTCCTTGCGGTGAAGCCTATTTCCATTTGTCACAGTGACGCTCAACTTATCGGATTGCTCGTCATGATAAAAGCTCGGTGGAATTAGAAAGACACTGAGCTGGCCTAGTGACGTCGGGGAACCACCACGTCGTAGTCCACGTCGTTCCTCTTGTACGGTCTGAGTGGCTCAATGGCTATCGTCTTTGCTTCATAATATGCAGTCGCTGAGACAAAGGTTCGAGTCCTTGCGGTGGAGCTCATTCCCGTATCTATCTATCTATCTGTCTGTCTATATCTATATGTATGTATGCACACACACACACACACACACACACACATATATATATATATGTATATATATATATATATATATATACTCATACATATACCTTTTTGCAACTTCATAATCAACATCATTTGACCATAACTCATAATCAGAGCCAAAAGTGGTCATTTTGTAAAATTCATTATTATCAAATAATCAGATAAACGCGTAATGAAACAAACTGTTAAATTGGGTTGTAAACAAGGCCATGACCCGTTGCTGTTATATAAACCCGTGCATATATTACCCTCCAAATTGCATTTTGATGTGATTTAATATGATTTCTCGTGAATGATATGGAGACTGGAAATGGAATAAATGTATATATATATATATATATATATATATATATATATATATACATATATGTATGTATATATATGTATATATATATATATATATATATATATATATTTTTTTTTTCTGGGGCACAGGTTTTCTCTAAGGCAATTCTGGTTGAAATCAACTGCACTAGTTGCTTTAACAATTGTTAAAGCAACTAGTGCAGTTTGATTTCAACCAGAATATATATATATATATATATATATATATATATATATACATATATATATATATATATACATACATATATATATATGTATATATATGTATGTATATATATATATACTGTATATGAATATATATGTATATGTATAT
>NC_134782.1:56163645-56166145 GCF_046742065.1 Oratosquilla oratoria | reverse complement strand
GTGTGATTCCCCATGGTCTTATATCACGTGCTGGACTCGTGATCGACAGCTATTACCATACCGGATAAGATCTCAGAACTCATACATGTTTGATCTACGGGTGATGTACACACCCCTAACTCCTTGCCCGCGAGAGTTGAAGTACCGACTCGCAGTGCTGCGATGTTGAAATTATTTCATCATTGGGCGAAAATCGAAGACGGACCGCGCGCTGGATTGGCGGTTGCGAAGGTTATCACTGTGCCATCAAACCTTGTGATACGTGTGTGTGTATGTGTGTGTATGCGTCTGTATGTGTATGCCTGTATGTGTGTATGTATGTGTGTATGTATGTGTATGTGTGTGTATGTGTGTATATGTATGCCTGTATGTATGTATGTATGTATGTATGTGTATGTGTGTGTATATGTACGTGTATATGACAGGAGACCTTTTGGTCCATAAGTAGGTCGGATGCGAAAAAAATATAATAATGATAACCAAATAAATAAATAAATAGATAAATAAATAAGTGAATAAATAAACAAAAATATAATGATATAAGTAATAATAAATAAAATATAACTGTCAGGAAGTAAATTTAATTTGGAAGTGGATAGAAATAACTTTACCAACCGGGAAATATATATATATTTCTTATATATTTGTATGCTACACGTACACGAAATTTTGAGTTCAACTCATCTCCACTATGATAGTGCAATTGGTAAGTATACGAACGCAGGAATCTCTCTTGATGGCGCAATCGGTTAAGTCACTAGGTTCGAGTCCTTGGCTGTACCACATTTCAATTTCTGCATGTTGGCCTCCTCAAGTCTCTCGATGTTGATGGCTTAGAACTAAAGTGAATTGTGGGTGATATATATATATATATATATATATATATATATATATACATATACATATATATATATACATATATATGTATATATATATGTGTATATATATACATATATATGTATATATATATACATATATATATATATATATATATATATATGCATATGTATATGTATATGTACACACACACACACACACACACACACACACACACACACACACACACACACACACACACACACACACACATACACACACACACACATAATATATATATAATATAAATATATATATATATATATACATATATATATACACATTGTCACCTTCCGTACAAATTATGTTATATCGTAAGCCTATGCATGGAAAGGAAAGTGAAAATTTAATTCATTGTGATGCGTAATGATCCACAGCCAGTAGGTGGCTGGCCGTTAGTAACGACAACATGACGTCACGAGTTTTTGCATTTCATAAAGATGTGTGACGTCACGTCCTTAACATCTTATTATATATATATTTCGTATTTTATGGGTAAAAAGCCGTGTAATCTATTATAGGCGAAATTTTTCAAAGTTATACGGACATTTAAAAGATATGTGTGGTCTACCTTTGTTCGATGACCATTTTTTTTTAGCTAATCGGAGTTGTTTCTCATCAGTGAATCTCTCGAATATCCATCAGTTTCCACAATAATTGTGGCACTATGTCTTGCTAAAGAATAAAATCGCTGCCAAAATCTTGAATGACTAAAAAATTTGCATTTTCAATCTTCAGAAATGTCATTCAAGAACCAGGGAAGACGAGGAAATTTGACTACTTCTACGCTTCGAAAAAACCCCATGGTATCTGGGTTTCCAACCTTCAACCCAACTCGAAGTGAAATCAGTCATTCGCAAGCTAAGTATATAAGATCCTTCGTCTACTGAATAGTAGCAAGAACTCAAGTTTTCCTTATATACATATATATATATATATATATATATTTATATATATATATATATATATATATATATAAAAATCGACTAACACACATGAATCTGTTTTCCCTAAAAAAACGTAGACTCAGAGGTGACTTGATACAGGTCTTTAAGATTTTAAAGGGAATTGACAACATCAAAAGTGACCAAATTTTCACATTGAATGAGAATCAGACAAGAAACAATGGTCTCAAACTGTCCGGAAATAGATTCAATTTGGAAGTGGGTAGAAACAACTTTGCCAACCGTGTACTTAATGAATGGAATAAACTTCCTGCACAGGTAGTGCAATGTAGTTCAGTTCGAAGCTTTAAGAATCATTTAGATAAATACCTAAGTAAGATGCTGTAATGATTATAATTTATCTTATATTATTTGTTTTTGTTTTGTTATCTTTTGTCTATCTGATTTTCATTTATTATTAGTTATATGTCAATTTATTATTATTTACTATTTACCTGTTTGTTTATTATTTAACTATACCTATGTATTTATTTATGTATTTTATTTGTTATTTACATTATTATAGTTTTTATTTATTATTTTATTATCAATATGATTTTTTTTCGCATCCGACCTAGATATGGATCAAAAGGTCTCCTGTCGGTATGCTCCGCCCTTTGTAATCCTTATATATATATATATATATATATATATATATATATATGTATATATATATATAT
>NC_134782.1:56131145-56136145 GCF_046742065.1 Oratosquilla oratoria | reverse complement strand
TATATACGTGTATGTGTATATATATTGTAACGTAATATTAGATATTACGTCATATGTGTAATTATGTTAAAGAATTGTGTTCCTTTGTATTACATAACTATGTTCCTATTTCTTGTCCATGTATGTATTGTAACAATGATTAAGCAGTAACGCCCGTCCACTATATGTAATCTTGTCTTCGTGCTGAGAGAGGTGCGCACTCCTGTAGAACAAACATACAATCGAAATCCTGAATAGTTCGGAGCGCACAGATTTGACAGTTACTAAATAAATAGATTGTTCAAGCGAGTCGAGGGTCCTAAAACTACCCATGTTGACGTGTTAACTTACCCTCCTCCTCACCCGCACCCTTAACCGGAAGTATCCGGCTTCCGGTCCAATGGTATATAAGCGGTGGTAACCGCTCATTCCTCGTCATTTCCCACATATTGATCTCTTGATAAAAACTAGAAGGTTTAGATTCATGAGACGATTGGTGTGAAGTGATCACCCTTTTTGCCTACATTACGTGTCTGATATACATTGCATTACTTTACTTATATTTGTACTTATTACTTATTTTGATGCATGTTCCTGATCTCTTTGTACTTAGATAGTACCATATTGTATACTTATCTTGTTTCTTATTTGAACGATAATTTTCCATATTCTCATAATCATGTAACGGTCCCATTGACCCTACTGCCCATTCTCTTTTGTGTTGATTGCCTGTAAATATTTTCCATTAATAATTTCGTTTACTAGTTTTATCGCTAGTTTAATATTCCTTTCCTGGAATCTTCTTTGTTACCTTTACTTCTAGTCTTACGAATTATCTAGGCCCTGTCCAGATAGTTCAGTCCTACAGTGGCTTCTAGAAGTGCGCTGGTTCTTAAGCACTTAGACGTTATACGTAACGTCTCTTCACATACCAGCGCCCGTAACAAAGTGGCGACCCTTGCCAAGGATATTGGATCAGGTATTTAACACATTCTTATAGAGATGGATGATATAGTTCAAGAATTCGTTCAAAATCCCAAGGTAAGTTTCTTAAAGAAACAAACTAAAGACACTTTGATAGAAATAGGCAAGCACTTTAGAGTAGACATTGATACAAGTTTACGAAAGAAAAAAATACTTCAGGAACTCGTTGAAAATCTGATCGAAGATGAGATATTATCTCCAGAAGAGATTACAGCTATACAAATTCCTTCAAATAGGTTAGAAATGGAGGCACGACTAACCGAACTTAAGATTAAGGAGATTGAATTAAAGGTCAGGAGAGTAGATTTTGAGGAGGAAGCTAAATTAAAACAAATGCAAATTGAGGCAGAATTTAAAGCTAAAGAGGAGGAAACTAAACTGAAACAAATGCAAATTGAGGCAGAATTTAGAGCTAGAGAAGAGGAAGCTAAAGCGAAACGAGTAGCTAAAGAGGAGGAAACTAAACTAAAACAAATGCAAATTGAGGCAGAATTTAGAGCTAGAGAAGAGGAAGCTAAAGTGAAACAAATAGAAAGAGAGAACGAAACTAAAGTCAAATTGGCAGAGTTAGAATTAAAGAAGGCAGAAGTAGAAAGCTAGGATTGTTGATAGACGACCCGTAGTTTCAGGAAGGTCATATAGATATTTCCAAGTATGTAAAACTTTTACCCATATTTTCAGAAGGAGAGCCAGAAATTTTCTTTCTTCAGTGGGAAAAATTGGCGCAACAGTTACAAATCCCTAAAGAAAATTGGCCATTAATCATTCAAACACAATTTAAGGGTAAGGCTCAGCAAATTTATACTTCTCTTTCAGAAGCAGAAAGCGAGTATGATAATATGAAAGCTTGTATTTTAAAAGCTTATGAACTAATACCAGAGGCCTATAGACAGAAATTCCGTAATTATAGGAAGACACCTCAGTTAACATACGTAGAATATGCGGCTCAACAAGAGAGGTTATTCAATAGGTGGTGTTTGGCTAGTGAAACAGACACCTTAGATAGACTTAAACAGTTGATTTTATTGGAGCAGTTTAAGAATACCTTAGAGACAGATCTTAGGATTTTTATAGATGATCATGTTCCCGAAACTTTAAACTAAAGCTGCTGTATTGGCTGATGAGTTCACACTAAATCATAAACCTAAGTCAAGACAAATGGAATCCCAAAAGTCAAAGTCATATATTCCAGATTCAACAAAATACTCTGATCCTTGGTCCCCAAAGAAACACTTTGAAAATCAGTCTAGCCCATCACATTTCAGTTACAGGTCTGATTTCAATCAATATCCTCCAAACCAACCTTGGCAAAGAATGGAAAGGTTTAAGACTAATCCCCCTGTAACTTGTTCATATTGTAAACAGGTTGGCCATCACATTTCTAATTGCAGAAAGAGACTGACACCCTCATTCTCCAATAAGACACCAACTCTTGTAAGTAATATAAAATCAGATGATTCAAAATCCTCTATTCAGGATAAACTACCAAAGAAGCCGGTATTGTCAAGTAATGTAGAACCCCCCTCATCAAATCATGATCCTTGTTTCAAACCATTTGTATCTTCAGGAACTATATCTCATAGTAGTAGTTCACAACAATATCCTATTTCCATACCCCGAGACACAGGAGCAAAGCAAAGTCTGATTTTAAATTCTGTCTTGCAGAATCTGGGTGAGTCATATACAGGTTATGATATATTGATAGAAGGAGTTGGAGGAATTGTAAAATGTCCATTACATAATGTTTTCTTGCGGTCTGATTTAACAACCGGAATGGTTAAAGTAGCAGTAGTAGACTCTCTTCCCATAGTAGGAATATCCTTATTGTTGGCCAATGACATCGCTGGAAGCAAAGTCATTTCTCCCTTAATAACAAATAACCCTAAGACCTCAGTAGAACCTTCAGATAACTTACAGTTGTTTCCCGCTTGTGCTGTAACCAGATCTCAGTACAAGAAATCTGAAGAGGAGACCTATAATTTAGAATCCCTATTCTCCCAAACTGACCCATCTTCTTCTTCACCAGTTTCTCTATCTAGAGCAGAATTAATCAAAGAACAGAAGTCAGATCCTTCTCTTAAAAATTTGTACGAGATTGTTTCATCTCCAGAAGAAGTTGAAAATATGTCACGAGGTTTCTATATAGAAAACGGAGTCCTAATGCGAAAATGGAGAGCATCCACCGCAACCGCTGACCAGCCATGGCAAGTAAGGAATCAAATAGTCCTCCCTCTTGGTTTCAGGAATAATGTTCTAAGATTGGCTCATGATACTCCCTTAGCAGGTCACTTAGGGGTAAGAAAGACCTTGTTCAACATAACCCAACATTTCCATTGGCCCACGGTTGTCAAAGATGTTGCCCAATATTGTAAAACATGTCATACATGTCAACTTGTAGGTAAGCCCAACCAGAAAATTGTAGAAGCTCCACTCCATCCCATTCCTGTAATGGAAGAGCCATTTAAAAAAGTTCTTATTGATTGTGTAGGACCTTTACCTCCTTCAAGTAAAGGAAATCAGTACATTCTCACAATCATGTGTATGAGCACTCGTTTTCCAGAAGCAATTCCTTTGAAAAATATTAAAGCTCAAAACATAATCAGAGAAATGTTGAAATATTTCACTATGGTAGGATTTCCTAAGAACATTCAAAGTGATCAAGGAAGTAATTTTCTTTCCAACAAGTTTAGAGAAACTCCTGTAACACTAGGTATAAATCATGTAACTTCCTCCGCCTATCATCCTCAATCACAAGGTGCTCTAGAGCGCTTTCACCAAACGCTCAAGACAATGTTAAGAATCTTCTGTGCTGAGAACACTCGAAATTGGGAAGACGGACTCCCCTTTTTGTTGTTCGCCACCCGAACAACAATCCAAGAAAGCCTTGGATTCAGCCCGTCAGAATTAGTCTTCGGTCATGAAGTCCGTGGTCCCCTAAAGATACTTCATGAACAACGGAAGAAAGACCAACCACCTGTTCCTTCTATGAAATACGTGTCCCAGGTCACCGAGAAGTTGTTAGAAGCTTGGAAGTTGGCAAGAGAGAACTTGGCGAATGCTCAACGAGTAATGAAAGGTCGGTATGATAAAGATTCTAAACTTAGAACTTTCTCTCCAGGAGATCAAGTGTTACTTTATCTTCCCATACCAGGAGATCCATTGCAGGCTAAATACAAAGGACCCTCTGAAGTCTTGTCCAGAGCCAGTGATCTCAACTACATAATCAAAACTCCAGACAGAAGAAAGAGCTCCCGTCTCTGTCACATAAATACCTTAAAACCTTATCATTCCAGAGATCCAATTCCAGCTTGCAGCTCTACCACAATAAAATCGGAAGAGCCTCCTGATAACCTGCCTAATCCTCCTGAGATTCCCTTGGAAAACTCTCAGATACTACAAAATCTTCAGATAAAAGTAGGACACTTATCTGAGAAAACAAGATGTAGCAGAACCATTGACTGACCTGTTGAGAAAAGACCACGACTTCGTGTGGACGCCTACCTGTGAGACGGCCTTCAAAAACCTGAAGTCCCTTCTCACTAACGCACCAGTTCTAAGGGCACCCGATTTCCAACGACCCTTTCTTCTGCAAGTCGACGCCAGCGACACCGGTATCGGTGCCGCCCTCTTGCAAGAACACAACGAAGTTCTTCACACTATCGCCTACTACAGCAAGAAGCTGTCCCCTGCGCAGAAGAACTACTCCGTACTTCTAGAACGTAGCTTTTCAACAGAAAGTGAAAAGCTTTCCCAAACGGTGGAGGTGTAACGTAATATTAGATATTACGTCATATGTGTAATTATGTTATAGAATTGTGTTCCTTTGTATTACATAACTATGTTCATATTTCTTGTCTATGTATGTATTGTAACAATGTTAAGCAGTAACGCCCGTCCACTATATGTAATCTTGTCTACGTGCTGAGAGAGGTGCGCACTCTTGTAGAACAAACAGACAAGCGAAATCCTGAATAGTTCGGAGCGCACAGATTTGACAGTTACTAAATAAATAGATTGTTCAAGCGAGTCGAGGGTCC
>NC_134782.1:56116145-56126145 GCF_046742065.1 Oratosquilla oratoria | reverse complement strand
GTATTGTATTGTATTGTATTGTATTGTATTGTATTGTATTGTATTGTATTGTATTGTATTGTATTGTATTGTATTGTATTGTATTGTATTGTATTGTATTGTATTGTATTGTATGGGTGCAATTTCTTGAATGCAGGTGAAAAGTCGTATTGTTTCTGGATATTCTATGATTTTTTCACACGGTCATGTCGTGATGTGATAAATTATTATACGAAAAAGAAGAAATACAGAAAATGAAAATACACACACACACACACACACACGCACACACACGCACACACACACGCACACACACACACACACACACACACACACACACACACACACACACACACACACACACACACACACACACACACACACACACACACACACACACACACACACACACACACACACACACACACACACACACACACACACACACACACACACACACACATAGATGTTTTATATATATATATATATATATATGAATATATATATGAATATATATATATATATAATCAAGAAACGTGTCCTCTGTGAACTTTTTCATTTAAATGATCTTTTGTATAAAATCCAACTCACATGTTGGTTGATTATAACTTGAATATTCTCCTGGAGAGAGAAAAACGTAATGTTTATTCTTAATCTAGAACCCATTTTAGATGAAAGACGAGTTCTAGGGAAAAGAAAACAAAATAGAAAAATAAAAGATATATTTTTCTATATCATTTCTAGTCATTTTCATCTGGTCTTCTTACAGCGTTATCACGATGGGCTATTTTTTTCTCCAAACTTCAATTAATCGGTGGTACTGCCAGGGCCAGGTCTTTTTCCGACGTCATTATCATTATGGGAAACTATTTTTTTTTTTTTTTTTACAATTTACATAGAATGTTATTTCATATGTTGAGTGAAAATTATTTTTCTCTAGCATATCAGACTCTCTTTCCTTAAACTGCAAACCTTCTCCAACAGTTGGGGGATAAATAGCCTAGTATGATAACAACGTTAAGGGCCTAAAGATCTTATGCTCACATATTTACTTATATTTTTAGCTCATTGCAGATCTCTGTAATCTAGTTCATCTATTCAGCAGAATCCGGGTATTACTCTAAGTTAATTTGAATCTGAGATTTCATAAAAGGCTAAGGCTTGTAATAAAAACGCAAATATTTTCTTTTCATTTCTTAGAAGTTAGTGAATGGATGTATCTGTATTCCTGTTGTGAGTGTATATGTATGTGTATGCATGTTTGAAAGTATATATATGTATGTACTTCCATGCATGTATGTATGTGCGTGTATGTGTATGTATATGTATATGTATATGTATATGTATATGTATATGTATATGTACTGTATATGTATATGTATATGTATATGTATATGTATATGTATATGTATATGTATATGTATATGCTGAATATGCATACATGTATGTATATGTATATGTATGCATATGGCATGTATATAGGTATGCTTATGTCTATGCATGTATATGTACGTATGCACATGGTGACTGAAAGTTCAGATGAAGTATTTGCACACACGTTTTATATGTGTTTATCATTTGAATCGAATAAGAAAAGTTATATGTTTATTTGTGAACAAAAAACATGTATTTTCTCCTCTTCCCATGACGCTAAGCGATTTGAATGTAAACATTCAGTTTCCTTTCTTTCTCTGTAATCCTTCAAATTCCTTTCATTTCTTCTTCTCCTCTTTCTATATCCCCTGTTTTACATTTGGCTCATGTCCCGTTCTTCAAGGAAACCATTTATGTATTAACTTCTTCTCATACAATGTTTACTTTGCCCAAATGTATATATTCCTTTCTTCTTTTAAGATTAAAAACGCACCCTTCGAATTGCTTGTTCGTCAGAATTCACATTTCCAAAGTATATAGTTTATTCCCAATGTCTTCTCTACTTGGAAATGGTGTTTGCCTATGCCTTTCAAATTCACTTGTGTCAAAATCTTTATTCATCTCTGCCTTTTACCTTTCTCTGACGTACTACATTAACTTTGTTTTGTTAACCATTATATATTTTATTTATTCATATATTATTCTCTCATTTCCTTTCCTTCCATATTATTATTTTCTTCTCTTTTCTATGAAGGATTTTGTTATACAACTTTGGTATCGTTTATACAATTTGTTTATTCATATAATCTTCTCTTATTTCTCTTCCTACTGTATTCGATATTTTCTTTTGATTTTTAGCTACTCATTGATTCCATTTTATTTTTTCTATGTGTCATTTTGTGCTTTTTCAATTTCATAGACATGTTTACTATGGCCGCATTAATACCTTGAGTATTTTAAGATACAATATTCATCCCAATTCTAGTTAAGTTTGGGCCTTTTACTTGCTCTCATTGTTCTTGGTGAAGATAGAACTGAGCAACTTCCTCCCCCCTTCCCTCCGTCCCCTCCTTGTCTTGGTACTTTCTCTGTACTGTATAGTTTCGGTCCTCACCTGTAGGCTTGAACTTTATGTTGCTCGCTTTGTCTTTCATTTTCATTACAAGTTAACTTCTTTTCTATCTTTTGTTTATCATCTCTCTCTCTCTCTCTCTCTCTCTCTCTCTCTCTCTCTCTCTCTCTCTCTCTCTCTCTCTCTCTCTCTCTCTCTCTCTCTCTCCCTCTCTCTCTCTCTCTTTCTTTCTTTCCCTTTTTCATAAATTGTATGTACGCGTGAGTTCCCACCAGATATTTCTTCAAGAAAAACGAATCCCAGAAGGGGCTTTGAATTCCACATCTTTGTTGACATCACCTTCCTCACAGAGGTGCTTCTAGACTTCTGCAATAGAGATAACTTTTCCATTAAGTCATGTGTCGAACTCTTGGGTATTTATCCTCCCATGAGGCAACACACCTAACTTCGTGAAGACAATTTTATATTCACAAAACCAAAATTTCGCGTTTCTCTTTTTTTTAATGTATTTTTCAGGTCTCCACCCATGCTCGCGTCTTTCGTAAGCTCAGAGGACAATGTAGTAGTCTCCATGTTAATCTTAAGTTGTAATTTTACTTTCTTTCAATTTGAGCATGGACGCTATATATGTATGTACACATACATACAGTCACGAGTACGCCCATGCATACACATATGAGCACGTACACACACACACACACACACACACACACACACACACACACACACACACACACACACACACACACACACACACACACACACACACACACACACACACCCACACACACACACACACACACACACACACACCTCTCATGGCGCTGTGGTTAGAGCTCTGGCCTGCCACTACGGAGGTCCGGGTTCGACCCTCGCCCGGGGCTGAAATAATATCAGTATCGCAGCGCTGAGGGGTGTTACTCCAACTCTCGTGGGCGGGGAGTTGGAGGTGTGTGTGTGTGTGTGCAAGGTCATAGCATTACCCATAGATCGGACCTACGAGCTCTGAGCTCTCTTCCAGGAGGGAAATAGCTGTCGATCACGAGTCCAACACGTGATCCAAAGACCAAGTGAATACACACACACACACACACACACACACGCACACACACACACGCACACACACACACACACACACACACACACACACACACACACACACACACACACACACACACACACACACACACACACACACACACACACACACACACACACAAACACACACACGCACGCATACTTTCAGTATAGGTTAACATGGTTTAACGTAGTATAATTTACTATAGTATGGTATAGTATGGTGTATGTTATGGTATGTTATGTTGTGTTATGCTATCTTATGTTATGTTATTAACTTTGAAGAAACCTCCTTCCACTCCACTATACATTTACCTATTTCTTTATTTACTAGTATAGCCACCCCTTTTCTCCCTCGCCCTCTCTTCACTTCTGAGAAACCTCCCAGCTACATTCCCAAACTCACACTCGCCCCTCCCTCTCAACTTAGTTTCACTCAAAGCCAACACATCCATCTTTCTTCTTACAAACATACTGCCTATCTCCTCCCTTTTACTCTCATCTGTACTACACCCACGCACATTAATAGGCCCAAACCTTAAGGTACTGGTTGGAAAACTCCTAGACCCTCTTATGCCTTTACTTTTTTTTTTTTTTTTTTAGGAATGTTCCCTGTGGGGCTACATGGAGAAGGATGCCTAGTCCTAATCCCCATCCCGTTGTTCTCGCCTCTTGCGATTCAAGTGGGAAGACTTGGTGGCAGCATTCAATCCCCCACCACAGGGTAGTAGAAAAAAAGGAAATGAATGTTTAGAGAAATGGTACAGGACAGTAACAATGGGTTGAGGGACAGCATAACGGAGGGACAGTCGCAGTATAATAAAAGTGTCACAATTTCTCTGTTAACAGAGTCCTCCTCTATCACAGACAAAATGATGTGTGACTTTGGTCTGTAGGGGTGCCCCATATAGACCCTAAAGTATTAACTACATGCTACTTTGCCACAATAACATGCAGCCAATACTCCAGATGGGGGTTTTGTAAGTGCATATGGGCCTGGTAGTGAGAAGAGTGTAGAAGAAAGGGAGTGTTTTTGGATAAATTTAAATGAGTGCACAGAAGAATTAGGGAGAAACGTCAATGTAGTAGTATTGGGACACCTGAATGCTAGGGTAGGAAATGAACCAATAAACGGAGTGGTTGGGAAATGTCGAGTTCCAGGAAAGAATCGTAGTGGAGAGTTGATGTTGGAGATGTGTCTAGAAAGAGTTGATAGCAAATACAGTGTTTAGGAAGAAATTCTAGCATAAGTACACATGGGAGAGGGTGGCGGATGGAAGGGTGGTAGATAGAGCGTTAATGGACTATATAGTGGTAGATAGGAGTATAATAGGAAGAGTTAAGGATGTACATGTTCTAAGGGGAGCGAGTGGGGGAATATCAGATAATTTTCTGGTTGAAGGTAAGTTGAGAGTCGAGGATAGATGGAAAAAGAGGAAAAGGACAAAATTTAGGGAGGTGCTTAGAGTGAACTACTTAAATGAGAAAGAAAAGGAGGAGTACAAGAAGAAGCTGAGATATGAGTGGGAGGGAGTGAAGGATAGAGTAAGACTAGGAGTGGAGGAAGAATGGGGATGGTTCAAGGAGGGAGTCATAAGGTGTACAAAAATGGCGTGTGGAACAAGGAGGACGGGAGGAAATAGAAGAAATGGTAGTGAGTTGTGGGATGAGAAAGAAAAGCAGGTTGTAGAAGAGACGTAGCGAGCTTTCACAGATTGGTTACAAAATAGGACGATCGAATCATATGAGAGGTACAAAGAAAAGAGAAGTGAAGTAAAGCATAAGATAAAGGAGGCAAAGAGGAGAGCAAATGTGAAATGGGGTAAGAATATAACAGAAAATTTTAAAAGTAATAAAAAGATGTTTTGGAAAGAAATTAAGAGAGGAAGAGGAGGCGAATCAAGTAGAGAAGAAAAGATAAAAGGTGCAGATGGAGAGATGATAATGGAAGAGAAGGCAGCAAGAGGAGTGTGGTCAGAGTATTTTAGGGAGTTGTTAAATGTGAAAGAGGATAGGGAGGAAAAGGTAGTTGCAGTAGAAGCGCTAAGAAAATAACCGTGATGAGTGAGGAAAATGGAGGAGAAATAAGGAAGGATGAAGTGAAGGTAGTTGTTAAGATGATGAGAGCAGGTAAGGCACCTGGGTTGGATGGATGTCATGCAGAATGTCTGAAAAAAGAGGGAAAGGGATGGTGGACTGGCTGGTGTGGTTATTTAATGTTTGTTTAAGAGAGGGTAGAGTGCCGAAGGACTGGAGGAGTGCCTGTATAGTTCTACTTTGCAAGGAAAAGGGGGATTAGCTTGTTAAGTGTAGTTGGGAAGGCTTACGGGAGGATTTTGATTGAGAGGATTAGGAGAGGAACAGTGTGGGTTTAGGACAGGTAGAAGTTGCGTAGATCAGATTTTTGTGGTAAGACAGATATGTGAGAAAGCTATAGGAAAAGGTAAGGATTTTTTTTTTTTATCTTTTATGGATTTCGAAAAGGCTTATGGCAGGGTAGACAGGAAGGCACTGTGGGAGGTATTGCAGATATACGGGATAGGAGAAAAGCTTTTAGGAGCTGTCAAGAGTTTTTACGAGAGTAGTAGAGGGTGTGTGAGGATTAGAAATAGAGTGAGTGGTTTGAGGTAAAGGTGGGACTTCTTCAGGGATGTGTTATGTCACCCTGGCTGTTCAATCTATACATGGATGGGGTGGTGCGAGAGGTAAATGCAAGGGTAGTGGGTCAGGGATTGGAGATGGTTAAAGAAAATGGAGAAAAGTGGGAGGTAAGCCAGCTGTTGTTTGTAGCAGGATCAGAGGAAGGATTGAGGAAGTTAGTGACAGAGTTTGGGAAAGTGTGTGAAAGAAGGAAGTTGAAGATAAATGTGGGTAAAAGTAAGGTGATGAGATGTACAAGGGGTGAAAGGGGCAGCAGACTGGAAGTGAGTATTAAGGGAGAGAGACTGGAGGAAATGGATGTTTTTAGATACTTGGGTGCGAATGTGGCTAGAAAAGGAGGAGAGGGGGTGGAGGTACAATATAGATTGAGAGAAGCCAGTAAATGCCTTGGTGGATTAAAAAGAGGGAATGAATGGTAAGAGGAGATTGTATGAAGGAGTGATTGTTCCAACAGCACTGTACGGGGCAAAAACATGGAACATAAGAGAGGAAGAGAGAAGGAATTTAAATGTGTTTGAGATGAGGTGTCTGAGAAGTATGATAGAGGTTACTAGGCTGGATAGAGTGAGAAATGAGGTGGTGAAGAGGAGAACGGGGTGGAAAGAGAGTTGGGAGATAGGGTTGGTGAAAGAGTATTAGGATGGTTTGGACACATGGAAAGAATGAGTGAAGAAAGACTAGTAAAAGAGGTGTGGAAGGCAGATGTGGAAATAGTGAACATGAGGGGGCGACCTAGGATGAGATGGATGGATGGGGTAAAAGTGGTTTTGGGAAAGAGGAGAATGTCTGTTGAGGAATGACGGGAGAGGACAGAAGAAAGGGGTGAATGAAGAATGATTGTATATGGATGATGCTGTGATCTATGAGGTGGAATGGGTGGGGGATGGGAGTTAGAAAGTATATGTGAGAAAAATGTGACGCAGCCCGAAGGGATTTCTCCCCGTCTTCTCCTTTTCTGCATGAGGGGACGGAGAGGGGGGTCGCCGATTTAATGAAGGGGCCTTGCTGTGGATGGGCAGTGGACAAGATGCAGGGATGACCCGTCATCCAGGAGGTGCCAAGATAAGAGGTAGGGAAGAGGGTGGAGGGGAGTGGAGTGTGATAGGGATGGAATGGGTGGGAGTGGTTTCAATGCCTTTGTTTTTTGGCTACCTTCCTTATAATAGGGGAAAAACCTTTGGTATATGATATGTTATGTTATGTTATGTTATGTTATGTTATGTTATGTTGTGTTGTGTTGTGTTGTGTTGTGTTGTGTTGTGTTGTGTTGTGTCATGTCATGTCATGTCATGTCATGTCATGTCATGTCATGCCATGCCATGCCATGCCATGCCATGCCATGCCATGCCATGTCATGTCATGCCATGTCATGTCATGTCATGTCATGTCATGTCATGTCATGTCATGTCATGTCATGTCATGTTATGTTATGTTATATTATGCTATGTTATGTTGTTATGCTATGTTATGTTGTGTTATGTTATGTTATGTTATGTTATGTTATGTTATAATATAGTATGGTTGTAGCGAGGTCATGCCTTGAAGCTTCATTCCTTGTAGAATTCACGTACCATAAGTCGTTTTCGTTATTGTCACCTCGCTAGAACTTAGATTATAGAAATATAACATTATTAATACTGTTACGTCTCTCATTTCTTAATGTAAATGTCTATAAATATTAGTATTATTATTCTTTAAAATTGAAATTTTATCATATAAGCCTAATTAATGTTGATGTTATTAAATGCTGTATTCTGTCCTTCTTGCATAAAGAAATATTGTTTCACCGCCAAGACAGCGGGCTTATTTGTGTATACCTCGCATTATATTTTTAATAGAGTTCCGAGGGAATTGGAGTTTGAATAATTCCATCCTCTCACTGAAGTGTATCTTCACCACTGATCTAACACTACATGGTATGGTATGGTATGGTATGGTATGGTATGGTATGGTATGGTATGGTATGGTATGGTATGGTATGGCATGGTATGGTATGGTATGGTATGGTAATATATGTTATGGTATGGTGTGGTATACAGTAATATGGCATGATATAGCATGGTATAGCACATTGTGGTATAATACGGCGTAGCATTGTATAATATGGTATGGTATGGTATGATATGATTTATGTTATGGTATGGTGTGGCATAATATGGCATGATATAGCATGGTATAGCATAGTATGGTATGATATGGCATAGCATTGTATAATATCGCATAGTATGTCATAGAATAGCATATTATAACATACTATGGTATGGTATGGTATGGTATGGTATGGTATGGTATGGTATGGTATGGTATGGTATGGTATGGTATGGTATGGTATGGTATGGTATGGTATGGTATGGTATGGTATGGTATGGTATGGTATGGTATGGCATGGCGTGGCATATAATGGCATGGCATGGCATGATATGGCATGATGTAACATAGCATGGTATGATTATGATATAGTATAGCATGGTATGATATGGCATATATCATAGTATAACATATAACGTAGCATTGAATGTCATGTGATGGCATGGCTTGTTATAGCATAGCATGTTATGGCATAGCATGGTATAATATGACATGGCATAGGATAGAATGACAGGGTGTGATATATTGCTATGTATAACGTATTCATTTTGATCTCTTGCAATTGAAGATTATAAAAATCATATCAAATTCTCTAGAAGTAGATTCCTAAGCTTCCAGACCTGGAACGATTTTGTTTTAGTTGATATGATATATAGTTTCGTGAAGCTAGAACAAGGATTATCTAAATTTCCCAGAAACCCAATCCTCTTTGTAAACAACGAATATGACTATAACGTGTTCAGAAAAGATTAATTAATTTGACCTGAGGGGGGGAAAAATCCGGGGAAGAGAAAATTAGGCAAATATTAGTGGGTATAATTCTTTCGAAGACATCATTCTCTATTCTCAATTATCCAGAAATTTAGCATGATATGTAATTCTATTTATTTCTAAGACGAAAACAGATTAAATTGAAATTCTGGCATATCTTTTTGAAATTAGTTTCCTTGTTTCTTTTGCGTGTTCTGTTTTTGTTTAATTCAAAGTTGCTTTGATCAAATTTCATAATTTCTTTAAAATATCAATTGTTCATAGTAAACTTTGTGGTTTAGCCATATTGTCTTGATGTTTGTTCTCCTTATTTACAACTTCGTCAACAGGGACACTTCTTGAACGTGTTATAAGAACATAAGAACATAACATGAGAATAAAGGAGACTACAAGAGACCATAAGGCCTACACTAGGCAGCTCCGTATCCATCACCACCTGTCATCCCCATCCATAAAGTTGTCTAATCGCTTTTTAAAACAACTGATAGTTTCAGCGCTTACTACATGGTTACTAAGTTTATTCCATTCAAAATTGCTTTGATCAAAATTCACAATTTCTTTGAAATATCAATTGTTCATAGTAAACTTTGTGGTTTAGTCATGTTGTCTTGATGTTTGTCTCTCCTTATTTACAACTTCGTCAACCGGGACACTTCTTGAACGTGTTATAAGAACATAAGAATATAACATGAGAATAAAGGAGACTACAAGAGACCATAAGGCCTACACTAGGCAGCTCCGTATCCATCACCACCTGTCATCCCCATCCATAAAGTTGTCTAATCGCTTTTTAAAACAACTGATAGTTTCAGCGCTTACTACATGGTTACTAAGTTTATTCCATTCGTCGACCACCCTATTAGTAAACCAATTCTTGCCTATTTCCTTCTTAACCCTTTAAACTCCGATGACAAGATGTCTTGTCATTTAGTAAAAAAAAAATATATATATATAAAACACCTAAATGTTTGATCAAAC
>NC_134782.1:56101145-56111145 GCF_046742065.1 Oratosquilla oratoria | reverse complement strand
TCTATTTTATATATCCAATCCATCTAATCTGTCTATCAGCCTATCTGTCTATCTACTTATCCATCTATTCATCTATATATCTATCTGTATATCTACCTATTTATCTATTTGTCTTTATATGTATGTATGTATGTGTGTATGTATGTATTTATTTATGTATGTATGTATGTATGTATGTATGTATGTATGTATGTATGTATGTATGTATGTATGTATACATATATATATGTAATATACGAAAGCGCTCTGCTTCGTTAGTTTCTTTTTCCAATTGGTCTACTTTGCATAAGTGAACACACGTACCCGTGTTCTTATTAGCATATATATATATTTGTTTATATGTATATATATATGTATATATATATATATATACATACATACATACAAACATACCTACGTACATACATATATATATGCATACATACATACATACATGCATACATACATACATACATACATACATACATACATACATACATACATACATACATACATACATACATACATACATACATACATACATACATACACACATACATACATACATACACACATACATACATACATACATACATACATGCATACATACATACATACATACATACATACATACATACATACATACATACATACAGTACATACATACATACATACATACATACATACATACATACATACATACATACATACATACATACATACATACATACATACATACACACATACATACATACATACATACATACATACATACATACATACATACATACATACATACATACATACATACATACATACATACATACATACATATAATAGACTACAGATATACAGACAGACTAACGTACATACAGATATACGTACAGGTGCGCAGACGCACAGGCACAGTCAGACATACGTACAGACACAGATGGATGAACGGATGAATTTGATAGGAGGGATGAATGGACGGATTGGGGAAAGGATCAGGTCAATTAACTTGGACTGCATAACTGCATCGTAGATCTTGGTTTATTAGTGAAACTCACTGCATTTCTGATACAACAATGACTGTTATCTTTTTTCCTCTTCAGTAAAGGGTATCGTTTTGCCAATTTATTGACCTTGTTTATCTGAATGAACTGATGTAGTTGTAGATCATATTGACAATCACGCAGTGACCTCTCATCTATTGTTTTGTGTCTTTTTGTCTATTGCTGGGCTAGTTTCCAGCCCCCTTCCCTCCCCCCCCCACGTCTCCCTCCATTCCCCTCTCCCCCTCTCCTCCTCTCTCCCCAGAATGAGAGGGGGAGGGAGAGGGGGAGGGAGAGGGGGAGGGAGAGGAGGAGGGTGGAGGAGGGGAAGGAGGGTCTGTAAGGGCAATCAAGGTCATTGTTAAATGCATGACCTCATTTTTTGTTGCATTTTTTTCTTTTTTAGGTCATGATTTCTGCTTTTGCAATTAGAACATTTTAATTTGTCTGTAAATTTTGAGAGAGTAAAAGGACAGAATGTACTTTTCTGAAACGTGTAAACTATTCTCTCAATAACAAAAAGATTATAACTAAAACTCACAGCTTTTTATTCCGTCGACTTAATCATCCTTTAGGAAAATGAATAAATGAATAAATAAATAAATAAATAAATTAATAAATAAATAAATAAATAAACAAACAAATAAATAAATAAATAAATAAATAATAGAAATATATATATATAAACAGATAAATAAATGAATGATAAATAAATAAATAAATGTATAAACAAATAAACAAATAAATGAATAAATAGATGAATAAATAAAAACAAAATACATAAGAAAGATTAAACCCTTGTGAGCTCCTAACCAATCAGAAGCCAATATCTTGCATTTTGTCCAATCAGAAGCTGTTACCAAACATATAACCTCATTTCCCACCAATCCTACGGTGAACGTCTGCCTGAATAATGATGACATTAACCTTGATGTGATTTATTGTTCAGAGCTTATATCTCGCAATAGAGTGAAAGAAGCGATTGTTAGTAAGAGGAAAATATGGCCGAGAATACAATGATATCGCCGATGTAAATCGTACCCATATGTTCAAACGCTATTACCATTGGTACGTGTTTTAGTATTCTGTAAATCCCAAAAAATATTCAGTATTATTTACTCTATCATAACCTAAGATAACCTAACCTAACCCAACCTAACCCAGCATAATCTAACCTAATCTAACCTAACCTAACCCCTAAAGATCTTGGATTACATCGACGTCACTAGCTTTCTGCGAACGGCGATACTCTCGTCTTAATTTACCCTACAGAGATGGAGCAGAAAGACAAGAGGAAATTCTTCTCTCACGCTTATCCGCTTTGCGGGAAATAACGGACAAGAAAAAGAGAATTTATTAATTTTATTCAACATTGAAATGAAGAAAAATTAGCTGTTATATTTTGTAACTATATTCTATAAAATGGGAAATTTCTATAGAAGGGTGATGGCTATATTCAATTAGTCTAGTTGTCAACCCAGTTCGTTTTACATTAATATCAACGAAAATGTTCCATTAGAGCTATGAAATACATTTGATATCATTTGAATATAATATTCTTGTTGGCTCTGGTCATCCTAGATGTTAACTCATTTATTAACGGAATTATTATGACAGGTGAGATTAATGTAAAAAAAAAAAAAAAAAAAAATCTACTTTTCCCGATCCCTTAAAAGCACCGTCTTGTAAGATGGACTCAGTGGTTGACAAATAAAACCAGAGAACGCACTTCTTACAAAAGTTGTTATTTTTTCTTCTCAAAAACAGTTTTTTGGAGGATGAATTCTGGAGCTGCAGTTAGAGAGTGCTCCTGCATATATATATATATATATATATATGTATATATATATGTATATATATATATACACATATATATAAACTTTTTATCCCACAGTCGGAGAAAAGAAGACACTAATGTCGAACGTTCTGTATATTTCGATCACTAACTGTGACCCTCTTCAGCAGAATGAATACATAGTGGAAGGCATATGCTTATATACAAAAATGTGAGGTGAGAAAGGAACAAGCTCAGGTTACGTGACCGATGCTCCGCAGGTCGCATGGGGTTTTGTGACCTTGGAGTACATGAGGTAGCACATGGCTGACTGCTGAGGTAGTGATGCAGTCAGGTGACCACTGGCCATTTGATATATTAAAATTAGGTAAAAAATTTATTAGGGAAGACTCAATTATTTTCCTTTTGAAGCTACATGTTGATCTATAGATTATTTCAGCATCTTCCCAATTCATGCGGTGATCTTTATTGGCAATGTGCTGAAATACCGCGGAATTTAATTGACCATATCTAACAGAATTTTTATGTTCTTTAATTCTGGTTGCCAAATCTCTTCCAGTTTGTCCCCAATAGACAGAACCACAATCTAAGCATGGCAACTTATATACACCTGGGTTAATGTCACTTGATGGTCTACGGTGTACATTAACTATTTTCCTAATAGTGATATATATATATATATATATATATATATATATATATATATATATATATATATATTTATATATATAGATATATATATATATACATATATATACATATATATATATATATACATATATATATACATATATATATATATATATATATATATATATATGTCCACTATAACATACCAAATTCTAATATATATATATATATATATATATATATATATATACGTGTGTGTGTGTGTGTGTGTGTATACATATATATATATATAGATATAGATATATATACATATATACATACATATATATATATATACATATATATATAAATATATATATGTGTGCATATATATATATATATATATATATATATATATATATATATATATATATATATATATATATGTAAGATGGGCTCTGTACCTGCATATACTAGACAGAATAATGTAACAAAATTGCCGTTTTTAGCTCTTTAACAGCACTGCAAACCACACGGTACATTAACTGATGTTAAATCAATCCAAGTACAGGAGAAATCAAATCATTACATAATATCTCCTCTCTTCACCAGAACAGAACACATATGAATACAGATGCGCACTATGGTCTGCAGATGTAAAAATCTGTGGGTTGTTATGGTGTGTATGATTCATTTTGGCCTTAGATTATTTATTGGTTACACACACCACACTCACACGCACACGCACACGCACACACACACGCACACACAGACACACACACACACACACACAGACACACACACACACACACACACACACACACACACACACACACACACACACACACACACACACACACACACACACACACACACACACACACACACACACACACACACACACACACACACACGCACACAGACACACACAATTGATGTGTCATATTTTAGATTCCACAATTGTAAAATTGATAATTGTACAGTACACTGGAATCATGTATTACTGTAGAAATTTTTGTATATGTGAATAATTTATCATTTCTACTCTATTGCCTTTGGAATCAAATTACCATGCATATTCTCTGGGAACATGCGAGAACAATATTGCAGCTGATGAAACCCTTGTGCATAGCATACGCATGAGAACATAAGAATGAAGGAGACTGCAAGAGACCATAAGGCCTAAACTAAGCAGTTCCATGTCCATTATAACCTGTCATCCCCTTACATAATTTTTTTTAACCGTTTCTTAAAATAACCGATAGTTTCAGTGCTTACTACATGATTGGTGAGTCTATTCCATTTATTGACCACCCTATCAGTAAACCAATTCTTTCCTATTTCCTTCTTAAATCTAAATTTCCAATTTAAATCCATTACTGCGAGTCCTGCATTGTTGTCGTAATATGATGATCTTGTTTGCGTCACCTTACCTTTGTCTTTGACCCACTTGAACACTAGAGAGTTTAAGTTGAGGTGCCTAAGCCTCTCTTCGTAAGGTAAATTTCTGAGCCCATGTATCATTTTGGTCATTCTCCTATATACTGATTCTAGTGAATTAATCTCTATTCTATAAGACGGAGATCAAAACTGTACCGCATAGTCAAGGATGGGTCCAAACAATGCTAGATAGAGTGTGATAATTACTTTTGCACTTCTATTCGTAACCATCCTAGCAATGAAACCTAATGCTCTGTTAGCTTTATTCCTGTCGCTAATGCATTGTTTCCAGGATTTAAGGTCAGGACTCACTAGAACTGTTAAGTCTCTCTCTCACTCAGTTTTCTCTAAAAACGTGTTATCTAAGCTATATCTGTTTCCGGGGTTGTGTAGATCTTTGTTTAACACGTTGCACTTTGAGATATTGAAGTCCATATGCCATTTCACCAATCATATGAAAAATTTGTTAAGATCCTGCGGGACAATTTTTCTCGTACGCTCATTGGCTGGCTTGTCCGTTCTCCCGATCCTCGCTACCCCGAGGCTGTAGCGTGATGTTTTCCGTCCTGCCTCGGGGCTTGCCTCTCTTGAAAGGCTTAATACTTGGGAGCATAATAATGAACCCTTTCTTCCACAAGCGTGTAAGTCGTAAATGGACGTGGAGAAGTCCAAATGGAACAACAAAGAACGAAATAGATTTCATATTAGGAAATGAGAGCAAAAGTGTTAACAATGTTACGGTGATAAATAAAATCAACATAAGTAGTGACCATAGAATGGTAGGTTGCACAGCTAAATTAAATTTCAGAGCCGAGAGAATTAAACTAGTTTTAGAAAAGAAAATAAGCCTTGCAAAGGTTAAGGATAATAATAAGAAATTTCAGTTAGAAATTAGAAATAGATTCGAAGCTCTACGAACTAACGAGGACACCGTGGAAGATATTAATTTGAATTTAGTGAATGTCATTAGGGAATCAGCAGAGTATATATATATATATATATATATATATATATATATATATATATATGTATATATATATATATATATATTTATGTATGTATATGTATATATATATGTATATATATATGTATATATATATGTGTGTGTGTGTGCAGAAGAAATCACTTGAACGCGTGATTCTAATTACGCAGAAAAACCACAAGAGCTACACTAGGCTGCATGAGAGTGGAAATGTCCAGTCGCATTTTTGGCCAATAATATTTCTTATGTGCCATAGCCAGAGTTTTGTCACGACCAGGGTGACCATCCTAAGGGCCATCATGAGCAAGGGACTCATGGATCACTAGCTGTGCCACATCATGCTCAAACCCTTCCACATTACGAATGAGAACCTTGTCCTGCAAGGGAAATTTTTTTTTGGGGGGGACAGGTAAATCTGATAAGGTGGTATCATAACCAAACACCAAAGCATAAATAACAGCAGGCCAGACAGAGTCCTCACGCTGAGCTTTGGCCAGATCCTTCAGAGAGAAGTTGTCATTTACTGTAAAAACAGCAACAGGAATATTACGTGAAAGCGCATTAGTAACGTTGTTTGCACACCCTGGAATATGCATAAGGGTTGGGTTAAATTCCTCGATCGTGAGAAGCCATCTGGCTAGGCGGCCTGAAAGTTTTTTTGCCCTTGAAAAGCTGAGTGACAGCAGTGATGTCAGTGTAGACTGTTAAAGGATATCCAAAGATGATATCACGAGATGGCTTTAAAGCCCACACCACTGCCAGGGCCTCCAAATGAGTAACAGAGTAACGAGACTCAGGTTTGTAAAGAATGCGACTAGCATATGGAAGAACATGGGATCTACTTGCTGCATAAGTACAGCTCCAATACCTGTATCAGAAGTATCTGTACAAATAGTAAAGGGAAGGCTATAGTCCAGGAATGCCAACACAGGCGCTTTAGTAAGTGCAAGATTCAAGAAATCAAAGCTTTCCTGATGAGCATTACGCCGCTAGAAGGAAGTGTCCTTCTTGAGGAGAAGTGTTAGAGGAGAAGCAATTGAAGCCAAATTCCTAATAAATGCACAATAGTACCCTGCCAGCCCAAGGAAGAAACGTATACGCTCAACTGATTTAGGTGTAGGGAAGTCCCTAACCGCCTTGACCTTATCGTCAGGTGTGAATACCAAGTTTGTCAACAACATGACCTAGGAAATGGATGCTAGATTTAAGAGAAAAACACTTGGACAAATTGAGTTTCAATCCAGCATCAGCAAATCGTTGCAAGACCATGAACAATATAGTGAAGTGGCTCTCCACATCCTTAGAAACTAAGATTAAATCATCCCGGTAAACAAAAAGTTCGTTGCCTACTAGGCCATAAAAATGGAGTTAATCAAGCGTTGGTAAGTCAAGGGAGCATTCCGCAATCCCATGGGGCAATAAAGCCATTCTAAATGTCCATTGGTAGTAGAGAAGGCCTTTACCTTACGAGACTTCTACTCCAGGGGTATCTGGCAAAAACCTGCTTTCAAGTTTAAGGTGGTGAACACCGTATTACCAATGCCAATGGACTGGAGAAGGTCACTTATTACAGGCAAAGGGTAATGGTCTGGAATAGTGACCTCGTTAACTCGCCTATGATCAATAACAGGACGAAAAGATTCATCCTTCTTAGGCACCAGGAGGAGTGGTGAGTTCCACTCCGATTGAGACTTTTGTACGATGCCTTCACGTAATATGTCGTCAACCAAGGACTGTGCTATAAGCCGAAGAGAGTGAGGCAACCTGTAGGAGGGAACGTAAACAGGATGAGCGCCTGGCTGAAGATCAGTTCTATGAACCACACGATCTGTAAGTCCTAACGGATCACCAGGCAAAGCCAATGCCTGACGGTGGGTCACTAACAGTTCAATGAGACAAGGCGTCTCATCAGGAAAATCAATCTCACCTACAAGCGTTGCAAATTTGGAGGCCAAGTGAGCTCTGTCGCTTGTGGAGACTGTAGCACAGAAGCTGCAATGGTAGGATGCAAATCTTGGAAAGCATCAACGTACGAGGGTAGCTAATGAATGAATACTGACAATGGAGAACAGTGTATTAAATAAAGTAAAGCACTCCAACAAAATGTGCGTACACTCGGATGGCGTAATCAAAACTGCCAGCCTGGGGACGCCAACCTAGGCAGGAAAAATATCAAGCGGGCAGAACATTTGGTTCTTACATACTTTGTACAAAAATAAAATAATTCTAATAATTCAAAGTATATAAATTTCATAGTAGTTGTATATGTATATATATATATATATATATATAAGAGGAAAGCATGTATTTCCCAATCTAATAATATATACACAATATTCACAAATATATGGTGCTTACACGTCCACCACAACATTTATATATATATATATATATATATATATATATATATATATATGTATATGTATGTATATATATGTATATATATGTATATACGTATATATATATTATATACACACACACACACACATATATATATATATATATATATATATATATATATTTATATATACAAATATGTATATATATATATATATTATATATGTATATATATATACATATATACAGTATATATATATATATACACATACATATGTACATATATGTATATATGTATGTATGTATGTATGTATGAATGCATGTCTGTATGTATGTATGTATGTATGTATGTATGTATGTATGTATGTATGTATGTATGTATATATGTATGTATGTATGTATGTATGTATGTATGTATGCATGTATGTATGTATGTATGTATGTACTGTATGTATGCATCTATGTATGTATGTATGTATGTATGTATTTATGTATGTATGTATGTATGTATGTATGTATGTATGTATTTATGTATGTATGTATGTATAGGCACATTAAACATTTTTTCAAAGTTCGCTTTGATATGTCATCTGATGTCATAAATCTATTTCCAAGTCACATCTCCGTTCACGCAACCGTGATTGATGGGAACACAGAGGCAGAGTGATTACGTTGGGAGCGCAGTACTAGGCGCACAGCTGGCTGCTTGCAAACGTTTCCTACCCGAGTCAGAGCAGTCAGAGTTCCCTGAAATCAGAATTATTAAATTGCAAAATAAGTGCGTATATATGCAAAAATATATTTTGTTTGTTTTCGAACTTCAAAGAGAGGCAGAAAAGTCCTCTTCCCCTCAAAGAGAAATAGAATTATATAAAATAAAATAGTAAAAAAAAAAAAAAATGAAGATGAAATAGGATAAAGTAAAATAATAAGAATATTCTAAAATACTTTCCTCAGATTGCCTCTGTATATTTTCTATTTATTCATTTATTTATTCGTTTATTATTTATTTGTTATTCCTTATTTGCTATTAATTTATTCATTATTTATTTGTCATTTGTTATGTAATCATTATTTATCTGTTATTTATTGACTATTTACTTATCATTTATATGTTTTTTTTATCTGGTTATTTATTTTTGTAACTATTATTTATCTATGTCTTTATCTATTTGTTATTTATTTATTTGTTAATGTATTTGTTTATCTATTTCTTTATTTATGTGTTCATATATTTATCTATTTGTTTGCTTGTTTCTTTGTTGCACTGTTCGACTATTCTGCATTTATTTTTTTTATTTTTTTTTCTGTAAAAAATAAAAGTAAAGAAATCTTCCCTCTGAACAAATCATTCTAGCGTCAAGCAGTTAATATTTTGCTCTCACGAAAGGTGTTTTTAGATTATGCAACAGAGAAAAAAAGAAAAAAAAAGAGAAGAAAGAAAAAACCAAAGATGGAAAAAACAAAAGAAGAAGAGAACAAAGACCAAAAAAACAAGGAAACGATTTTTTTTTTTTTTTTAAATAGCTTTGGTTACATATCAAAGAAAATAACTCTTATCAGACTTTCATTCACAATGATTTAACGACATATTGAGATTAGAAAAGCACATTGACAGAAATTATTTCTGTCCATAACAAGGCTTGTGTCCGATGAAGGCTGAAACGAAACATGAATTCACATTACCTGGTCCATAATAGCAGATAAGCAGAAACTATATTAGCCCTTTCCATATCCAAACTGAAGTGATATGAGCCCGTATCTGTGTCGAACTACATGTCACAGAGCTATCACACTGGGCAATTTTTCCTCCAACAGTTGGAT
>NC_134782.1:56091145-56096145 GCF_046742065.1 Oratosquilla oratoria | reverse complement strand
GTTTAAGATAAGGTACAAGAGTATGGCTACCTTCCTGGTAAGGCTACCCTTGACATATTGATAGATAAATAGACAAGAGTATTTTGACTTAGCGTATAAATAAAACAGCAGAATTATACACTAAGATAATCGGAAGGAAAGAGAGCTATATTTCTCACTATTCTTCAAGAGAGACTATTGAAAAAAGAGCATTTCTTCGAGTTTCAAAACCATTTTCGGGAGGAAATGGCTCTCTACATTCCATTATGCTATTCAATAGAAACTAGAGAAATAGTGAAGTTCTTCAAGTGATACAAAACCATTTTCGAAAGGAAAGGGTACTCTACATTTTTGTTTTACAAGAGACACAAAAGAAACAGTGCAGTTCTTCAAAAGATTCAAAACCATTTTTGGAGGGAAAGGGCTCTCTGCATTTTTGCCCTTCAAGAGCTTGTCTATAATTTTGGCTAACATCAAAGAGAAGATGTGAACTGGATTACCACAAAGTCAGGAAGGTGGCACGCGTGTTGAATCCCATTCTCTATCCCCTTGATGCCAGCTGTCTGTACGAGGCTTTCCGCAAAGCGACGGGACAGAAAACAACACAACACAACACAACACCTGTACACATATTCTGGACTGTTCAGATGGTTTACCGTTTCTGCAATATGCCCAGATGAGTATGGGAATTGACGTGAGGAAATGAACTGCAAATCGTTTGAAATTGTGATGGCACACATAGGTTGTGTGTTAGGTGGTTAATGACTGGACTCGCGATGAAAAGCTGGGGGAACAAAGAAGAGGTGTAATATAGGTTAGTGTGGGAGAGTCATATTGTTCTGAAAGGGGGAAAAATATTTTACAGAAAACGGGAATCTTAGTATTTTGTCCGCGAAGAGACGGGGTCATGGCAGTTGTGAAAGAAAGAATTCATGGACCTTGACAGGACTAAATATTCGCTAATTGTAGAACATTTCAATCATAGTAAAGAAGGATATGATTTTTGAATCATGTTTTATAGATATGAAATCATTTAGATAAGATTTTAGAATGAAAAACATCAGAAAAACAATCAGAGGCAACGGTTTTTTTTATTTATACAGTATATTTTTTCTTTATGAACATGTTATAGACATACATACATACATATACCAAGGCTTTTTCCCCCTTACAAGGGAGGTAGCCAAAAAGGGAAAGGCATAAAAACACTCCCACCCATTTAATCCCTAAATACACTCCACACCCCTCCCACCCTCCCTCTCATCTGAGCACCTCCTGGATGACGGGTCATCCCTGCACCTTGCCCACCGCAACAAAGTTGGAAAAATCCAGAAGAAATAACGAGGATCATATGAGACTTTATATAAAGCAGATGAAAGCAATTGTGTTAGCAATGATAATGCTGTGAACAAAGGAGGTATAGAATATGATAATGAAGCGAAAGAATGTGTAAATAGATTCGTCTGACGGCATTGATTCAGAATAATATCTAAAAACCATCATTCTTGCAAAGGGGTGTGAAAGGCTGACATTTGCATGCACACAGTATATGTTTTCAAAACGTTAAAAACAGTATACCTATTGAGAAAACTTCCATATGCCATTTACCTTAAATGAAAAAATATCTCATCTTACACACAGACGCACGCACGCGCTCGCGCGCACGAACACACACACACACACACACACACACACACACACACACACACACACACACACACACACACACACACACACACACACACACACACACACACACACACACACACACACACACACACACACACACACACACACACACACACACACACACACACACACACACACACACACACACACACATATATATATATATATATATACATATATATATGTATGTATATATATATATATATATATATATATATATATATATATATATATATATATGTTGGACTACTAGACCCTCTAGACAGCGTAATCTACTACCGAACATCTGCCTATCTTCATCTACCGATCTACCCTTTATCTATCGGCTCGCGCACATATATGCTATACTATGCATTTCGCTGCACCACGGTTTAAAATCGAGATGGTATTCTTGATCTGACTAGAACACAAGGGACAGCAGTGGCGGTCAGTCTCCATTGTACTCATCAAGGGCGTGACCCGACTTCACCGCAGCTGTGCAGAAACCTCGATACCTTGCGAACCAATGTTATTATAATTTTTCATAATACATATCCCTAAAGGATATGTTCAACCTGTCCAAACTCGGACACTTGTACAAACAGTGTAAATATATATATCCTCTTATGTAATCAATGTAAAAAACTAGAACGACGTCAAGTTCATCGATCAACCTTTCTCCAACGGAAGTATCGCTTCGCCATGTCTGCAAATTCGGGTCGACACATTTGAACTATTGCAAATTCCACAAACGAGCTACTCACCCCTATTCCCATTTTTCCCTATACATATTCCCTCGATATTTCCAGATCTGCACCATCGCACCAATTCCATCAGTCTATTCAACAACCACCTCTCGAGACCACCCTCACCATCGCATCATATCCATCGATCTACACAACCGTCTCGCAAATCACTCACACAAAATCTCACGCAGTCGTAATCAGTGACAAAATACCGTATCCTCGCGAGTACACAAAGCTCAAAGTTCGTGTCTTTCAGGCTCCAAACTCAGATGTCCTCTGCATCGCGGACACTTGCCGCGTATCTGGTGTTTCTCTCTTATCCGCCTTATCAAACACACCCAACAAAACACATACAACAATCAAAGTGGCGAACAACACAAATGCACCTCTTCACCTTAACAAAGGCACAAACATTTGTGATTTTACCATTTATCCCGCACCAGTACACGTAATCGAGCAAGACAACATACAAAATGTATGCACTATCAACACCGGAGAACAGAACACGCAGGAACCCATCCAAGCAGATCACATAAACAACATTGATTTCCCAGAAGCGCAAACAGATCTCCTTACGTTCATGAACACGTACAGCCACACCATTGCACTCCCAGGTGAACCACTAGGTCTCATAGACATAATAGAACATCACATACCACTTCGACAGCATGCAAAACCACTGTACATACCAGCATACAGTCTGCCACATAGTAAACGAAACATTGTTGACAACATCATTGCAGACATGCTCGCCCAAGACATTATAGAACCCAGTCTATCCCCTTGGAATTTCCCTCTCTTCGTTGTTCCAAAACACGATGACTCTTTCCGCCCTGTTGTAGACTTTCGTGAGCTCAATAAACTCACCATTCCTGAAAGATACCCAGTACCTCATTTGCAAGACACCTTCTACTCTATAGGTGAACACAGCACGGTTTTCTCAACTCTCGACCTCATGTCAGGGTATTTCCAAATACCTCTAGACGATGACTCAAAACCACTAACAGCCTTTAGTACCAACACGGGCCACTACCACTCCAAAAGGTTGGCCATGGGACTCGTCTCTGCTCCCTCAGTCTTCACCAGACTCATGTGTAAAGTCCTAGAAGGACTCATACGAAAGACAGATTTTATCCTGTTATGTGATCAATGTTAAAACCCTCCTGACCTCTAATTTTCGCTGGAACAGCGCTATTGTATATAATTTCCTCGTCGGCAACTTAACCGCGAGACCCTGTATATAAGGTACGCTCTCTGTGAGAGCGTGGGAATTGCTCTACACCAAATAAGTACAAGAAAACTCCAGTCTATTTACATCGCCTCCAAGCCGCTCAAACTTTCAAGCTACATATCGCTACCTTTCACCAAAACATATGTTGTTGGCTTTCTACATAATTTCAACATATATATTTATACATATACATATATGCGTACACACACACACACACGTACACACCTACCCCCCCCACACACACACGTACACACACACACACACACACACACACACACACACACACACACACACACACACACACGTACACACACACACACACACACACACACACACACACACACACACACACACACACACACACACACACACACACACACACACACACACACACACACACACACACACACACACACACACATATATATATATATATATATATATATATATATATATACCTGTACACTATACCTCAAGATTTTAGATAGACCATTTAAACGTTTTCTCAGCTCATTATCTCCTTCCAGTCTGGCCTTTCACCGTATATAAACATTACCCTTTCTAATTCTATTTCCTGTCCATTTTCCCCTCCTCCTCTTTAATTCTATTTACACTCCATTCTCCCTCTTCTTTACGTTCTTACCCGCTCTACCTTTGCCCGCTTGATCCTCTACATTTCCTTAAACACGCTGCCTTGTCTTACAACACTTTTCCGCTTCATTACAACCTTACAACCCAGACCGCTATCCAGTGCACCAATTCTGATTTCAATTCGTATGCAATTGAAACTGTTCACGGACAAAATTCCCGGACACAATCCCACCATGCCAACCCGGACACAATCGCCCCTTTCATCCCCGATGTAATTTCATCTCCCACCCTTGACACAATCCCATTCCTTTCTTCGAATGTAATCCCATCTTTCATCCCGGACGAATTTCTACTCCCTCTTATGTAATCCCATCTCATATCCCCGGACGTATTCCCACGCCCTCAAACGTAATCCCATCTCCCATCCCGAACAAAATCTTATCCGGACGCAATATCCCCCTCTATTCCCTCGAACATAAATCCCATTCACACCCGGACGCAATCCCACCCACCCCCGGACACAACCCCACTCACCCCCGGACGCAAATCCAATAAACCCCTGGACGCAAATCCCACTCACCCCCGACGTAATCCCGCTCACCCCCAGACGCAATCCCACCCACCCCCGGGCACAACCCCACTCACCCCCGGATGCAAATCCAATAATCCCTGGACTCAAATCCCTTTCACCCCCGGATGCAATCCCACTCACCCTTATATGCATTCCCACCCATCCTCGAACGCAATCCCACTGGTTTCGCTTCTCCAGGTTACCCTCGCTTTCT
>NC_134782.1:56078645-56081145 GCF_046742065.1 Oratosquilla oratoria | reverse complement strand
TCGTCGTCGTCGTCGTCGTCGTCGTCGTCGTCATCATCGTCGTCGTCATCATCATCATCATCATCATCATCATCATCATCATCATCATCATCATCATCATCATCATCATCATCATCATCATCATCATCATCATCATCATCATCATCATCATCATCATCATCATCATCATCATCATCATCATCATCATCATCATCATCATCATCATCATCATCATCATCATCATCATCATCATCATCACCACCATCATCATCACCACCACCACCATTATGGTGGTGGAACACATGTTCCTCGAATGGAACACATAGTTTCTCTTCGGGACACTTGAAGGAGGCCTTTGTGTTACAAATTTAAGACATTTCTTCCATGATATGTCTTCGGATGGTAGGATGAGGAATATTGGTGTCCTCATAGACATAGTTAAGAATGATGTTAACAGTCCTAGTAACTGGAACATTAAGGAATAAACTGACGGCATCCAGTGGAGTGAAAAACCCATCAGGATTACTAACTCTTACCATATCAGTAAATTCATCAATGGATCGTAAAGAGTAGATGTTAGGAACATAAGGAGAAATAATACTATATAATTTCTTTGGTACGTTATAGGAAAGGGTAGGAGTTTCCTTCCTTGTGAGTTTTAACATTATCGTAAAAATAACCTTGGTAATAATCACTGATTAAAGGTGCACATTTAAAACCTCCTATCTTTGCATTCACAACAAAAATAAATTTATTTGTCCTAGCTTTCAGGTGTGGAATTGGGCTGTGGGCGATAAGTTTTAATTCGGACAATTTGTACAATTAATAAACAAATGCAAGACAGGATAAAACAGTAGAAATGTGGATTTAGAGAAAGATGCTGAAAATTTCATGGACAGAATTTAAAACAAACGAAGAAATTCTGCAGCAAAGAGGAACATAGAGGGAAATAATAGCAAATATCAGGAAAAGACAGTTACACTTTGTAGAACACGTCATGAGAAAACAACAATTAGAACATACGTACCTGACAGGAAAAATAGAAGGAAAGAAGATAAGAGGAAAACCACGCAGAAAATATATAGACGGGCTGAGGACATCTATAGGAAAATAGTTGATAAATGTCATCTTTTTTCATGCAAGTGGCAGTTGCCGACAAGATTGACGAGTTCAACATCATATGAGAACGGAGCCTTTATTTGTACGACGTTTCGCTTATTACAGCTTTTTCAAGTACAAATAAAGGCTCCGTCCCCATATGGTGTTTAACTCGTCAAATGTCATCTTGTTAAGGAAAGCTATGTGCAGAAAGGAATGGAGCTCCATGGTGACCGTCCAACGTCCACGTGGATACGGCACCCTGGTGAGGTGAGGTGAGGGCTTGGAGAATATCACGACGTTTTATGAAGTAAGGTTCTCTGTCAGAAAACACATAGCATGATGAATCATACGCCTTTATGATGATTATCTTCCCGTTATTGAGTTGTTGTACTGAAGGGAGGGAAACTGACTTGAGTGGCGGTGACTATGCTTCATGCTCTCTGCCATGTTGGTAGAAATGACACCTTGTTTCTGCAAGTGGAACAAGTCTTCAAATAGGGTGGCAAGTTTCACTTTCTTGTTGGCCTGGTTAAACTTCGGCATAAGGGAACAATTCATTTCGAAGTTCAGGAATTGAACCTGGTCCTTAGACAGAGATTTTCACACACACGCGAACACACACACACACACACACACACACACACACACACACACACACACACACACACACACACACACACACACACACACACACACACACACACACACACACACACACACACACACACACGCACACACAAACAAACACACACACACACACACACACACACACACACACACACACACACACACACACACACACACACACACACACACACACACACACACACACACACACACACACACACACACACACACACACACACACACACACACACACACACACACACACACACACACACACACACACACACACACACACACACACACACACACACACACACACACACACACACACACACATATATATATATATATTATATACATATATATATATATATATATATATATATATATATATATATATATATATATATATATATACATATGAGAATAATACGCTAATGGCAGCGACATCAAACCGATAATTTTTATGACAGTTGCATGCAGGATTCGAACCCGCTATACACGGCTATCCGTAGATTACCTGTACTTATTTCTGCACCGTACAGGTAATCTACGGATAGCCGTGTATAGCGGGTTCGAATCCTGCATGCAACTGTCATAAAAATTATCGGTTTGATGTCGCTGCCATTAGCGTATTATTCTCATGGTTACAATGGCGTTAAGCGTGCAAGGGGTCCGTCCTGGTCCTTACCCCATGTGGCGTAGTGGTCTAGGGTACCGTACAGGTAATCTACGGATAGCCGTGTATAGCGGGTTCGAATCCTGCATGCAACTGTCATAAAAATTATCGGTT
>NC_134782.1:56061145-56066145 GCF_046742065.1 Oratosquilla oratoria | reverse complement strand
GCGTAGTTGGTAGAGCACTGAGCTGCCACAATAGTGGCCCGCAGCTCATGGTTCGAATCCTGCCCAGGGCCGAAATTATTTCGGTACCGCTGTGCTTCGGGTCGTTACTCTGACTCTCGTGGGCGGGGAGTTGGGTGTGTGTGTGTGTGTGTGCAAGGTCATAGCATTACCCATAGATCGGACCTACGAGCTCTGAGCTCTCTTCCAGGAGGGAAATAGCTGTCGATCACGAGTCCAACACGTGATCCAAAGACCAAGTGAATACACGCACACACACACACACACACACACACGCACACACGTACACACAGCATGGGACAATACTGTAGATGACTATTTTGTTCTACTGTATATTATTTAGTGCCATTGTTAAATGATCTTATATTGTCCAATTCCCTGCTGTACAGAGGCTTCTGCCTCGTTTCTCCCCAACTTTTTAGTAGATTAGGATCAACTTCACACAATGGTCATATCCTTGTTATTTGTTTGAGCTTCCGAGAAGATCCTGTCCTGTTGTTTTTCTTGCTCGCCTTGTACGTCACTTCGGTGTCTTGTTAGACCACCCCGCACAGTCACTCCCCTCGATGATTGAGTATTACAGAGCTTGGACCTGCTCGCTACCCTTTGATGTTCAAGTCTTCTCGCGAGAATCTCTCCAACTTTTCCGTCGTGCTGCTGCAGCCTCCACACTTTATGGCAGGTTCCTCATCTGCCTCGACTGTCTGGTTGTCCTGGTGAGCTCACCCTGCAACTTGTTCGAGGATTTCTGGGAACTCTTCGTGTGTCTGAAGTAACCTCGCTGTTATCTTCTCTTCCTATTTGAATTGTATTGCCTTATTCTTTCCCGTACTACATAAATATGTATATGATACGTACATATATACATACAAAATCAATACATACATACATACATACATACATACATACATACATACATACATACATACATACATACATACATACATACATACATACATACATACATACATACATACGTAATACGTACATAAATATATAGATAATGCATACGTATATATATATATATATATATATATATATGTATATATATATATATATATATATATATATATATACCTATATATTGTTTTTTTCTATTAAATAATACAGCATACTCAGCACTGAAAATCTTCTTCCTTAAACTTTCTATCCTTCTCGCTATTTTCCTTTCTGTAGGAGGAAGGGAGAACACAATATCACCAAATGGAACCATAGTGATTTTGGAAATAAAAACAAATTCATTACTTACAACGTTTCGCCTATGCTTTAGGCATCTTCTGGTAATTTTAATTTTTAAATCTACAAATCATGATCATATATACAATGTATACAAAATGAACAAGTTTTCGGCTTTTATTTGTTTTCATGTCTCCATACCACAACACATTTCTCTGTGAGTCTTGCCAGACAAAAATCCAACCAAGTTTCCAACCTTTTTCTTTATCTTTGGCCTCAGAATGAAATCTATTTCACACGAATTGTTTTCCGTCCGCTCAGCCTCGCACAGACTTCAAAGTGAAATAATCTTCATGTTTCCAAATATCTACCAAACCTTTAACCAATTCAATTTGTACATAACATTTAGCATTACACTTACACCTCTGTGTAAATGAAGAAACATTACTGGACAGGATTTATCGCCCCGAAAATGAAAATGATTCGTAAACTTCCGGATCATATTTTGTAGTGTCCAGACAAATGTTTTGAACTTAGGCTTTATCGTTAATTCCGTTGACCAGTGTTACACATGTTTGGTCACGTGACTCACTACCTCTTCGCTATTTTTATGCTTTCCTGCAATGATAAGCATTATCAACATATATTACATAAATCATATATACATTATTCTGAATATCCATTTAGGTTATCATTGTACGAGTACATATACATATATTTTCATTTCAATGTAAGGTGTGTTAGTATTTTCCAAAACAGCTTTAGATTAAGAGGGTATATTCTATCTTTTATCTCATATATGAATTATTTGATAAAAAAGGGACGACTCTGAGGAAATATTTGTTTTCCACTTTATTTTAATATTCAATACTTATGGATAAATTACAGTTAAACCATGAATAAATGTTTGAGTGTGTTATATATAAATGTAGATATTGATGTAAATATGTGCACGCGCGCGAGCGTGCGTGCGTGTGTGTGTGTGTGTGTGTATTCACCTCGGATCTGCTGCAGTCTCTGTCGAGACAGCCAGACACCACCCTACGGCAGTGAGCTCAGAGCTCATTATTTGCCGATCTCTGGGTAGGTCTGAGACCACTCACACACCACACACCGGGAGAGCAAGGTCACAACTCCTTGACTAACGTCCCGTACCTACTCACTGCTAGGTGAACAGGGGTTACACATGAAAGGAGACAAACCCAACTTATCTCCGCCCGGCCGGGGAATCGAACCCCGGTTCTCTGGCTTGTGAGGCCAGTGCTTAACCAATCCGCCACCGGTGTGTGTGTGTGTGTGTGTGTGTGTGTGTGTGTGTGTGTGTGTGTGTGTGTGTGTGTGTGTGTGTGTGTGTGTGTGTGTGTGTGTGTGTGTGTGTGTGTGTGTGTGTGTGTGTGTGATTTACCACCATGGTCTTAGATCACGTGTTGGACTCGTGATCAACAGCTATTTCCCCTCCGGAAGAGGCCTCTGAGCTCATATATGACCGATCTATGGGTAATGCTGTGACCTTACAAGCACATCCACCCAACTCATCGCCCACGAGAGTTGGAGTAACGACTCGCAGCGCTGCGATACTGAAATGATTTCAGCCTCGGGTGGGATTCGAACCCGGGCCGCCGTAGAAGCGGCCGGGAGCTCTAACCACTGCGTCATAGAGTCATATGTGTGTGTGTGTGTGTGTGTGTGTGTGTGTGTGTGTGTGTGTGTGTGTGTGTGTGTGTGTGTGTGTGTGTGTGTGTGTGTGTGTGTGTTTGTGTGTGTGTGTGTGTGTGCGTGCGCGCGTGTATTCCTTATTCTTTTCCCATGAAGAACGACTGAACAACCCTTTTAATTTTCACGTGAGGACTTTCCCACCATTTTCAATGCCTGCTCCAAAACTCACAAATGAGTGAAACTATTTTCAAGAGGATAAGTTCCCGTTTCGCTAACCCCCCCCCTCCCCCAACGGTGCGATTTAAGAGAGCTGGGCAGTGCAGCCTGAATTATGTATTTGAGGCACAATATTTCACTCTGTTTAATCTCCAGTGCAATGGGCCGGATTTAATTGAGTTCACTTGAGGGAAGAGTAAAGAAGGTTGAGGTGGAAATTCGGTGAGGGAGAGATGGAGGGGAGAGGAGAGTGGGAAGGGAGGGGGGGAGAGGTAGGGGAAATGGGGGGGTGTATAATTCTTTTTTTTTGGGGGGGGGGAGTGAGGTATCACTCCCACGGGTTTTGTTTGGGCGTATACAGTAGGTGGTTTCTAAAATGTATATCCATCCATTATAAATATAAGTATGAGTGTGTGTGTGCGTGTGTGTGTGTGTGTGTGTGTGTGTGTGTGTGTGTGTGTGTGTGTGTGTGTGTGTGTGTGTGTGTGTGTGTGTGTGTGTGTGTGTGTGTGTGTGTGTGTGTGTGTGTGTGTGTGTGTGTGTGTGTGTGTGTGTGTGTGTGTGTGTGTGTGTGTGTGTGTGTGTGTGTGTGTGTGTGTGTGTGTGTGTGTGTGTGTGTGTGTGTGTGTGTGTGTTTGTGTGTGTGTTAGGGAGAGACATTGGGGGAAAGAAGTAGGGAGGTAGGTTGAAGAGAGGGAGGTATTGAGTGATGGAGATTGGGAGGGTAGTAGGGAGAGGGAGGGAGAGTAAAGAAGTAGTGGGGGAGAGAAGAGAGGAAGGGAATGATTGAAAGGAGGGAAGGAAGGGAGGAAGAAGGGAGGGAGGGAGGAAGGGGGGAGGGAGATAGGAAGGGAAATTGGGAAGGAGGGAAGAAGGGAGGGAGGTAGGAAGGCAAATAGAGTGAGAGGGAGGGAAGAAAGGAACTGGGAGGGGGAGGGAAGAAGAAAACAAGAGAAGAATTGAGAGGAGTACGTGAGTGTGAGTGAGTGAGTAATTGAATGAGTGAGTGAATGAGTGAGTCAGTAAGTGAGTTAGTGAGGTAGATAAAGTCTAGTTTGGAAGCTACCATTCTTTTGCATGTAGCTTAAAGTTGTTGGTATCCTGATATTACATCATATCCTTTTCTAAGCCATCCTCTTTACAAAGCTTCACCAATTACAGTTTTCTCTTGTTCCTTTGTATAGTTAAGAGTAAAATTTTATTTTTTACTTAATCTCGTTCTAGGCAACCCTGTTTATAAATGGTTTTACTTTGGTGCATTTCTAATGATGGTTTAGATGAAAGTCGTAGCAATTGCAAAAATTATATATAAATCACAATATTTTATAACACACAAAAAAAGTGTGTTTTCTAGCTTACGGCTGACAAGAGACTGGCTTACATCGTGTCCGACGCTCATATGCGCGGGAAAATATCAATTCATTTGGCGGAAAATACAAACATACTAATGGGAACCTACCAGGTGGCTTTGTATAGATACATACATTGACCAAATAAATATACATACTAAAACCTTAATATATGCTATTATTACATGGCTCGGCCACCACCTCTCGATGCCCTCATCGAGGAAACAAAACTAGTGGCAGGGAGTAGAGAAACAAAAGAAACACAATGGGATATAGGTACAACTACATACTAGCGCCAGTAAAATATATTGTGACGTAAATTGAAGGACGTCCTGGACATAAAACGAATACAATAAGACATACAACAATACAAGGGATAATAGGAAATATACAATAATCATACATTTGGCAGATAAGTATAATATATCTAATGAAAATATGTCATTTCTCCTTGGTTATAGCAAGTATAACCGAAGCTCTACATACCTAATTACATAATGTACGCCCTTAGGGGATATCAGTTACAATGAAAAAAATCACATGAATCACATATGTACACAATAGTCTCAGCCGACCATCAAGGTA
>NC_134782.1:56033645-56056145 GCF_046742065.1 Oratosquilla oratoria | reverse complement strand
TCAGAGCTCGTAGGTCCGATCTATGGGTAATGCTATGACCTTGCACACACACACACACCCAACTCCCCGCCCACGAGAGTTGGAGTAACACCCCTCAGCGCTGCGATACTGATATTATTTCAGTCCCGGGCGAGGATCGAACCCGGACCTCCGTAGTGGCAGGCCAGAGCTCTAACCACAGCGCCATGTGTGTGTGTGTGTGTGTGTGTGCGTGCGTGCGCGTGCGCGTGTGTGTAGGGGGAATAATATAATAAATGATTTTGCATTTGGGTAGCTCGCATTTCTCCCTAAAGCCTACAGAAGCCTCACCTCCCTCTTAAACTCCAAACCTCTCATGTTATGCACCAATAAATTCGAAATTGCGAGAAATAAGGGAATTAATGGAGGCCATTTTGTTTTTCCAAAATGGCTGCTTTGCGGTTCATTGTACGAGTATGTATGCGTGTTATCCCAAACTTGTGCCTTAACAACCGGTAAAACGGTCGCAAAAAAGCATTTGCTCAAATGCTTGTAATTCGAAAACCATCGTGTTTTTATTTACATATCATTTCATCATTCTAATTGACTTTTGTAATATGAATAAAGAATGATGTGATGAATATAGATATAATATTGCTAGATATAAATATAATGTAATATGAATAAAGTATAATAAAGTTATAATATAATGTATATGTGACATGGTAAATATTATAAAACATAAACTAATATGGATAAATGTATACAAACATAATATACAATAATTATAATTATAATGTAGCGTTTCATTACTCGGTTTTTATCATCTACGTAAAACAATTACTGAAAAACAACTTTGATTCTTTCGTTCAATGTAATACATAGTATCTAATATTTCACTGACCCCGACCAGTGTTTACATCCATAGCTTAAAGGAGAGATTGAAAGAGGCCAACAGAAAGAAGGGACAATATAACTTAAGCTGTTTTTTAGTATGCAATTATAAGACAATATGGTGTGACTCTGCTCCGTAGGGGGATGACTTAAAAAAAACTCCTTATGATACTGATCGCATAAAAATTATACAGTTAATACCCCGCGCTTGTTTGATGACGATAATTCTGTTTAATGTCGTAAAATCCCCCTATAAGGAGACTAGTACGGTGCCTCTTTACAGAGATCTTTGTAGCGTGGAATTTGATGAACCATGCCCTTGGTCCAACTTGCTAGGTCGTTACCTCGTTCGCCGCCGAAAGTAACGACGCTTTAACCCGCTCGGCTACCAATCATCCACTCACACAGGTACAATAAACATCCCTCTACTAATTCTGACCAAGGTCGTTAAAGCCTTTATTACTGTGATAAAACCTACATAATTTGGTCCTTTAGGAATCCATACCCATTTAGAAGATTAAACATTATTGTTCTTTTACTTGTTTGTTCTTGTGTTCTATAGCTGTTTTTCAGAACAAGAAATCAAGCTAGGAATTAGTTGTTATTATAGTTCTTGATATGGTAACAGACATTAGATATTTTGTTATGGTTCTTGTCAGATTATTTTATTCAGCAAGAGTAAAAATACGCGTCGAAATAGTTCTTGTTCCCACTAGATCAATAAAATCAAATGAAGACAGGTATAGAATGTAAATATTAGATATAAAAAAATAATACAGTGAACATGGAGGCGTGAGTGTTTTGTTTTCTATGGTACGGGAACCACATTGAAAAAAGAAGAAGAAGAAGAAGAAGATGAAGAAGAAGAAGAAGAAGAAGAAGAAGAAGAAGAAGAAGAAGAAGAAGAAGAAGAAGAAGAAGAAGAAGAAGAAGAAGAAGAAGAAGAAGAAGAAGAAGAAGAAGAAGAAGAAGAAGAAGAGGAAGAAGAAGAAGAAGAAGAAGAAAGAGAGGGCGAAGAAGAGGAAGAAGAAGAGAAGAAGAAAGAGAAGAAGAAGAAGAAGAAGAAGAAGAAGAAGAAGAAGAAGAAGAAGAAGAAGAAGAACAAGAACAACAAGAAGAAGAAGAAGAACGCGAAAAAGATGAAAAAGAAGAAAAAGAAGAAGAAGAAGAAGAAGAAGAAGAAGAACGCGAAGAAGAAGAAGAACGCGAAGAAGAACGCGAAGAATGCGAAGAAGAAAAGAAGAAGAAGAAGAACGCAAAGAACGCGAAGAAGACGAAGAAGAAGAGGAAGAAGAAGAAGAACGCGAAGAAGAAAAAGAAGAAGAAGAAGAAGAAGAAGAACGCAAAGAACGCGAAGAAGAAGAAGAAGAAGAAGAAGAAGAAGAAGAAGAAGAAGAAGAAGAAGAAGAAGAAGAAGAAGAAGAAGAAGAAGAAGAAGAAGAAGAAGTAGTAGTAGTAGTAGTAGTAGTAGTAGTAGTAGTAGTAGTAGTAGTGGTAGTAGTAGTAGCTATCCTCCCACACCTTACTTGCTAGAGGACCCACAGGAAGTCTAAGCACTCAGAGAATGTCCAGGCATTGCAACGGAGGATGGAAAAGTGGGAAAAGGGGGAAGTAGAGCAACTGTTGATGGAAGCGGAGGCTATCCAAGATAAACTCAACAAGGGCATCAACAGAAAGAAAAGTCCAGAAGACAAAGCCAGGAATTTTGCTGACAAGATGAGGCAGGGAAAGGTGGCGGCTGCCATGAGAACGCTCGCAGGGGAGAATGAAGATCCTGGAGTTCTACCCCTAAACGAGGAAACGATAAAGATCCTGAAAGAAAAACATCCAATAGCAAGACCAGCGAACCTGGACTCTAAATTCAATGGTGACTACCTTCCACCCCACAAGGTAGTTTTTGACAGCATCACAAGAGAAAGGATCTGGAACCTTGCTCTACACACCCAAGGAGCGGCGGGACCATCGGGATTAGATGCGTCTGGATGGAAATGTCTCCTTAGCACCAGCCTATTTGGAACGGCAGCGGTGGGACTGCAGGAGGCCATCGCTGGTTTGGCGAAGAAACTGGCGTCTGAAGACTGTCAGCACCTGGAGGCATACACAGCGTGTAGACTTATCCCGCTAGATAAGAAACCTGGCTGTCGCCCGATTGGTATAGGCGAGGTGCTAAGAAGAATAATAGGAAAAGCAATTATGGAAGTCGCGAAGGATGAGGTGCGAGAAGCGGCTGGCAACCTGCAGGTGTGCGCAGGGCAACAGGCGGGTTCTGAGGCTGCAGTCCACGCCATGAGAAAAATATTCGAGGAACCAGACTGCGAAGCAGTCCTATTAGTCGATGCATCAAACGCATTCAACAACTTAAATAGAGAGGCTACCATACACAACATCAAAATTAAATGCCCAGTATTGGCCAAGTATGTGGAGAACACATACAGAGAACCTGCAAACCTATTTGTCACCAGCAGGGCGGAGAAGAAAGAATCGAAAGTGGAGATCATCAAATCAGCGGAAGGCACCACTCAGGGAGACCCGGTGGCCATGGCAATGTATGCGCTCGGTCTTATGCACCTGCAGCAGAAGATACAATATGAGGACACCGGGGTCAAACAGGTAGCATACGCAGATGATCTCACGGGCGCAGGAAAAGTAGCTGACCTAAAAAAGTGGTGGGATCTGGTGTTGGCACACGGCCCGGGCTTAGGTTACATTCCGAATGCAAAGAAATCTGTCCTCATAGTGAAGCCAGAGTACTTTAACAATGCCAGAATCCTCTTTGAGAACAGTGAAGTGAAGGTAACAAAGGAGGGGGAAAGACATCTCGGTGCAGTGATCGGCTCAGAATCCTTTAAAAACCAATATGTTGAAAAGAAAGTTAACGAATGGGTGGCGGAAGTTAGGATTCTAGCCAACTTTGCAAAGACCGAACCGCAGGCGGCATATGCCGCATTCATATATGGTGTGAAACATAAGTGGAACTACATATCAAGGACGGTACCGAACATCACCGACCTACTAAGACCCCTTGAAGAAACCATCAGAAACGAGCTAATACCGGCCATCACCAACGGACGGACAATAAACGAAGAGGAAAGAAAACTTATGGAACTTCCACCTAGATTGGGAGGGCTAGGTATCTCCAACCCGCTAAACCTTGCCGACACAGAACACCGAAACTCCATGAAACTCACGTCCTCATTGACAAAAAACATCGTGTCACAAGATCAACGGAAGGAGACTATCATGGAGGAGGTTAGGGAAATTAGAAGAAACATTTCAAAGGGAAGGGAGGAGAGGCAGAAGGAGGAACTTCAAGCACTTCTAGCTCGGCTATCGAATTATATAAAAAGAAAGATAACAATGGCGCAGGAAGTTGGGGCGTCTAATTGGCTGACAGCACTACCAATCAGGGCAAAGGGATTCACCCTAAACAAAAGAGAATTCACGGATGCCATTGCCCTGAGGTATGGATGGCCATTAGGAGGGCTGCCTAACAGATGCTCCTGTGGTGTACAATTTACTACAGACCATGCAATGATATGCAAGCAAGGTGGATTTATTTGCATGCGACACGATGAGGTAAGAGATCTCACTGCCCAAATGCTTCAGGAGGTGTGCAAGGATGTGACTATCGAACCAACATTACTCCCACTAGGAGGGGAGAACTTCAGATACCGCACGTCCAACACATCAGATGAAGCAAGAGTGGATGTCAGCGCAAGAGGTTTCTGGACACGGGGACAATTGGCTTTCTTTGACATGCGAATATTTGATCCGATGGCCCCCTGTTACAGCAACCTAACTATTGAGGCATCCCACTCTCGGAACGAGCATGAGAAGATCAGGATGTACGAGGAGCGCATACAGAATGTAGACCAGGGCTCATTCACTCCTATAACCTTTACGACTTCAGGTGGGATGGGTCCTAGAGCAAAGGCATTCTACGCTCGGCTGGCTGAGGTAATGGCTGAAAAGAAACAACAACCAAAAAGCAGCATTGTTTCATGGATGAGATGTAGACTATCATTCTCACTCCTAAGATCAGCCCTCTTGTGCCTGAGAGGTACCAGGTCCCCACCACCCAAATCAACACATATACAAAACCTGGATTTTGAGCAGACGGTGGTTGACAGTAGGATAAATGAACTTTTGTACTAGGCATTATTAAAAATAAATAAATAAATAAACAAATGAAAGGGTCGTCGACCACAGACATAGGCGGGAGAGCCGCCAAAGAACTGTGTCTGTTGTACACAGACCCCGCCGCTTCCACCCCACATTTCCAAAATGTTGGAGGTCGTATTTAAAAAAAAAAAAAAAAAAAAAAAGTAGTAGTAGTAGTAGTAGTAGTAGTAGTAGTAGTAGTAGTAGTAGTAGTAGCAGTAGCAATATATGAAGAACAAAATTAACGAATGGGTGGTGGAAGTAAGGCTACTAGCCAACTTTGCAAAGACTGAACCGCAGGTGGCATATGCCGCATTTATGTTTGGTGTTAAACATAAGTGGAATTATATTCTAAGGACGGTACCGAACATCACCGAACTATTAAGTCTTCTTGGAGAAACTATCAGAAGTGAGCTAATTTCGGCCATCATCAAAGGGCGGACACCAAATGAAAAAGAAAGAAAACTTATTGAACTTTCACCAAGAATGGGAGGGTTAGGGATCACAAACCCACTAAATCTTGCCAACATAGAATACCAAAACTCCCTGAAACTCACGTCCTCCCTGACAAACAACATCTTTTCACAAGATCAACAGGAGACTAACGTGGAGGAAATCACAGAAATCAAAAGAAACATATCAAAGGGAAGGGAAATGAGGCAGATGGAGGAGCTTTGCACTCTATTAGATCAGCTATCCAGTAGTATGAAAAGAAATATAGCAATGGCACAGGAAAATGGGGCGTCCAATTGGCTGACAGCACTACCAATCAGGGCAAAGTGATTCAACCTAAACAAAAGAGAATTCACGGATGCCATTACCTTGAGGTATGGATGGCCATTGGAAGGGTTGCCTAACATATGGTCCTATGGTACACATTTTAATCCAAACCATGCGATGATATGAAAGCAGGGTGGATTCATTTGCATGAAACATGACGAGATAAGGAATCTCACTGCCCAGATGCTTCGGGAGGTATGCAAGGAAGTGATCATCGAACCAGCATTAATCCCACTAGGAGGGGAGAACTTCAGGCATCGCACATCCAACACCTCAGTTGAAGCACGGGTGGATGTCAGCGCAAGAGGTTTCTGGACACGGGGACAACTGGCCTTTTTGACATGCGAATATTTGACCCGATGTCCCCTGTTACAATGACCTAAATATTGAGGCGTCCCACTCCCAGAACGAGAATGAGAAAATCAGGATGTACGAGGAGCGTATACAAAATGTAGACCAGGGCTCATTCACTTCGATAACCTTTACGACTTCAGGTGGTGATGAGTCCAAGAGCAAAGGCATTTTACGCTCGTCTGGAAGAGGTGATGGCAGAAAAGAAACAGCAACCAAAAAGGACCATGTTATCGTGGATGAGATGTAGACTATGATTCCCATTCTTAAGATTAGTCCTCTTATGCCTGAGAGGTACCAGATTCCCATCGCCTAAACCAGTACATGTACAAAACCTAGATTTTAAACAGACTGTGGCGTAGATAGTAGGATAAATGAACTTCTATATTAGGCTTCATTAAAGTTAAATAAAAAAAAAAATAAATACAAAAGGGTAGTCGACCACAGTCATTGGCGAGAGGGGACAATGAACTGTGTGTGTGTGTGTGGGGGTGGGGAAACAGATCCTGACTGCTTTACCACAAAGTTCCACGAAGATGGAGGTCGTTAAAAAAGTAGTAGATTATTCATACGAAAAAAGTAGTAGTGGTAGTTGTAGTAGTAGTAGTAGTGCTAGTAGCAGCAGCGGCAGCAGCAGTAGTAGGGGTAGTAGTAGTAGTAGTAGTTGTAGTAGTAGATGATGAAAAACTATTTGAAATACCAGAAGAAGAAAAGGAAGAAGAAGAAGAAGAAGAAGAAGAAGAAGAAGAAGAAGAAGAAGAAGAAGAAGAAGAAGAAGAAGAAGAAGAAGAAGAAGAAGAAGAAGAAGAAGAAGAAGAAGAAGAAGAAGAAGAAGAAGAAGAAGAAGAAGAAGAAGAAGAAGAAGAGAAGAAGAAGAAGAAGAAGAAGAAGAAGAAGAAGAAAAAGAAGAAGAAGAAGAAGAAGAAGAAGAAGAAGAAGAAGAAGAAGAAGAAGAAGAAGAAGAAGAAGAAAAAGAAGAAGAAGAAGAAGAAGAAGAAGAAGAAGAGGAAGAAGAAGAAGAAGAAGAAGAAGAAGAAGAAGAAGAAGAAGAAGAAGAAGAAGAAGAAGAAGAAGAAGAAGAAGAAGAAGAAGAAGAAGAAGAAGAAGAAGAAGAGGAAGAAGAACGCGAAGAAGAAGGAGAAGAAGAAGAAGAAGAACGCGAAGAACCAGAAGAAGAAGAAGAACGCGATGAAGAAGAAAAAGAAGAAGAAGAAGAACGCGAAGAAGAAGAACGTGAAGAAGAAGAAGAAGAAGAAGAAGAAGAAGAAGAACAAGAAGAAGAAGAAGAAGAAGAACAAGAAGAAGAAGAAGAACAAGAAGAAGAAGAAGAAGAAGAAGAAGAAGAGGGATGAAGAAGAAGAAGAGGAAGAAGAAGAAGAAGAAGAAGAAGAAGAAGAAGAAGAAGAAGAAGAAGAAGAAGAAGAAGAAGAAGAAGAAGAAGAAGAAGAAGAAGAAGAAGAAGAAGAATTAGTAGTAGTAGTAGAAAAAGAAGAGGAAGTAGTATTAGAAGAAGAGAAGATAGTAGAAGTAGTAGTAGTAATTAACTTAAAAAGGCTCTCGTCGCCTTATGTCGGAATAGCTTCGAACCGAACAATGAGTGACTGTTTTGATTGGAATATTGGCAGTTTTAATGAATGATTGTTCTCACCAATTGGATTAAGTCCTTTTAGTGGGTAACAGTAATCATACGAAATTAAATTACTTTAATGAGGCATAATAAATATTCTGTTCATAAAATGATCCATCGGAGATTGGGGAAAGCATGATATATGTATAATAATTTGAAAATTTTGTATAACTCCAGACTGGCTTAGAACACAAGTCTTGTTAGTACGTGGAAATGATGACTCTATGATGCTGAAAAAAAAAATCCTTCTTGGGTTGTAAGCCCCTCCAATATTCCTCACCATCCCAGCATATTTCCACCATCAACACACACACACACACACACATCATCATCATCATCATCATCATCATCATCATCATCATCATCATCATCATCATCATCATCATCATCATCATCATCATCATCATCATCATCATCATCATCATCATCATCATCATCATCATCATCATCATCATCATCATCATCATCATCATCATCATCATCATCATCATCATCATCATCATCATCATCATCATCATCATCATCATCATCATCGTCATCGTCATCGTCATCGTCATCGTCATCATCGTCATCGTCATCGTCATCATCATCATCATCGTCATCGTCATCGTCATCGTCATCGTCATCGTCATCATCATCATCATCGTCATCGTCATCGTCATCGTCATCGTCGTCGTCGTCGTCGTCGTCGTAACCTTACTCGCTGCTCCTGGTCGGTTGGTCCCCTTCAGTAGTACTTCCTCCCACCGCTAGGAGTCCATCCTTCTCTCCCTCCTTCCCTCCCTCCCTCCATCTCACCATCCCGACGTTCGTCCTTCCCTCCGCTGGTCCTTCCATCCCTCCCTCCAGCCGTCTGTCCGTCCACCTTTCCGTCCGCCTTTCCGTCCGTCCGTCCTTCCGTCCTTCCTTCCTTCCGTCCGTCACTCCTATTCCTCCCCCAACCCTTGTCCTTGCTATCACACTTCTCATGTCATCATCCCAACAATCTGTCTTCCCCTATTGATGAAATCCCTTTACAACTGGGAATCTCCCGCTCCATACAACGACTTCGGTTCGCGGTTGGCCCGTGAATGACATTTCCAATTTTCTTGGTGGAAGGGATGCGATCGTGGGCCTCCGGCTGCAAATAGAACGTCGTGCCCATTAAGCCAGCGGGGTGCGAGGGTGAATGCTGAAGAGTGAAGAGAGAAAGAGAAGAGGCAAGGAGGAGGAGTAAAGGTTTAAGGTGGGATAGGAGTACCGTGAATGATCTGAAATGGAAAGGAAAATTTGGGAGGATAAGTTAGGTCAAGATGGAATGGTCGACAGGTCGCACAACTATAGACACATACACACACACACGCGCGCGTGCACACACACACACACACACACACACACACACACACACACACACACACACACACACACACACACACACACACACACACACACACACACACACACACACACACACACACACACACACACACACACACACACACACACACACACACACACATATGTGGCTTTGGCGAGCGGCGTGGATGGCAAGTGCGTGGAGGCGATCTCAAACAGCCGGAGCCTTTCTGTTTTTTATTTGTGTAGAGAAAAATCCCGCTCTCATAGGGAGCATAAACCTATATATACATTGCTCGTGGCAGGGTTGCAGACGAGGTATTTATATACATAACGCTGTTTACCAGCGAGATAATACATTTAAATGATCTTTACATGATTTATATAATTAAGAAGATAATACATAGTTGGTGATATTGTACAATGGTATCCGAACTTGGATAGGAGAGAAATGCCTTAAGGATTAATTTATTATGAAGTGGCAATTTCATGGTTGTCAGGCGTCAGAGTTTTCTGCACAGCTGTGGTTTGCTTAGGGAGGTCACAACCCAGGATGACGATAGAAATTGACCGCGTCTGACCCTTGCGTTTCTAATGAGGTCAAAGAATACCACTTAACTCCTAGCGTGGTGCAGCGAGATGCACAGCATAGTATAGCATATGCGTGAGCCGATAGATGACGTGTAGAGGCTGTAGATGTTACAAGGTAGAATACGGTAGTAGATTACGCTGTCTAGAAGTTATAGTTGTCTATAACATGGCTCGGCATGCTACCAGTGGCCGGTCTCGCGACACATTCTGTCTTCGGAATGTCCACATCGAACTTGGAGTACGAACTGTAAGAAGGAGATAGAAAAGGGGTGTGCCTAGGTGAAGGTGTTGACCTTCCCTGAGTGGCAATGGTGATCTGCACAGACAGAAATAGATACTTTTAATGGTATGATATGGCTGAGAGAGAATGAGATTTTTTTCTTAAACTAGATGCCTAAATTTTGGGGCCAAGCGAGGCTTACACAATTCTATTTCTGAGGCTATAACGGGGTGTAGGGATCGGTGGAGTGGTAGAGGTGTTTGTGTCTAGTGTCTCGGTTGTGTCTCCATGTCGAGACCTCTGGGAACTCGTTTGATATTGTCTAAGTGTAGGATAGCCTCTGTGAGTTCTCGTAGGTGGAAGGCTTTTATCTTATTATGAGGTAGTGTTTCGATGACACGGAAAGGACCAAAGAATTTGGGAGAGAGTTTTGATGTGGGTTGGTGGTTGGTGGTTGGTGTTGTATACAATGTCACCTACAGAAACATTACAATCCCTAGAGTGAGCGTTTGCCAATCTAATCATATCCGCTTTTGAGAGAGTCAGTAACTCATGTACTCTCTTGAAAAGAGTGTTGAAATTAGTCAGAGTGACTTTGACGTAGTCGTTGAAATCATACACAGGAGGGGGATCTGACGTGAGGAGATCGTACGGCATTTTCTTATCTGACCCAAACAAAACAAAATGGGGCGATTCTGAGATTGATCTATTTATTGCGCTGTTTATGCAGGCTTGTATCATAGGTATGTGTTCATCCCAAGATGAGCGTATGTCTGTGGCAAGGTGTCTTAATGTGTTGAGGATCTTCCGATTTTGACGTTCAACGAGTCCATTTGAGCTGGGGTGGTATGGTATGGTGTTACATTTGGTAATGTTGAAATGTTGGCAGATATTGGTGAGAATGTCGTTATTGAATTCAGTGCCATTGTCTGAGATGAGAGTCTTTGGTGTGGTGTAGGGGCAGATGACGTTGTTGATGATGGTCTGAGCTACACTTTTGGCTGTCTTGTCCGCTAAAGAAGAGAGAATGCAGAAACGAGAGAAATGGTCAATGCAGACGAAGAGGTACTGGTTTCCATTTGAAGTGAGTGGTAATTGTAAGCGCTTGTTTTAGATTGTGGAAAGCTGTGTGGTGTTCAGGTGTCCAGTTAAAGGGAGTATCCTTTTTGAGAAGGGCTGTTAATGAGACTGCCATGTAAGCATCGCCTTCAATGAAACGTCTGTAGAAACCTGATAAACCTAGAAATGACTTTACGTGTTCGGTAGAGGTAGGGGGTGGAAAGTCTAGTACAGCCTTAACTTTGTCCTGAGAGGTGATGACACCTTGAGAGCTTATGGCGTGTCGTAGGAAACGTATTTCCTTTTTGAGGAAGGAACACCTCTTGAGTTTGAGTTTGAGACCTGCCGCGGCTAACCTTGAGAGGACAGTTTCAAGTGTGGAAAGGTGTTCTGTGAGTGACTTTGAGGCAATGATTATGTCGTCCAAGTAAATAAAAACTGTTTTCCTATGAGTCCTTCTAGAACTTTGTATATTAATCTCGTGAACACTGAGGGAGCAGGAACGAGTCCCATGGCCAACCTTTTGAAGTGGTAGTGGCCCGTATTGGTACTAAAGGCTGTTAGTGATTTTGAGTCATCATCGAGAGGTATTTGGAAATACCCTGACATGAGGTCGAGAGTTGAGAAAACAGTATTGTGTTCACCGATGGAATAGAGGATGTCTTGCAAATGAGATATCGGGTATCTTTCTGCAATAGTGTGTTTATTGAGCTCACGAAAGTATACAACAGGTCGGAATGATTCATCGTGTTTTGGAAGAACGAAGAGAGTGAAATTCTAAGGGGATAGACTGGGTTCTATAATGTCTTGGGCGAGCATGTCTGCAATGATGTTGTCAACAATGTTTCGTTTACTATGTGACAGACGGTATGATGGTATGTGCAGTGGTTTTGCATGCTGTCGAAGTGATATGTGATGTTCTATTATGTTTATGAGACATGGTGGTTCACCTGGGATTGCAATGGCGTGCCTGTACGTGTTCATGAGCCTAAGGAGATCTGTTTTTGTTTCTGGAAAATCTGTGTTATTTATGTGAGCTGCTTGGATGGATTCCTGCGTGTTCTGTTCTCCGGTGTTGATAGTGCATACGTGCTGTATGTTGTCTTGCTCGATTATGTGTACTGGAGCTGGGTATATGGTAAAATCACAAATGTTTGTGCCTTTGTTAAGGTAAAGAGGTGCATTTGTGTAGTTTGCCACAATGATGGTTGTGTGTGCTTTGTCATATGTGTTTGATATGGCGGATAGGAAACACCAGATACGCGGCAAGTGTCCACGATGCAGAGGACATCTGAGTTTGGAGCCTGAAAGACACGAACTTTGAGCTTTGTGTACTCACGAGGATACAGTGTTTTGTCACTGATTACGACTGCGTGAGAATTTGTGAGAGTGATTTGCAAGACGGTTGTGTATTCCATTGTGAGCTCAGGGATGTCTGTGGAGACGTCGTTTCTTTTGTTTGCGAGCCGATTTTGACCTATGCGCTGACAGTTTGTGTCTGTTCCGTGTGTGTGTTGAGGTACTCGGGTGAGTGATGGGAGTGGGCGTGTCCGCTGTGAGTGTCACTTGTGCGTTTGCTTCAACATTTGTTTCACCTGTTGTTGCATGCTATTGCTCGGCCAAGTGGATGTTTGTAACATGCGTGTTTGGTGTTTGGGCATGCGTGTCGGCTGTGTTCAGAGCAGGTAAGAAGTGGTTATTGTAAACAATACCGTGTTTAGCAGGGTAGATGGTTATGTGATTGTCTTGCATCCTTGTCAATCCTATGAAAATGTCCGCAGGAAATACTGCTTCAGCTACGTATACTGTCGTGGTAATGGGAGGGGAGTTTCCATGCAGTGAGATGTCTAAGTCGATCTTGCCAATGATGGGGAAGGGGACTCCGTCTACGTTAGCTAACGTTTTATCCGTGAGTTCTAGAATCGTTACCCTACGGTGTCTGAACCTAAACTGGTCGAAGGTAAGTTTTGACATGACGTTTACGGGATAGCCTGTGTCCAGAAAGAGTACTTGCGGGATGTTGTTGACAGTGGCTTGAAGTGTCATAGAAGATGGGGATGGTCGAGAGGCTGTCATCGTGAGTACCGGTAAGGGGAGGGGGGGTGGTTGACTGGGTCTCGTGGTATGTGTGTGTCACCATGAGACGATAGTCATATCGTGTTTTGTTTGTTTGTGTTGCCGCTAGTCGGGTGTTGGGGAGACGCGTATGAAGTGTGGTTTTGAGATTTTGGAACGCGACATTGGTTTGTGTCATGAAAAGATGGGCCGTGGTATTGGGAGTAGTTTGTCGGTTGTCTTTAGTAACACCTGCTTGTGCTATGTCCCAGTTTGTTGCAGATAGTGCAAAAAAAGGGTGTTAACTTGTGAGATTTGTGCTATTGAGGTTGTTTGTGTGATGGCGACGATTTGTTGATGGATCTGGGTTTTTGCCGTTGTCGTGTTTGAAAACTTCCTAGAGAAATCTACGAGCGTTGTGTCTGGAGCTAAAGGTATGGTGGCCATTTTCTGCAGTGTTTCTGGGTGACGTTGCGCTATCAGTCTAAGGCAGGGGTTCTCAACCTCTTTCCTTATGTATCCCGTTCTTATGAACTGCTGTTCTATATCCTCGTAGAAATCCTATCACTAGTGAATAGAACCCTAGTGTATCCACTAAGTATTACTAGTTTTCGATTTGTGGTTCTATTTGTGAACCACTGTGGCCCACAATGAGTCATTGAACCACAGGTTGAGAACCACTGGTCTAAGGTAACCAAAGAGTGAGAGTGCGTTATCTAAGATAACTGTGGGAAGATGTGAGTGCGTCTCTGAGTTTCTGCTTGAAATCGCTTGCGATTTTGACTGCTCGTTCCTTGGTGGTGTAAGGGCCTGTGTTAATTGTCTTGCTGAGTGTGTATAGGGGAGAGAGAGCCTAATTGTTCGTATGCAGCGAAGTATTTCCTGAACTGATCTACGAATTGGTCGTATGTTTGTGTTTGATTGAATGCGTCTGAGTGTACAATGTCACTGGCTAAGATGTCATTAAAGTTAATTCTTGATTTGAGAACTGCTATCCTTGTCTTGTCGTCCTTGACTTGTGTACGCTGTATTTCTGAATTTAAGTCATCTAACAGAGTGTGAAGGGCGATGTTGGTCCCGTCAAACTTCGGAAGAGTATTGTCATGCTTAATGAGTGTGAGTAAATTTGTAGCAGAGCGTTGTATATATGGTTGGTTGACTGTGGAATCTATGTTATGTTTGCTTGTGGACTCTGTGTTATTTTCGTTGAGGGTTGCCATCTTGGAGCGTATGTTGTAAGAGTGTGATATTTTGGGTTGTGAATTGGTCATGCAACTTTTGTACTTTAAAAATGAAAAAAATCACTTGAAAAATAAGGCTTGAAAAAATATGCGAAAAAATCACATAAATGCCTTCATTTGGAACTCACTCACGCTACTGACAGAGCTAGGCTTAGCCCAAAAATTTAAGCATCTATTTACAGACCAATGGATATGATGCGATGGTGAAATGGTTTCGAAGAGGTGGGTGAATGACCGATGAATTGGTGCAATGGTGCGGAAAAGATGTAATTATATCACAACAAAGTAATGTCGTAGCACATTGGTAAAATGATACTAAAGACTCACTTTCGGAGAAGAATAAGCGAAAATAAAAAGATCTGTATATTTCGATCACTAACTGTGATCCTCTTCAGCAGATGTGAATTACAGAGTGGAGAACAACAAGTACTTATACAGAAGTAGTGAGGTAAGCAGGAAGGGACGGGGGCTCAGGTCACGTGTCTTTCAGGCAGAAACAGAGAGAGTGGCAGGCAGAGACAGAAATAGGAACAGAGACAGAGACAGAGACATAGAGACAGGTACAAAGACAAAGACAGGCAGAAATAGAGACACAGAGACAGAAATAAAGACAAAGACAGGCAGAGAGAGAGGCAGAGACAGAGACAGACAGAGGCAGAAAGACACAGACAGGCAGAGACAGATATAGGGACAGAGACGAAATCTGTCAATTGAGTCATACACAGTGACGACGTGTAGATACGCCCACATTCTTACTTTGGCTATGTTAATCCTATCTGTCCAGCTTCCAGTCAGACGCCCAGTTCATCCCGTAATCTCCAGGATAAACAAGGTTAAGACTTGATACTTGATATACAGTGGGATATAATTATGTATAATGGGGTACGATATGTTAGATGATGTTCTATGGAGTACAATGGGGTACAATGGGGTCAAATTATGGTACAATGTGTTACAATGGGTTATTATAGGTTACAATGGGTATAAAGTGATATAATGGGGTACAATGAATCATGATAGGTTACGATGTGAGTACAATGGAGTACAATGGGCTACAATGGGGTTTAATGGGTTAAAATGAAAGTACAATGAGTTACGATGGGGTACAGGGAAGTACCATGGAGCATAATGGTGAATCATAAGGACCTTATGAATATGAATGTTTCGCTCAGTATTAATGTATATTTCACAAAGGACGAACTTAAAAAAAAAAGACGAATTGTTATGAGGATAAAATCGAAATGAAAATAACTCAAATTGTGAGAAAATTAAAGAAAGAAATATTTAGTTACTGTAGTTGTTTCTTTAGCCTCAAGTAAAGATGGCAAGCCCTTTCCTACATGCTGTTGTGGAAATAAAGTTGAGGCATATATGGTATTAAGAAGGACTTACAAACTTACAGAGGTTTAGGGAAAAGGAAAGAGTTCTTGTACGTAAAGATCTTAGAAATTTTTGAGTTTTCGGAGACGTGAAATTTTTTACTAAATTGCAAATGTAGAATGTGTAGAACACATTTGACAAGTGATTGAAAGGTCGATGATGTATTTGGGCCTTTTCTATCATATAGTGCTATAATACTTCATTCATATGAAGGGAAGCTTTGAACGTAAATGGGTTGAAAATATGAAACTTTTGAAAACGAAAATTGCAGTCGTTTGGGATGGGATTTTCGTTACTGTTATGACGTTATGTCGTCAAGTCAGTGTGGAAAGCAACGACATCAACATCATTACAGCTGATAAGATAAAAAACGAGGAAGGAAAGGACATAAACGAAACTAAGAAGAATAAGAAAGGAATTGAGCTGTGAGGAAAAAGAATCAGAATCAGAAGAAGAAGAAGAATAAAATAGGATTGTGTTGTTACATCAAAGAAGCTGAGATTAAAAGGAAAAATAAAAAAGGGAAAGAAAAAAAAAATAGGAAGGAGACTGTGATGCACCGAAAGACGGAGGGCAACAACACAACAACAACAAAAATCATGTGACACAAAGAAACAAACATAGAAACAGGAACTAAGATGACAACATTAAACTGAGGAAATATTTGCATAAAGAAGATACCCCCCCCCCCCATAAACCTGAGACACGCGGAAAATTATATATATAAAGAAAAGAGGGCCAAGCCAGCTCAGAGACGAGAAGATTAGGTTGTCTTCACTGTGTGAGGTGCAGTGGAAGATTAATGGTTGGGGGTAAGGACGAATGGGGGAGACGGACTAGTGGTTCTGAGGGGTAGGGGGATTATGGGGAACTTTGGGAAAGCATCTAGAACAGCGGTTCTTAACCTTATTCAGTGCCCGTACCCCTTGATATTTCAGAAAAAAAATTCTAGTACCCCCATCCAATACAAATACAATACAAACATATGATAGTGATACAAACCTTACTTTGGTTTCTCATTGTAAATATACATTACCATTGCGCTGGCTATCATGTCTCGTACTCCCAGGTTCAAGGTTTTGTACCTCTTTGGGGTACAGGTACCCTAGGTTAAGAACAACTGATCTAGAAGAAGTATAGGGGTGTAGTGGTTTTTGAGGGGGATTTGATAAGGTGAGAATGAGAAAACTAGAGGGGTTGGTGTTGGGGATATGTGTAGAGGAAGGATGGGGGTGTAATGATTTTGAGAGGTGGGTTTGTAAATTGAAAGGTTAGGGGGATGTTGGCGAGTAGGCATATAGAGAATTAAATATGTCTTACTACTGTAAACATCCTAAGCAGTTCCGTGGTATATCAGATGTATGCAAAGATCATTGTAACTTTAGAGTATTACATGTATATCTATGAAAAGTCGATCTTGTAAGATAAGAGGGATATTTGTTGAAATGAATATTTACTACAATAACAATTTCGAAAATGTTATTTATACATTTCAGAGACATCAAGGGTATGGCTTGAATATCTAAAAGAATGCACCTGAGAAAGAAATATGTGAAGGGGAAGGTATGAAGGAGGAGGAGGAGGAGGAGAGAGGAGGTAGGGATGAGGAAGGTGGAAGGAGGAGGGAGGAAGGAGGAGAGAGAAAAAAGTAGAAGAAAGGAGGAGGGAGGAGGGAGGAGGGAGGAGAGAGAGGACAGAGGAAGGATTTATGGTGATGAGATATTTTGAGGAGAAATTGAATGATGAGATAACTGTCAGAGAATAGAGCCAACGAAAAAGGGTTGACCGCATTTGCAGTCCTTTTAACCGCATTTAAAACCACTCTCACACTTGATATATATCTTTCACATATCTAATACAAATTGTTTGTCAGTGTGTGTGCGTGTGTTTTTTTTTTGTGTGTGTGTGTGTGTGTGTGTGTGTGTGTGTGTGTGTGTGTGTGTGTGTGTGTGTGTGTGTGTGTATTAACTTGGTCTTTGGATCACGTGTTGGACTCGTGATCGACAGCTATTTCCCTCCTGGAAGAGAGCTCAGAGCTCGTAGGTCCGATCTATGGGTAATGCTATGACCTTGCACACACACACACACACAACTCCCCGCCCACGAGAGTCAGAGTAACGACCCGAGGCACAGCGATACCGAAATAATTTCGGCCCTGGGCAGGATTCGAACTGGCTACTGGGAGCACTTCTGCTTCCCAGTTCAGCGCTCTACCAACCGTGCCACCGTGTGTGTGTGTGTGTGTGTGTGTGTGTGTGTGTGTGTGTGTGTGTGTGTGTGTGTGTGTGTGTGTGTGTGTGTGTGTGTATTCACTTGGTCTTTGTATTCACTTGGTCTTTGGATCACGTGTTGGACTCGTGATCGACAGCTATTTCCCTATGGGTAATGCTATGACCTTGCACACACACACACCCCCAACTCCCCGCCCACGAGAGTTGGAGTAACACCCCTCAGCGCTGCGATACTGATATTATTTCAGCCCCGGGCGAGGATCGAACCCGGACCTCCGTAGTGGCAGGCCAGAGCTCTAACCACAGCGCCATGAGAGGTGTAACCACAGCGCCATGTGTGTGTGTGTGTGTGTGTGTGTGTGTGTGTGTGTGTGTGTGTGTGTGTGTGTTTGTGTGTGATTTACCATGGCCTTGGATCATATATTGGACTCGTGGTCGACAGCTATTTCCCTCCCGGAAGAGATCTCAGAGCTCATATATGACCGATCTATTAGTAATGCTGTGATCTTACACGCACACACACACATCCAACTCCCCGCCCACGAGAGCTGGAATAACGACTCGCAACGTAGCGATACTGAAATTATTTCAGTCATGGGCGGGATTCGAACCTGGACCGCAGTAGTGGCGGCCACGATCGCTACTACTGCGCCGTCAAGTCGTGTGTGTGTGGGTGCGTGCGTGCGTGCGTGCATTCGTGTGTGTACGTGTGTGTGTGTGTGTGTGTGTGTGTGTGTGTGTGTGTGTGTGTGTGTGTGTGTGTGTGTGTGTGTGTGTGTGTGTGTGTGTGTGTGTGTGTGTGTGTGTGTGTGTGTGTGTGTGTGTGTGCGTGTGTGTGTGCGTGCGTGCGTATGTGTTTGTGCATGCGTGTGTGTGTGTGTGTGTGTTTGTTTGTGTGTGTGCATGCGTGTGTGTGTGTGTGTGTGTGTGTGTGTGTGTGTGTGTGTGTGTGTGTGTGTGTGTGTGTGTGTGTGTGTGTGTGTGTGAGTGAGTGATTCACCTTGGTCTTTTGGATCACATGTTGGACTCGTGATCGACAGCTATTCCCCCCCCCCCTCCGAAGAGAGCTCAGAGCTCGTATGACCAATCTATGAGAAATGCTATGACCTTACACGCACACACCCCTGAACTCCCCGCCCACGAGAGTTGGAGTAACGACTCAAAGCGTATCGATACTGATATAGTTTCAGGCCTGGGCAGGATTCGAACCAGGTACCTTCCGTTACCGCCATACAAATAGTCTGGGACTCTACCAACCGCGCCACCGAGGCGTGCGTGGTTGCGTGCGTGTGTGTGTGTGTGTGTGTGTGCGTGTGTGTGTGTGTGTGTGTGTGTGTGTGTGTGTATATGTCTGTCTGTCTGTCTGTATCTGTTTGTGTCTGTGTGTGTGCGTGTGTATGTGTGTATGTGTGTTTGCGAGTGTGTACAAAGAATTAAATAAACATATCAGACAACCTTTATTGTTTCATATGCATAGAAAGTCTTCATAAAAGTCTTTTCTTATATCTGAAACCCGTAAAGATATGCAAAACTAAATTTAGTTACCCGTAATCAAACCATCTCCATGTCGCGTTGAATCAAAGGCAAAAGTGGGATAAAACATTACCAACACAATAAAACAAACTCATATGTCTCCCGTCTCTCTTTTCTTGCTAATCAGGATCGCCAAGAGTTGGGAAATTATACTGATAAAATGAAGTAAAAAAGAAGAATGATACATTTTATTTTAGAGATATAGCGATACATGACAATTTCATATAATAATCAAGAAGCTATTTATTCTCGACCAAAAAAATAGTATTATCATAAAAATAAAACACTACCTTTGAATGAAAAAATACCTAATAATAGAAATAGAGTGTATACACTGTTGAGACAAATAAACAAATAAATAAAAAAAAATGTTAATTGACCAATAGTTTAATTAATTTTCCCCCTACCATGTAGTATGCGCTGAAACTATCAGTTGTTTTAAAAAACGATTAGACAACTTTATGGACGGGGATGACAGGTGCTGATGGATACGGAGCTGCCTAGTGTAGGTCTTATGGTCTCTTGCAGTCTCCTTCATATGTTCTTATGTTCTTTGTTCTATACAAAACCTGATACTGCTGCTTAGAATCATAAAAGATCATTTAGCTTCTGTCAAAGTAACGACACACACTTCATGTAGTGTATCTTTGTATAAATGTTCCTGTGCGTCTCGCATGTGCTCGTGAGTGGCGTGGTCGCGTGACCAAAGGCACATGTGGGGACCATTTCCGTCGTCAGATCTCACCCCCCCCCCACCCATCTGCTATTTCCAGGGTGCCAATTGTCCTGATACTGCTGCTTAGAATCATAAAAGATCATTTAGCTTCTGTCAAAGTAACGACACACACTTCATGTAGTGTATCTTTGTATAAATGTTCCTGTGCGTCTCGCATGTGCTCGTGAGTGGCGTGGTCGCGTGACCAAAGGCACATGTGGGGACTATTTCCGTCGTCAGATCTCACCCCCCCCCACCCATCTGCTATTTCCATGGTGCAAATTTTCCTGATACTGCTGCTTAGAATCATAAAAGATCATTTAGCTTCTGTCAAAGTAACGACACACACTTCATGTAGTGTATCTTTGTATAAATGTTCCTGTGCGTCTCGCATGTGCTCGTGAGTGGCGTGGTCGCGTGACCAAAGGCACATGTGGGGACCATTTCCGTCGTCAGATCTCACCCCCCCCCCCACCCATCTGCTATTTCCAGGGTGCCAATTGTCCTGATACTGCTGCTTAGAATCATAAAAGATCATTTAGCTTCTGTCAAAGTAACGACACACACTTCATGTAGTGTATCTTTGTATAAATGTTCCTGTGCGTCTCGCATGTGCTCGTGAGTGGCGTGGTCGCGTGACCAAAGGCACATGTGGGGACTATTTCCGTCGTCAGATCTCACCCCCCCCCACCCATCTGCTATTTCCAGGGTGCCAATTGTCCTGATACTGCTGCTTAGAATCATAAAAGATCATTTAGCTTCTGTCAAAGTAACGACACACACTTCATGTAGTGTATCTTTGTATAAATGTTCCTGTGCGTCTCGCATGTGCTCGTGAGTGGCGTGGTCGCGTGACCAAAGGCACATGTGGGGACCATTTCCGTCGTCAGATCTCACCCCCCCCCCCCACCCATCTGCTATTTCCAGTGTGCCAATTGTCCTGGACATTAAACATAGACTAAGCATATCTCTATCGCGGGACACCTCAGCAAGTAAGCAGTTCGGATGAAAAATGAAAGTATATATATTTTTATGATTTTCTTTTTCTCATGAGTTTTATTTGCTTATTTATTTGTTAATTAATTTATTTATTCATTTACTTATTTACTCATTTACTTGTTTATTTGTGCTTATTTGTATTCATCTATTTATCTATTTGTTTGCTTGTTTATTCACATATTTCTATTTGTATATTTACAAAATGTTTTATTTATGTATATTCATATGTATATATACATATACACACACACACACACACATATATATATATATATATATATATATATATACCTATGCATTTATTTGATAATTCATACATATTTATCTTTAGATTTTTTATTTATATACTTATTTATTCATCTTTCTACTTATCAATTTCATTAATTGATTTGCATATGTTCATTCATTCATTCATTCATTCGTTCATTCATTCATTCATTCGTTCATTCATTCATTCAATCGTTCATTAATTCATTCATTCATTCATTCATTCATTCATTCATTCATTCATTCATTCATTCATTCATTCATTCATTCACTCATTCACTCATTCACTCATTCACTCATTCACTCATTCACTCATTCACTCATTCATTCATTCATTCATTCATTCATTCATTCATTCATTCATTCATTCATTCATTCATTCATTCATTCATTCATTCATTCATTCATTCATTCATTCATTCATTCATTCATTCATTCATTCATTCATTCATTCATTCATTCATTCAATCATTCATTCTTTCTTTCATTAATTAATTAATTAATTCATTCATTCATTCATTCACTCATTCATTCATTCATTCATTCATTCATTCAGTCATGATATTTTGTTTATTTTTCTTCTAAGGAGTATCATGGTTTTATGTTCATATTTACTTTTACTTCATTCTATTTAATTTATTTTTAAAGATAAAAACGTTTGAAAAGACTTAGATCATGTACAAAGTGCTCAGAATAGATAGATATTTAAACGAATACAAGAATAGAAAATTAGATGAATAAATAGATAGATAAATAGATGAATAAGAAATAAAAGATATATAAATGAATAAATAGAATATGTTACCTTTAGGACTTTAAATTTTAGTCATTGTTATGTACAGATGGCAACAGATGATTCATTATTCCTAAACATAAGTTATGATATCAATTAAATGTTTCATAGATTTATGTTAGGAGCTTATAATGACATTCATGGGTTTTGGTTACGTGATTTGAAGTTTTCTTCAGAGTATTATTTTTAAACCAATTTAGATAGTTGTTGATAGTGTAACAGGTTTTCCAAGAACGAACTGTTCTTCCGATGTTCAAGATGTGTTATATTTTGTAAAGTTTCTAATAAAGAGAGAGAGAAAAAAACGTTT
>NC_134782.1:56018645-56021145 GCF_046742065.1 Oratosquilla oratoria | reverse complement strand
TGTGTGTGTATATACATATATATATAAATGTATATATATATGTATATATATATGTATATATACTGTATATATGAGTGTATACATATATATGTATATATGAGTGTGTGTGTATATGTATATATATAAATATATATATATGTATATATATACATATATATACATATATATATATACATATATATCTAAAAACATGTAAATACACGTAATAATCTCATTGTTATTTACCGTATTCCCTGCAGCTGCTGTCCTTCATCATATCTCAGCGAGTCAGGTCGAATGATTGAGAAACGCCCGAGTGAACACGAAAACGACCTTGGTGTACATGGCACATCTAACTTCCTGGTTCGTCACTTAGACCCATCCGGACATCTACCTGACTAGAGCCGATTAGAAATTCTACACGGGGGACTTGATAAGATGAGAAAAACTGTCGAAGCTGCGCATATCATCACTAGGGAAAGCAACAGCGACAGAGAGAGTCTTATTTCCCTTTCATAAGCAGTAAGCGTCGTAATAATCAAATCTGTAGCCATATGGAGAACTTGACACATGTAACCACTACTAGCTTGAAGGGCTTTCTTTCGCTACGAGTATAGAACTTGTGATCTAAGTGTAATGCAGCAATCCTCTTAAGAAGACCAAAGTGGTCACAACCTTGGAGCAAATAGTCTATTCCCAACCAATCTTTGCTTCCCTTCCCAGACTATGGTGAATGAATAAATGAAGAATAAAAGATTAAAGTTCACCTGTTGGTATAAGTCACCACTCTACTCGTAGATCCAGAAAGTGTTCCTTAACGGGTTGAAGAAAGCTTTTCCCCCTGCCAAGCCTTTCCCATGGGGCAGTTAAGAGCTGAATCCCTTATTTGGAGGACTACTGTGTTTCTGGAATATTCTGTAAGCCCTAAGCTGAATAAAATAGTCTGACTAGGCAAAAAAAAAAAAAAGATAAGATAACGACGGAGATAATCGAGATAATTCTATTTCCCTTCGAAAGTAATTTAATCTTTAAAGATCTTCATCACAAGGAGTAACTAGCCCTTTTTGCTACCGATATGGCACCACTTGTCTGAATAAAATCGCCTGCCGGCAGCTAGATGCAGCGCAGCGATAAGGCTAAACCTATGTCCATTGGCGTGGGACATTGGTCAGCGTTTTGCCTTGACTACAGGGCGTAGTACAGTATAGGAAATTCTTCGAGTCATATGATAGTATTCTTAGAAAAATTCTTTCCTTGTATGAATTTTATATAAATCCTTGGAAGAGAAAGATTTGTTTAAGGAAAGATTTTTTACTGTGTTATTTCTTACGGTGTTATTTAAAAAAATCTTTCCTTATATGAATCTTTTATGAATCCTTGGAAGGGAAAGATTTATATAAGGAAATATATATTTTTTAAGAATACCGTTGCAAGATTCTTAAAAAAAATTCTTTCCTTATATGAATCTTTTATAAACCCTTGGAAGGGAAAGATTTATATAAGGATAGAATTTTTTCTAAGAATGCCACTGTAAGATTCTTACGGTGGTATTCTTAAAAAAATCTTTCCTTTTATGGATCTTATATAAATCCTTGGAAAAAAATATTTATATAAGGAAATAATTTTTTTAAGAATGAAACTGTAAGATTCTTACGGTCGAATTAAAAAAAAAATCTTTCCTTATATAAACCTTTCCTTTCCAAGTATTTATATAAGATTTATATAAGGATTTTTTTTTTTTTTTTTTTTTTTTTTAAGAATACCACCTCTCTTGACATCCTAACCCTTCCCTGCAATAGTGGATATCAGAGTTGGATTAATCCATTGTATTTATATATCAGTGGTAGCACCTAAAGACAATGATTGAGACGACTGCATCAAATTGAAGTTACATTCACCAAGTTTGTACAGTCACCACAGTAGACAGCCTGAGCGATAATGCACTGGGATACCGAATACGATTAAAAACAGCAAGAATAATACGCTTTTGTTAAACTGATTTAGGTCAATACATTTTTCCGTGTACGTCAATATGTCATTATTAGGTAATCGTTGCATTTCTGTTTTGAAAAGACGGCATCTTATACATAAATAAAATGTCCAATTACAATAATATTAATCAACCGTAATGTAATATGTTGAAACGACATTGGGGCAACATAAAAAGCCAAAGAAACCGAAAGAGTAAAGTCATAATATGATTTCCTCTGCATTAATATATATATACAAATATATACACACATGTATACACACACATACATACATACATACATACATACATAGATACATACATACATACATACATACATACATACATACATACATACATACATACATACATACATACATACATACATACACACATACATACATACATACATACATACATACATACATACATACATACATACATACATGCATACATACATACATACATGCATGCATACACACATACATACATGCATACATACCTACATACATACATACCTACATACATACATATATACATACATACATACAT
>NC_134782.1:55993645-56013645 GCF_046742065.1 Oratosquilla oratoria | reverse complement strand
GTAAGGTGGATACTCATCCTCCGAGAACTCCTCAGGTAGCACACCCCATCTTCCTTTTCGTAAGACCTCAGATTTCAAGAAGACGTGACAGAGGAAATGATGTGCTACGTCTAAGGTCTCGATTTCATTGATCTTCTTGTCGAGCAAGAAGTTGTTGACAAGGATGTCGTCGTCGGCTTTGAAGGTCCAGGGAACATGGCTGCAATGTCGATGGACCCAGACCAGACCTGAAAGAGTCTTGTACGTCAAGAGGTTGTAATTGTCCTCAAAGTCACCTTGAACCATGTCGTGGTAACGGAGACTCTCCTCCTCCAGAATCTTTTTTTCCTTCTCGTTCTTGGCATAGCCCACAATAAAGACGACGGCCATTCTGATGCCATACTTTTTCGAGTTGTCCGAATTGGCCCAAGTAAGTCGTGTTGTAGCTCTTTTTTTAGTGGCAGAAATGCTTGAGATCACAAAGCCTATCATGCGCAGACGTGGATTGCGTTTCTCAGTGCAGAAGTCTGCCTCCTCGATTAGAAATCTGGTGGGGATACTTGGAGGCTGGCCGAAAGGTACATCCTCCAATCGTCGTGGCAGAACCGGGTTGGCCTAAGGAGGGAAGTTCAGTTAAGAATGGTGCTAAAAGACTGAAATAGCTAATACATCTTGGTTCAATTTCTCATATCAATTTTCACAGTTAAAAGGAGGGGCTAGAAAAAATACAAAACAGGAGTTACAGAAAAAAATAATCGCTCCCTCGACATCCTGCTAAAGGTCCTTGACCAGATTTGTTGTGTTCATCTCTATGTGCTGCCAATGCTGTGCAACAAGTTCTTTGAGGCAGACTGGCGGAGGAGGAATGATATATCGTTTGTTGTGATGTATAACGTATTCCGGTATGTGGTGGCCACAGCGTAATCATTTTCACTGTATTCTTTCAATTCTATCAATTTTTGGTTTGAAGTTTGTGTATTGATGGTGGGGGAAGGTGCTCTAGTGGTGTCCTATTGACTACCTGATGCATCCGTGTATTGACATATGGTCTTTCATGTACTGTAATGGGTGTTGTTGGTTTGCTTTAGCAGATGCTATGTGTTGTGTGCCGTGCATGTCGAGATGTTCGTAGTCTCTTGATGTTTGTGGTCTGTGAGCTATGATGTGTGCCTGAAACTGGTGTTGTCCATGCTGGACTGGCACGGTCCGAGACGGAACTTATGAACTATTTATACAACAGTTTCTTGGTGTCGTTGTCTTGTCTGAATACTGCATCTGTGACCACTCTGATGATGTTAGGGCATGCGTTATACTTTGTGTAATGTCTATTATATGTGGTGCAAATATCACTAGGATGTTGTTTGTGAAACCGAGTATCTAAATCTGGTGTGTGTGTGTGTGTTTGTGTGTGTGTGTGTGTGTGTGTGTGTGTGTGTGTGTGTGTGTGTGTGTGTGTGTGTGTGTGTGTGCGCGTGCGTGCGTGTGTATGTAAATTTCACATGTCAGAAATGTGACTGTGGGCTTGGTTGCCAAGACTTTCAATGTTTTAGTGATTAGGTGACGTACGCATATCCAACGATGTGGTCACTGTAATACTCTAGAATCCCAAAAGGAATACCTCTTACACTACTCCTTACCCCTTCACTGGCTGCATTGCCCAATCAGAGGCTAACTGTGGTTACCCACGAGAGAATGGCCTTCCCGTCACTTATCTGTACATTCTATCAACACCTTCACCTCCATCTCTATGCGTAAATCCGAGTTGCTGACATTCGGGTTCCGGATCAGGCTTTGACGTATGAGTAAAAGCAGCAACGACTGCAACAGCACTGTAGGAGAGAGGCCAAACGCAGAGTATGGGATCTGATATATTTGACGTTTCGCCCAGCAGGGCTTCTTCTGAAGAAGCCCTGCTGGGCGAAACGTCAAATATATTGGATCCCATACTCTGCGTTTGGCCTCTCTCCTACTTTGACGGTATACTGATTGCATACGTTTACTGATGTCAGTATTTCAGGAACTTAGTGACACCCCAACTGACCAGTCACGCAACATTATTTTGTGACCGGAGACTAATTCCCAATACGAAAGAATGTTGATCACTTTTAACTTTTGTTGCCCCTCGTTTATCATAATTCTTTTTTTTTTCCATTACCATCTCTCTGACTCCACTTCTTTGGTTCGATACTGTTCCATGGATAGAAGCTCTGGTTATCTTCAGGGAATTACTAATTACCCTAGTAACCTTGACTTTATTTTATGTATTTTTTCACATAGGAAGAGCTGATACCCAGCGACAGCTACCTTATGCATCATCATCCTCCTCCCAGCTGATGACAGGATTCAAGATATTGCAATACAATTGTCTAACATTTCTCCTTGGAGAAAGACCTATGTTAGGACCTGATGGCCTCTACTTGCAGCTGTATAACAGCACGTTGCCATTCACGGGAAATTGAGGCAACAATTATCATTATAGATACATGTGAACATATCACCTGTGCAACAAAAATCACATGAACATGATTCCAAAAACCCAGAAAATCCACAAGTGGAAAAATGTAGTAACACCGATCGCTTTTGTCTTATTAGGACATCTTCAGAGTGTAAAAGTAAGATTTTTTGTACAATTATATGTATATATGAGAAATTTATATAGGGGCACAGCACAGGTGAGGTTGTCATTTTCCGAGTTCCAATCATTATATTCCTAATCTATGAGGGGGGGGGGCATGTTTTATTTTCACCAAACGTTGACGGACTGAAGTCTTAAGATGTGTCCATGTCCTACTCCTAGTGTCTACGGTTGTAAATTGTCCACCTCCTTTCGAACTGAACCTGTCCCATGATTTTTCAATAAAATATTTTCAACCTTGTCACTTTCCACGCTTCACGCGTTTGTTCTGGCTGTCGTGAGTTGGTATTATTCAGACGAGAAAAACTCTCAATTTGCGCAGCGAAAAAGTTAAGAATTTTTCTAAATGCAAAGGCAAACGGTGACTTTAACTGAAAAATGTTCGACTAACCCAAAACTTGAATTCAAGAGATGTCAGAGATAGAAAATGAGATGAAAAGTTTTCTAACACAACTGGAGGAAGCCTACGTTTAATGTGTCGAGAAACAGAAAGTACTCACGTTTGGGTCATCCTTCCAGGGCTTTTTCATTTTGATCTTTTGGTGTAGGACGATCTTCTGCCACCAATACTCACGGTCAAGGTTGGAGTCTGTCCACACCAACGTCTTATCAATATCATCATCATTGATGCCATGGAACTTCCAGTACGAGTTGAATCTCTCGTGGGTATGACCAACGCCAGACTTCTCGGCGACTATTCCTGTCAGAAAGACGTCATTCACCCACACATAGTTCACCGTCCTGATCGCTTCCAGAAGCCGAGGGACCACTGTTGTCGGGACGAGCCACATGGAACCAGAGCAGTACGTTGGGTAGACCTGTTTGGGGAAGTCCTCGGGGGCCACCATCCACTTCCCTTCCCTTGCTACTTGCATGTTGTTGAATATGTGGCAGTAGAAATGGTCGACCACGCCCACCGTCTGGATGTCCATTACCTTGGCCTTGAGAAGGAAGGTGTCTACAAGGACGTCGTCGTACGCATGCAAAGTCCAGGGAACACTGGAACAGTAGCGACTGATCCAGGCCATCGCTGTCAGGACCTTGTCGGATATAGACTTCTCATCGTCAAAGTTTCCTTGCACGAGGTCCCCGTACCGTTGACTCTCCTCCTGGACGATCCTCTCTTCCTCCTGATTCTTGGGCATGCCCACAACGAACACCACAGCCATATTGATATTGTGTACTTCCAGAAGATTCTTGTTGGCCCAAGTCATCCTGGTCATATTTCGTTTATTTACTGCACTGATGTTGGAGTGAATGTAACCGATAATTTGTAGGTCCGGATGGCGGTCGCAAAAGTTAGGTTCTTCGACCTGGAAGAGATGTAGGGAGTCCAACCAGTATTGCAATGGCATTGCCTCCTCCTTGACTGGTACATGTTGAGTATTCTGTAGGGATATAACATCAGTGTCAGTATCTTTTATTTGATGACAAAATCTAGCATACTCGTATGAGAAATAATCAAACTATGGACAGAATTATTCGGAAAGGAATAAGTTATTTTACTTCAGGTTGTAACGGTTGTCTAGCGATTACCTTCTCACCACAAACAATGAGAAAGTGAAGTTCAAAAGGATATGAAAAATACCTGAGTGAATTACGCTTACAATAAAATTGATATTATTTTAACATGAAACACAAGTAGTGAAGGCAATGTTACAAACACTCCTGAATGAACGAAAAGCCGAAAGGATGAACCTCCCATAACCCTGACATCTAACACCTCATCCCCTTTTGCCGTACTATAGGTCTGTATATGTGCCCAGGAAGATGGCATTAAGTGTCCTTACATCTTCAGGAACACGGTCATGGTAGCATAAAAATACATGTACTATATAAACGTTAGTAAATAAAGTTTGCCTCAAATATGACATAGGCTGTAATGAGTGTCTTATGGACTGCTCCCTCCCGCCACCCCCTCCCCTTCACCCTCACCTGGCAGAAATTCGTTAATAAATCCAATTGTCAATGCTTGGGTCGGTCAATATATCAATCCTTACGTCAATTACCTCTATTCAGGTATGGTTTCCGGTTCTCTTGACATACTCTATACATTGTTGCACAGATGTGTATCATAAATTGAAAACGTTTTACATATATTTACTAAGTTAACATTATATATATTGCTTTTTCCATAATGATATATACTACCATGTGTTCATTATAACATGTATTTCAGCCTACCCAAACAAGTCGTAGGAAGATGATTAAACTACGAATAAAAGATTAAACGTAAATTACATATATTGCTTTCCCATAATGATATACGCTACCGTGTGTTCATTATAACATGCATTTCAGCCTACCCAAACAAGTCGTAGGAAGATGATTAAACTACGAATAAAATATTAAACGTAAACTTCATAACAAGCCGCAATGAGGAATATAGTCGGCAATTTTTTGGACGACAATAGGGATTTAAACAAAATCGACATAAGAAACACAAATTCATACAAGGTAGAAACCGCACCATACCTGTACAGTTGCGATTTCTTTCCTCAATGACGCAGGTTTTTGCTGTTTACAATTCCTGGGAATCGTTGTACATACAGTCCTCATAGTGAGCAATAATTGGAAAGTTGCAATGAGAAGGGGCACAGCGACGAGTACGATCCCAGTCTTCTTCATACCTTTAATATTTTAATAAGATAAAGATAAGACGAATCGTTACATTTACATATACACACAAATGCATATATACATTATATATATATACACATATATATATATATATATATATATATGAGAAATTCGCTAGTTAACAGCGACATCAATCAGATAATTTTTATGACCGTCGCGCAGAGGATTCGAACCTACTGCTGTGATGCCAAGAGGCTTCATTGTCAGTCACCTTAACCCACTAAGCCACCGATGTCCTTAAACTCTATGTACTCGAAACGCCACTGGTTCCCGAAATTAGGAAAGGTCGCTATCTGCCACCCAAATTTCCCTTTTCACATAGAGCTAGCCACACTCGTGGCAGGGGTAAGGACCGGAACGAATCTCTTTCATGCTTATCGCCATTGTAATCATATGGGAAATTCGCTAGTGAACAGCAACATCAATCAGATAATTTTTATGACCGTCGCGCAGAGGATTCGAACCTACTGCTCTGATGCCAAGAGGCTCCATTGTCAGTCGCCTTAACGCACTAAGCCACTGAGTGTGGTTAGCTCTATGGTGAAAAAGGAAATTTGGGTGGCAGATAGTGACCTTTCCTAATCTCAGGAACCAGTAGCGTTCTGATATCATAGAGTTTTAGAGCATCGGTGGCTTAGTGGGTTAAGGCGACTGACAATGGAGCCTCTTGGCATTAGAGCAGTAGGCTCGAATCCTCTGCACGACGGTCATAAATATTATCTGATTGATGTCGCTGTTCACAGTGGCAGATAGCGACCTTTCCTAATCTCGGGAAAAGGTAGCGTTTTGAGTACATAGAGCTTTAGACCATCGGTGTGTAAGTGGGTTAAGGCGACTGATAATGGATCCTCTTGGCATCAGAGCAGTAGGCTCGAACCCTCTGCGCGACGGTCATAAAAATTATCTGATATATATATATATATATATATATATATATATATATATATATTATATATATTATATATATATATGTATATATATTATATATATATACATATATATGTAATATATATATACATATATATATATATATATATATTACATGAACATATATATAAACTTATACATATACATAAAAGTATATTTACACTTATACATACACATACACATTAGTAAACATACATATATTAACTAGCTATGTTGATGAGGTTCAAAACATTGTCTGTGCTATATGTTACTACAACGCAGTAACGCTACTCTTGCACTTTACCAAACGTGCAAAAGGAATGTTCGGGAACTTGTTCTAACCATTCCCTGACATCACCTGTACCATGCGAATTGGCGTCGGCCTGGACAATAAGATATAATCATTACTTTGTGGCAATCAGTCACACAACCAGAGTTTCTGAGTTCCAGTGGCAGAGCTAGTTAATCCATCATTGACGACGGCTGTGAATAACTTACCAGTTTCATTGGCAAGACTGATTCAAAGACCACTTTCTGAAATCAACAACAAATTTCTCTCAGATTAACTCATTCTACAACGTCTGCAGAGCCATCCTCCTCCGGTATCAGATATCACACATAAGAACATAAGAATGAAGGAGATTGCAAAAGACCATAAGACCTACACTAGGCAGCTTCGTATCCATCACCACCTGTCATCCCCATCCATAAAGTTATCTAATCGTTTCTTAAAACAACTGATAGTTTCAGCACTTACTACATGGTTACTAAGTTTATTCCACTCGTCGACCACCTTATTACTAAACCAATTCTTGCCTATTTCCTTTTTAAATCTAAATTTGTCCAGTTTATAACCATTACTGCGAGTCCTGCCCTGTTGTTTTGATATGATGACCTTGTTTGCATTACCCTTGTTAAAGCCTTTGATCTACTTGAACACCTCTATTAGATCACCCCCCACTCTGCGTCTTTCCAGAGAGTGTAAGGTAAGGTGCCTAAGCCTCTCTTCTTAAGGCAAATTTCTCAGTCCATCTATCATTTTGGTCATTCTTCTCTGTACTGATTCTAGTGAATTTATGTCCATTCTGTAGGACGGAAACCAAAACTGTACCGCATTGTCAAGGATAGGTCTAACTATCGCTCGATAGAGTTTAATAATTACCTCTGCACTTCTTTTCGTTACCGTCCAAGCGATAAAAACTAATGCTCTGTAAGCTTTATTCCTTGCGCTAATACACTGTTTCCTGGTTTTAAGGTCCGGACTCACTAGAACTCCCAAGTCTCTCTCACAATCAGTTTTATCTAAAAGCGTGTTATCTAAGCTGTATCTATTTTCGGGGTTGTGTAGCCCTACGTTTAACACGCTACACTTAGAGATATTGAAGTTCATTTGCCATTTCACTGACCATGTGAACAATTGGTTAAGATCATCCCGCAGAATCTCTGCGTCGTCTCCTGACCTAATTAGGCGTCCTATTTTAGTGTCATCCGCAAACTTACTAACATCACTATTCATCCCATCGTCTAAGTTGTTTATGTACATAATGAACATAAAGGGACCCAAAACCGAGCCCTGGGGGACCCCACTAGTAACATCGTCCCACCTAGATTTGACTCCATTTATGGTGACCCGCTGTTTTCTGTTACTAATCCAAGCTCTAACCCATTTTAACACTTTTCCTCCTATGCCATGGGCTTTGATTTTATTTGGTAGTCTCTGGTGTGGCACCTTATCGAACGCTTTACTAAAGTCAAGGTAAATAATATCGTAATTATCATTGTTATCTGACGCCTTATATACTTTAGTGTAAAAGGATAGAAGATTAGTCACGCATGGCTTACCCTTGGAGAAACCTTGCTGTGAATCACGAATTAAATTGTGTCTTTCGATGTGTTCTCTGAGTCTATTTACTATTACTGATTCAAGGATTTTTCCTATAACCGATGTCAAACTGATTGGCCTGTAGTTGCATATAGACAATCTATCTCCCTTCTTAAAAACTGCAACAACGTTTGCTTGCCTCCAAGCAGTAGGCACAAAACCAGTGTCTACTGATTTATTAAACATTTCAGTTAACTTAATGCAGATTTCAAATTTACACTCCTTTAGCATTTTCGAAAAAAACTTCGTCTGGTTCCGGGTATTTTGTAGCTTTAAGTCTTTCAATCTGCTTGACTACTTCTACTTTACTAATGCTGATATTAGATAGACTACTTTCTTCATCCTCTCTGAAAATCGGATCGCAGTCATGTACTTTATCTAACCTCTCATTAGTAAACACCGATAGAAAATAATTGTTAAACCCATCACTCATTTTTTCCTCCGATTCTATCATAACATTTTCATCGTTTTTAATTGGTCCTATTCTTTCTTTATTTTTTGTTCTATAGAGATGAAAGAAACCCTTTGGGCTGGATCTTGCTTGACTAGCAACCTTAATTTCATAATTACGTTTTACTGTACGTGTATTCTTTTTAACCAGCTTTGCCATTTCGTTATATCTTGATCTAAGGTGTGTTACCCGTTTTTTATTTTTACGTAAAGTCCTCTTTTCATTCCGATCTCATGTTTCAATCTGTCCGTCATCCATTTGGGAGTATTACAATTTTTTCGTATTGACTTCAAGGGGATAAATGTATTTTGTGCATTAATAATTAGATCATTTAGATTGCTATACATTTCACCCAAATCGCTGACCTGTCTGTTGAGCCCTCGCCCCCAAATGACCTGACCCAAAGGTATGTATATCACCCTTCGTGACCCGACCTCTAGTCATGACATTCGATGCTGTCTGGCACGAAACGACAGGTCAATTAGAATAAAGTGGTTCCAGATTCCAGAATTCCAGATGACCTGACCCCCGGTCACGCACCAAGACTCGATAATGTCCGAAACATCCGCATGATATTTCATATTCAATTTTAGATAAGTTTTTATATCGTCAAAGTTTGCTCTCCTGAAGTCTGGTACTTGGACGTTATTCGTACCTTTAATTCTTCCCAAATAATATCAAATCTTATTTCTTGATGATCGCTAGAGCCTAGACTATCTCCCACTTTTACGTTAATAATTAGGTGCTCATTATTAGTTAAAACTAAGTCCAGAGTATTTACTCCTCTCGTAAGATCGGTAATTATTTGTTTTAGGAAATTATCCTGCACCACATCTAGTAATTTCTTTGTTTTCTGATCTCCTATTAAAGTTTCCCAGTCAATGTTTCTATGATTAAAATCTCCCATGATCACAACGTTTTTGTACCGGGACGCTCTGTGAATTTCATGAATCTGGGGATCAGTCTGCCATAACTTTGTCAAGACAGGATACGCAGCAGTGCAAAGAATACAAAGGGTAGCTACCAAAATGGTCCCTATCCTGGCAGATAAATCATATGAGGAAAAACTAAAAGTTTTAGATCTGACAACTTTGAAAGACCGAAGAGAATAAGTGATATTAATACAGTATTCAGGACTCAAAGCGATAGATCAGATATAGGAGGGCATGAGAACGTCTTGGGAACAAACAAAGTATGTGAAGAAATACAGTCTTCCATATATATATATGTATAAATACTTGGAATGGTTTAGGTGATATAGCCCAAGCTGTTAAAATGCATAAATTCAAATCTAAAAAAGATCATTGGAAATCAGGGACATAAATTAAGTTGGAACTGTAAATGAACTTGAGATTAAGTATGATAAATTGAAGAATAAAAGACAGAACCCAGCAAGCATCGCTCCTTTCCTGTATACTACAATCAGGCGCACATACATGCACACGCCGCGCGCGCTTGCACACACACACACACACACACACACACACACACACACACACACACACACACACACACACACACACACACACACACACACACACACACACACACACACACACACACACACACACACACACACACACACACACACATACAAACACACACACACACACACACACACACACACACACACACACACACACACACACACACACACACACACACACACACACACACACACACACACACACACACACACATACATACACACACATATACACACCGCGCCACATAACACGACTCGGTGGCGTGGTTGGTAGAGTCTCCGACTGTCACTACGTTGGGCCGGGTTCGAATCCAGCCCAGCGCTGAAATAATTTCAGTATCGCTGCACTTCGAGTCGTTACTCCAACTCTCGTGGGCGGGGAGTTGGGGGTGCGTGTGTGCGTGTAAGGTCACAGTATTACCCATAGATCGGCCATACGAGTTCTGAGATCTCTTCCGGGGGGGGGGGGATAACTATCGATCACAAGTCCAACACGTGATCCAAAGACTAAGGTGAATCACACACACACAGACACACACACACACACACACACACACGCACACACACACACACACACACACACACACACACACACACACACACACACACACACACACATAAGCAAACAAACACCTGCGCATCATTGACAATTATATAAGAATATAACAATGGGGACAAACTGCCAAAGGTAGAGGTATCCCGTTCTGCCATTATATAACGACATTTCTTCCATCACCTTGTTCAAACCCTAAACTCATTTGAAAATCCTTTAAGATCACCTCACTTAAATCTGTCTTCGTATTGTAAATTTCTAAGCCCTTGTATCGTCTTGATTAATATCCTCTGTTAATCCTTGTGAATTAATATTCGGTCTATAGGACGTCCTACCAATAAATCCAAATGTCTTGTTAGCATTCCTGGTACTAATGCACTGGACATTCTGTTTTCTTTTATATGGCATAATACAAGCTGGATTGTATAACCCTACGTGTAACACATTGCACTATGAGACATTGAAGTCCATTTACCATATCTCTGGCCATACAAATAGTTTGTTGAGCTCCTTCTATATCATCCCAACATCTTCCCCCCGACCTTTGGAGTACTATTTTAGTGTTATCCGGAAACTTACTAACATCACTATTAATTCCATAACAAAATAATTCCATGACACAACAAGGGGAAGGGGGGGTTCTTAAGCGTTACAGATAGAATAAGCAGCAATGAAGCTAGATATCTCATCTTTTACTCACCTTAACCCATTAAACTCCGATGACAAGATTCTTGTCATTTGGTCAAATAAAACAAAAAATCATAAAACACCAAAATGTTTGATCAAACACCAGAAAAATATGATGTCAGTCCTCGCTTCGCTCGCGAGCGAAGCGAGGACTGACATCATATTTTTCTGGTGTTTGATCAAACATTTTGGTGTTTTATGATTTTTTGTTTTATTTGACCAAATGACAAGAGATCTTGTCATCGGAGTTTAATGGGTTAAAACCGTCTCTCATTTAATGAGAAAAATATGGTATGAAGAGATGGAGCTGTGACAGTCCTAGTCAGTCTTGTACTTGAAGGAAGCTCTTTTGTTGAATGAAACCAGAAGAATTGGAACGAGAGAAAGTCTTACCTCGGTACCGACGAATCATGCTGGCGGTCTACGACCAGATGCGAACTGTCAGGCAGTCCCTGTAGACAATGACCAGATTCACAAGAAACAGCTGTATTCACCTCGAAGAATGGGGATATACCGAATAGAAGGTGGGAAAAGTGAGTGGTGAAGGGAGATATGAGAAGGATGGAGGGAGAAGTGGAAGGGGTGGAGGGGGAGCAAGGGGACACACACAAACACACACACACACACACACACACACACACACACACACACACACACACACACACACACACACACACACACACACACACACACACACACACACACACACACACACACACACACACACACACACACACACACACACACACACACACACACACACACACACACACACACACACACACACACACACACACACACACACACACACACACACACACACACACACACACACACACACACACACACACACACATTTTACTGTTAGTTCTCTATTCGGTATATCCCCATTCTTCGAGCTCCTTACTCTTTCCTCCTCCTCCCACTTCACCCTTCCCTTTTCCTTTCGGGGCAGAAAGATATTGTTACCTCTGTCACCACTGCTCCATTCTCTGGTCCTCTATGTGCCGTCTTTCTTTCGTGTATTTACTTTTTCTTATAGTACGTCTCTCACTTTCTACTCTCCTTCCACCCCTGTCTTTGTTACGTGTGATTAGTCACTCACTATTTTCATCTGTAGGTTGTTTCAGTTAGTATTACTCTGTCTAGGAGAAGGGGAATTAAACGGAGCTTAATTTTTCTCTCTTGTCTTTCCGAATAAATACGCTTGGATTTTCAAGTTACACCAAGGGACTCCCATCAAGAATCCTCAATTTGGTTTCTAGGTCAAATCTGCAATGACGTTATGATTTCTTTAGCCCAATGATCTTTATTTTTATACTAATGATCCCCTAAGGGCGTGATTTTACACTCGTAAACCAATTGAATTTTCTCCTCCAACCTTTCTTCAATCAGAAAGGTTGTTACAAACCCCGTATGCAATACTGCTTACTCAAGCAATCTCGAAATCAATGTACACCTGACTTAGTTTACATATTCTTACATTAGAATAAAAGTGAACATTTTACAGCAACGAAATCAGGTCCCCAGCGGCTGTTTGTAAACTTTTAGGCGGGGAGCGAGGTTGTGCAATTCCTTCGCCTTTTCGCCTCCGGGTATTATGTAAATACATAAACTATAAAGATATAACACTCGTCATCTACCTCCCATTTCTAACCACTTGTCTACCAACCTTCTACAGGGTTCGTCAGCTAACACTTGTTCGTCCCAACCAACCATTTTCTACTACCCTCTTACAGGACTTGCTGTAAATAAACACTTGAAAAATATCCTATACAAGGAACTAACTATTAGAACCATTTCTGTATAAACTGGCTAAGTAAGGTTAAAAGTATTATCCTTCAATGTATGTTGTCATCAAAACATATGTCACACGCAACAAAGAAAAAGTAATCCCTCCACTTGTCTACCAGCCTCCTACAGGGCTCGTCAGCTAACACTTGGTCGTCCCGACCAACCATTTTCTACTACCCTCTTACAGGACTTGCTGGAAGTAAACACTTGAAAAATATCCTATGCAAGGAACTAACTATTAGAACCATTTATGTATAAACTGGCTAAGTAAGGTTAAAAGTATTATCCTTCAAGGTAAGTTGTCATCAAAACATTCCACACGCAACAAAGAAAAAAAAAGTAACCCCTTCAAAATGCACAAATGTCTGCAACACCAAATTCATTGACTTAAAAATCAAAACAAAACAAATATAAATTGGATGTCATAAATTTATTTGCAAAACTCACTACTACCAAAGTCTTAACATGTTATAATTTACCAGTAACAAAATTGGGAATAAGTGCCAAATAGTATTCAACGTCTTCCTTCTTCTGATTGTGAAAATTGATTAAGAATAGCAACAATTAGAATAAGACATTATTGGAATAGTTGTTTGTGTTAGATCTTAAAAGAAGATGGTTTCACATTTTCAAAGATGGTGAGTTGTGTATGAGTTTTAAAGATGTTAGTTCAGTAGAGTGTGTCTGCATAGTTTCATATTTGTTTCACACTTATTTAACTTTTTGTCTAGGACACATACTAGTGAAGCTGCATAAGGATTTTCAATGCTCCACAAAAGAAAATATTATTAAATACTTACTGGCACCAATTGTTCTTATATATTGGCAAGGTTTCAAGTCTTCATGACTGACCAAGGCTCCAGGTAGCACATCTATATGAAACACTGAAAGTCCCAGCAGATCAGGTCTCTCATGTCAGGCATGGACTATACATATCAACAATATTATAAATCCTGATATCCCTCTGGACTTAGTTTTTCAATCATTAAGATAACCAATAGCAACAAATACATATTTATATCCATATTTAGATATAAGTGACTCCAATGTATCTATATGGACTCTTTCCCAAGGTTTCTACCGGATGGGATATGATAACATAGGCACAAGTTCAGGTATATTTCCTTTCATCCTAGCACATTTCAATTTTTTTATATAATCATATATATCTTTCTTCATACCTGGCCAAAAGTATTTAAGTTGTGCTTGTCTTCAAGTTTTATCCTCTACTGGATGTGAACTACAATCACTACCATGAAGTAACATTAATATCTCTTTTACAAGAATTTTTGGAATTACCAACTGATTCACTGGGCCCATAGAAATATATTTCCCACTCACAACAGTTTTTCTTTACAAAAGTCCATTAGTCAAGTGAAATTCCTCTATCTTATACCCTTTTGGTAGTTTTGGAAGATTACTTTGGGTTTATCAAATACTGGGCTACTTTTTCCCAAATTATATCTTTTCTTTGTTCCCTTATTATAATTTCCTCATCTAATGATACTAGCTCATCTATGCTACAGACGCAATCAATCAGTCTTGTCATTGGTTGGCTAATACTTCTTGATAGTGCATCTGCTACAATATTCTTTCTACCCTGAATATTAAAAATTAACCTCATAACACTGAAGTGTAGTAAACCACCTGGTTAGTCTGCCCCTAAGATTCTTATGCTTAGATAAATTATGAATAGCTGTATGATCACTCCACGTTCTGATTGGATATCCCAGTATCATATCTCTAAAACTTCTAAGGAATATATCACTGCTATGGAGTAGTTGCTCTTTGCACTCACTATTGCAAAGTCTAGATGTGTAAGCTATCGGCTTCAGTGGTCCATTTCTCTCTTGCATCAGTATACCTTCTAACTCTATGTCAGATGCATCAGTACAAAGAATGAACTCCTTATCATAATCAGGAAATATGAGAACTGGAGAACTATTAAGCTTATCTTTCAACTTGTCAAAAGCTTGCTGTTGTGCATGTCCCCACATGAACTTTGAATCTTTCCTCAACAAAGAACTTAATGGATTAGTTATATCTGCATATCCTTGAATACATTTCCTATAATATCCTGTCAATCCCAAGAAAGTTCTAACTCTTTCTACATTGTTCAGAACTGGATAATTTTTTACTGCTTCTACCTTTGAATGTACTGTACTAAGTCCATGCCTGTCTATTTTATGTCATAAATAAATAACACTGTCCTGCAAAACCTTAAATTGTTCAAGTTTCACTTTCAATCCTGGTTCAACTATTCTTGAGAATACGAAATCTAATTTCTTAAAGTGCTCAGCCGCTGTTTGGGAAACTACTAAAATATCATCTAGAAATACACTGGTAGTATTTCCTAACAACCCATCTAGAACTGTATTCATTAACCTCGTGTAAGTTAATGGACTATTACATAACCCAAAATGGCATTCGTTTGAGCGCAAAATGTCCCGTTGGTGTAGAAAAGATTGTGGATTCTCGTGAGTCTTCATACAACTCGATCTGCCACAACGCAGACTTGATATCTATAGTGCTAAAATACCTATTCTCAGTTCCCAAACTTCTAAGAATTTCTTCTATTACCGGTAACGGAAATCTGTCAGTATTGTCTGTTTATTCAATTCGCTATAATCAATAACTGGACGCATGGTACCATCTGATTTTGGTACCAGAATCAGACGGAAATTCCACTCCCTTTTACTATATTCAACAATACACTGCGATAACATTTCAGTGATCAATTTATCTACAATAACTATTTTGGAATGTGGTAATCTTTAGGCAGGAATATAGATAGGTTGAGTCCTTGGTTTTAATTTGATTTGATGTTTTACAACAGTTGTTTTGCCCAAGGCGTCCCCCGGCAAAACAATTGCTTTATTGTGCTTCAAGAGCAAAGCAACTAAGTTTTCATCCAACCCAGGAAAACTAGTAGGTTCTAGTTGATTCTTGTATTTCTCTCTCAAATATGTTTCTTCCTGAATTGAACTGATTGATGAAATTGGTGATTCCACCTCCTCCTTACTCTCGTTTAAAATCTTATTGGGTTTTGTACAGACTAGAAAACATCCTATTTGTATACCTTTTCTTAAGACTATGTCTTCATTCAAATTGCTAATTACTAATATTTCTACCATATTCTTGTTTGTCTTATAAATCCCTGAGTCCAATTTTAAACATTTTAATCTAATTGATTCTGGGATGGTTAAATTTTCAGAGTCTACAGCAACTCCTTTCAGCTCACTCTATCCTGTTAATTACTCTGGAGTGTAATAATGTTGACTTTATTACGCCACTTTCCATAATTAGCAATGCTTCGTTTGTTGTCATTGTTATCTTCCCTATCTATTTCAAGAGATTCTCTTATTACTGATACCTCTCAAAGTCTGGTTGAATTAGAAAACAATACTTTTAATTTGTACTTCTATGGTTAGCTCTGTATTGTCGTTTTATTTTGTGTCTGGGTTTTCCCTTTTGTTTTTGGGTGAATACAAAAATATGGCATTGCTCTACAATCCTGTGTTCTATGTCCTGTCTTCTGGTGATACAAATAGAAAGATGGGTTTCTACAATGATATTCATTATGACCCTCATATTTACAATTTCTACAAATAGATTCATAATAATACTCTTGTGTTTTATAGCCCCATTTATTACAATTGTAACATTCAATTCTAGCATTCCTTGATGTGCCTCTAACTCTATGTTCAGATCCTCTGTTTCTGTAATCACTTCTAGAGTTCCTATGGTAGAGTAGCACGAGTGGGTGTGAAGCTCACATAAACACTGATTGTGTTGGCTCTACTTTATTGTGTAAACTACGAGTATGTTTTCGGAGTCTGAGGGGAAGAGAGGTGGCAAATGGTACTTACTCTTTGTGGAGCAAGGCACACCGTGACCGGCCTCGTTACCTGCACAGATCTAAGTGCCCCTCTCCCGGGCCACGCTACCTTAGTGTGCCACTGTCAAATCACCTCCCAGGGCCACAATCACGTGACTTCGTCTGAGGTGGAGTTGACCTTTGAGAACGCCACGCGGTCCAAGAGGAAACCCATGAAAAGGAAGGCCCAACTCACCACAACCAACTTACCACATTCCTAGTTTCTCTCTGTTGTTGCATTCCCACTGTCATCACATATGGGCTAATTGCTTTAGTTTCACTATAACATTGAAGAAAGTAATCTATCTCCCCTAAGTCCATTGTTTGTTTGAGATCTTTATACAGCCTTTCTTCAGTTATTTCATAAAAAATGTGTATTAACAATGCAAATGCTATCAACTTAGTAACCCGAGAATCTTTTATTTTGTCACTAGATCTTTCTATCCAATCTGAATCCTTCAACATAGAAATCATGTCCTTAGACCATCTGTCTAATTTTGCTAAATATTCTGTGTTATTCTCACTTGTTTTTATTTTAGCATTCTAACCAAAGACCTGATAGGATTCTGATCACATTTTAACTTAAAATGTTTAATGAATGCCTTCTTATAATCTTCATATTGGTTGATATCTTCCATTTGCTGGAAATTTATCATAAGCCTAGCCCTACCCTTCTCAGGATCTACATTTTCTTTTAAAATTTCTATTTTCATTTTTTCATCTGTTATATTTTTAGTGACAGTTAAAGTGTCGATCAGACTGAGAAACCTATTAACTCCCACTGTATTTTCTTCTTCTTCCCCTGAAAATTTGGGAATGTTTATACTTGATCTGTAAACCACGTGAAGCAAAATTCCCGTATTCATACCTTCAGTGTTTTTAAAGTCAATTTGAATCGACTGTCTCCTTTGTAGTCGTCCTCACACTTACGTCAATCTCTTTCTAGTAGTCCCCTCGTTCACTAATTCGTAGTCATTGTAACCCCTTCGTTCACTAGCTCGTCCCTCGTTCCCTATTGCTTGTAGTCGTTCCCTCGTAGTCAGTATGCAATGCGTGGTTGTGGTTGCGTGCACGGAGTGGTTGTGTGAACTACGTAATCCTATAGATTGGTGTACTAGTACACTCGTAGCCGTATCTTGCACTAAGTCCTTTAGGTGTAGTATTTTGCACTAAATTTAATCACTTGTCTCTTCATTTCTTCATTAGTACCACTACGCTTCATCCATTTCATCCACAGCTGCCGCCACTGTTCTCTCTGTCAACACTGTATATATATATATATATATATATATATATATATATATATATATATATATAATTCATTCTAGTAGCATGGTTTTATGTGTTGGTTTTGTTCATTGTGGGATTTGTCGTTGTATTTCTTTGGTTTGTCTTATTTTATTATGTGTTGGCTTTGGGTTACTGATTGTGAGATTTCCTCGGGGCGGGAGCTGTGGTTGGAACATGCTGAGGTCAGCATTTTGTAGGGTTTATTCTCGATTTAGACTAAGGTTAATGTGATATTGAATTGTTATATATGTATATATATATATATATATATATATATATATATATATATATATATATGTATATATATACATATATATATATATATATATATATATACATATGTATATACATATATATATATATATATAAATATATATATATATATATATATATATATATATATTAGTTAATTATTTCAGTACATGATGGCAGAGGTGATGATACTGGTTGTATTAGATATTTATATAGAATGAGTTTGAAAAATATCTCCTAATTATATTGTATCAAAATGCACTGGGAGATGTTTTGTTGTTGAATTATTGAGTTCTATATATCTGAAATTTGATATGTTTACATGTTATTTGGTATTCTATATCTGTTACTCGTAGTATGTGTTTCTTTGTATTAGCCGTTGATTGATATGTACAGTTATTTTCGATAGATATAAGTGAATTGGAGAATTTGTTGCATATTAATTACTTTACATCGTATGAATGTAGATATTTTGTTGGGTGCTATGTTGATTTAGAAAGTTGGAAGTGAATTATGTGATCACTTTATATCTTGGTATTTGGGATCTGTTTAATGCATTATTTGTATGCACTTATTGGTTTATTTGTAACATACTTTTTATATCAAATGTGTTTACATGTATAACGATTTGGGGTAAAAACACGGGTTACTTTACATGAAGATAGCCGAAGAATAGTGGATTGCACCATGGATAGCTGGAAACTGACGATGGACTGTTGCTGATGTTGTTTACTGTAGATATCATGGGGATTACAATTTTCGGTTGACTCTTGGTGTGTCTCGTGGAGGGTGGCGGTTGGTGAAGGGTGTGGTTGTAGGTTGATGTGCGTAGAATTGAACGACGCGGAAGTGTTGAGGTAGTCAAATGAGGAGCTCAGCCGATGCGAATATCCTGGTCGTGGGTGAAATAGGGTGGAGGCGAGTGGAAGGCAGCAGGTAGGTTAAGCGGATCTGCGCTTAATTGTCGCGACGTTCCTGATCTGGCTGGTCATGAAGGGGAGGCTGGGTGGTGGAGGGCTGATAGTAGGTTCAGCGGGTCCGAGCTTAACCGTCGCGAAGTTCCTGTCCTTGCTGGTCATGAAGGGGGTGGAGGCGGGTAAAGGGCAGGCTCTCGTCCGGCTCCTGAATTTAAAAGGGAAATTAGTGGGAGTCGATGGTTTATACTCACGATGACTGGTGACATTAGTTGGAGACAGCATATGTGGAGATACCTCTAGACGAGTCCCATCGGCGTGGGGTCCAATACGTCCTGACTGAAGTTGTTGGGGTACCGGGTCGGTCTTCAAGTCGGTGCACTGGATCTCAACAGCTGATTGTAGTCATCAGGTTTCTGTTTGAAGAATTAGAGAGGTCAGTGTCATTACTTACCGAGTGGGACGTGTGCTGAGCTTGCGGATTTACGTCGCTCGTCAAATGCCTTGGGGGAGAATGGTTGGTTGAGAGAGGTGTTGTATAGATGCTCGCCTGCTGGGGGGTGTTCGGAGCTGATGGGAATCTTGTGGTTTGACTGAAGTTTGATCACCTAGGAGGCGGGGGTAGCTGAATGGAGTCTTGTGGTTTGATCACCT
>NC_134782.1:55981145-55988645 GCF_046742065.1 Oratosquilla oratoria | reverse complement strand
TCCTGTGGCTATCTTACTATATACCAAAAGGCTTCCATCCAATTAGAAAGGAGATAGCTAGCCAAGTCACGCACCCATCTTCAACCCCTCATGCTCCTTGTGTCATAAGAAATGTATATCTAATGATACACTAAATGGGGAATATATTTATAAATATTAACACAAATTATTTACACTATGTGCCTAGCATAGGCGTAATAGAATGCGCTGTGATCTTACATTCGCTCAGTTGCCGGTTCGAGTCCCGCAATCCTCCTGGATTTCCAACAGTGACTGTTACCTTCCTCAACAGTATAGGTGATGGCTTCGGCCGCAGCTACTCAGTGTCTCGTGTCGTAGACTTCTCATCTTCTATCCACCTTCCTGATAAGAAAATTGACACAACACAAATTATATCAAACTAATATCTAGGATATTTTAGAAGTAAAGCGAGGTTCACTTAACTGAATAAAATCACCCGAATGTATTTTTTAATCGAAAGAAATAATCAGTCCTTCTATCCTTGAGGACAATATCCTACCGAAGAGATGGAGATGGTAAAGGAGAGGTTTAAGAAAAATGGTGAAAAAGAGGACTTGAGGCAAAAGTTAAACGTGATCAACATTCTCCTGTGAAACGAGATTGTTTTCTAATCATAGAAGAATGTTGCGTGACTCTAGTTCGTAGGAATGTCATTAGAGTTATTTCGTAAAGAAAATGAGTAATTTAAGCAGGGCAGGAACTTGCATGAACATTCTTGACATTTCGTTTAGTTGTACATTTCCTTCAGCTTTGTGTTAGTAAACAGATGTGGATAATCCCTCTTGCCTCCTCCTTCTATGGGTCCTTGTCCATAGTAGCTTCTGGGACCCGGAAGGAAAATTTCTATGAAAACCACAAATTGAAAATACTCAAAGAAAACAAACTCCCGCCAGATAAGTTTATTCTAATCTTAAACTAATGTCCAGATCTGGATTGCAATTCGGATCACCACCGAAATCTACAGAAATATCATTCAATTCATCCCCCCTTACTCCAAAAAATTTAATCAAATTCCGTTCATGATTTTTTGTCTAAAGACGCTCACAATCAGACAAACAAACGAACGGACATGAGCGAAAACATAACCTACTTGTTGGAGGTAATAAAGGAAGGTGTAGAGAATCTTTTAATAGCCATTAAGAAAGGAAACATGGAAAAACTATTGGCTGGGGAACAGTTAATAAGAGGCGTGCGTGCGTGTGTGTATGTATGCATGTGTGTGTGCGTGTGTGTGTGTGTGTGTGTGTGTGTGTGTGTGTGTGTGTGTGTGTGTGTGTGTGCGTGCGTGCGTGCGTGCATGTGTGTGTGTGTGTGTGTGTGTGTGTGTGTGTGTGTGTGTGTGTGTGTGTGTGTGTGTGTGTGTGTGTGTGTGTGTGTGTGTGTGTGTGTGTGTGTGTGTGTGTGTGTGTGTGTGTGTGTGTGTGTGTGTGTGTGTGTGTGTGTGTGTGTGTGTGTGTGTGTGTGTGTGTGTGTGTGTGTGTGTGTGTGTGTGTGTGTGTGTGCGTGTGTGTTTTACGGAGCTGTTGGGGTGTGGCAAAGAATATTACAAATTCACTTCACTCTCTTGTGAACTGGTCAACACTTTCTTTTCCCTGCATAATCATAAAAAAATTATTCAGCCGTGATTGAAGAGAATGTTATGCATTTGTTCATTGCACGACACACAGCCGTCATGCACCATACTTCCTTTACTAATTAAGATTCCTGTTCTCAGGCAGTCATGTAAATTAGTCTTGTGGTCCCTTGGTGGGGGACGAGACTAATTACATATCCAGTTTGTGTAGGCCCTTATGTCCAAGTCACACACTCAAGGTTCTAGTAAATGTTGTGAATTTGAAATGCTAGAGAACGACTCTGCTTATATCATTTAAGACATCCTTACGGGACACTTCAATAATATGACTAATATTCGTATAGGTTTAACTTCTCTTATTTTGTCATTCAGCTTCTAAATATATGACGCAAAGGTGATTTGACATTTGGAGATTTGAAAAATAAAAGATTGTAACCTAAATCGTTTCTACTGAGTCGCGTATGTATGATTGGGGCTGTTGGTTCTGGTCTCAGAAAACGTTGTCATGCGTCTTAGCATTTTTCTCTACTGCAACGTTTGTTGTGGTTGACACCTCAGTTTAATTCGTTCAAAACACCATATTCTCTTCATAAAAAAATCATATTTCATTTCTCTGTGATGTTTGTTTTTGGCTTTTGAGTTTAGTTTATTCGTAACAAACTTTTCTCTTTATCGAAATTCCTCTTTTTCTCTTTATTTAGGAATCAAGTACCTGAGGAAAGACACAGTAAGCTATGCTTTGTTTTCTCCTGCGTTTCTTGTCATTATTTTGGGATGCTCAACGACCGGGTAAAAGGCCATTTAGACGGCCAAACGGTTTGACAAACCCTGTTTGTCAAACAAGTGTTTGAAGTGATGTTCGACCGTGTGAATAAGGTATTTGGTTGTCAAACACATTCGACAAACGTGTTTGACGACCAAATACCCCATCACTTCAAACACTCGTCTGACAAACCGGGTTTGTCAAACTGTTTGACCGTGTAAATGGCCTTTAAGAACGTCGCTTCTTGTGGCAAAGATCAGTAGTGGAAGGTGTTCGAGTCCTGTCCAGCAGTACAGGAGTTCGTATTAAGGGAAGACTACACTAAATTCCACGCATTAAACAAAAATGTTCAAGAAAGAGGCATCGTCCTTCGTATTTGGAGAGTGGGAGACTGTGACGTTAAACTATATATATATATATATATATATATATATATATATATATATATATATATATATATATATATATATATATATATATATATATGCTAATAAGAACACGGGTACGTGTGTTCACTTATGCAAAGTAGACCACTTGGAAAAAGAAACTAACGAAGCAGAGCGCTTTCGTATATTACATCTTCAGTGCAACAAGTACTTGTTGCACTGAAGATGTAATATACGAAAGCGCTCTGCTTCGTTAGTTTCTTTTTCCAAGTGGTCTACTTTGCATATATATATATATATATATATATATATATATATATATATATATATATATATATATTTATATATATATATATATTTAAGTTTAAGTTTAAGTTTAAGGATTTATCTGGAAAATTATGTAGGTAACTCTGCCGTGGGTGGATATTTTGAACACCGGCTCACGGATCCTACGACTACGCCTCTTTCGGGCTAAGTAGGTCCGTTCGTTCACCTCGGCCACCAAATGTATTATTTTTTATTGTTATTATCATTATCTTCACGCAAAGAGCTCATTATAGCGCTTGCGTGTACATCAGTTCTGGCGTCTCCCTTGTTCCTCATCATGACTCCCCTCTGAGATATTTACATAATCATTGTTTGCTGGCGACTATAAGATGTTGTCAGTAAAGGGGTCATCACACTGGGTTTCCACGGAGCTCACCAGCTTCGACAGTTGAGAGTTAGTATAAGAAAAATGGACTTTGGTTACAATGTTTCATTTTTCAAATCTCCAAGTATCAAATTATGTTTCTGTCACATAAATCAAAGGTGAAAGATGTACTATATGACTGTAAATTTATACGAATTTTAGACATACTATCGAAATGTTTTTTGGAAAAAATTTTGATTTCTGTAAGTGAAGTCATATTCTAGTTATTAGAATGAAGGTTGGAGATAGAATGTGGGAGGAAAAATTGCCCAGTGTGATAGCCCCTTAACACTGGCCAAACAAGGTTAACACTGATACAATGTAAGAGGTAACTTAAACTTATGAAAAACAACCAATGTTATTGATTAAAACACTAACAACACATGCCCGTTCAACAATGACATGTTGAAAATACAATTATTGTATTTCAGTTATACTGATTTACAAGTTATATAAATTATATGTTATATCTTCATCGCATGAGATTTCTAAATAATTGTCTATTTGGTTAAAAAACAACACCTTTTACTCCACTTGATATTTCTGTCTAGTTTCTCACTGGTTAAGCTGTAAAGTACTCAGAAATATTCGAGAATGCAAACTTTTCCACAGAAAATATCTTAACCTATTGTCATGCCTCTGAAATATAGATTTCGTTATCTTCTAATATTCATTACAGACACTGGCGTTCATCTTCTTTCACTGCTCCAGTCAGGAAATTAAACTTTATGTAATATATTCCTAAGGCTATATATATATATATATGACGTAAGTGGCTTCATGTCTGAGTGTTTCGATAGCTTCCTTTAAGTATTCTCTGGCTTTGTCACTGAAGGGTTTGTTGGGTTGATGGAGGTGGTGTGGGGCTGATCTTGGAAGAACCAGTTCTTCAAGACAGTCCTCATCAGCTTCATTTGTAGCACGAACTCGGAGCTTATGACTTCCTGGTTTCCATTTCCACTCGGAGACAAATGTTGAGACAACCTGTCAGAATGTCTCAGCATATATATATATATATATATATATATATATATATATATATATATATATATATATATGTATATATATATATATGTACATATATATATATATATATATATACATATATATACATATTATTGTTACGGGACGGGCTGGTTATGTGAAGAGACGTTACGTATAACGGATAAGTGCTTAAGAACCAGCTCACTTCTAGAAGCCACTGTAGGACTGAACTATCTGGTCAGGGCCTAGATAATTCGTAAGACTAGAAGTAAAGGTAACAAAGAAGATTCCAGGAAAGGAATATTAAACTAGCGATAAAACTAGTAAACGAAATTATTAATATCATGGAAAATATTTACAGGCAATCAACACAAAAGAGAATGGGCAGTAGGGTCAATGGGACCGTTACATGATTATAAGAATATGGAAAGTATCGTTCAAATAAGAAACACAAGATACGTATACAATATGGTACTATCTAAGTACAAAGAGATCAGGAACATGTATCAAAATAAGTAATAAGTACAAATATAAGTATAAAGTAATGCAATGTATATAAGACACGTAATGTAGGCAAAAAGGGTGATCACTTCACACCAATCGTCTCATGAGTCTAACCTTCTAGTTTTTATCAAGAGATCAATATACGAGAAAATGACAAGGTGTGAGTGATTTCCACAGCTTATATACCATTGGACCGGAAGCGGGATACTTCCGGTGAAGGGTGCGGGTGAGCGCAAAGGGGGGAGGAGGGTAAGTTAACACACGTCAACATGGGTAGTTTTAAGACCCTCGACTCGCTTGAACAATCTACTTATTTAGTAACTGTCAAATCTGTGCGCTCCGAACTATTCACGATTTCGCTTGTCTGTTTGTTCTACAAGAGTGCGCACATTTCCCCGCACGTAGGCAAGATTACATATAGTGGACGGGCGTTACTGCTTAACATTGTTACAATACATACATAGACAAGAAATATGAACATAGTTATGTAATACAAAGGAACACAATTCTATAACATAATTACACATATGACGTAATATCTAATATTACGTTACATTATGTATATGTATATGTATATGTATATGTATATATATATGTATATGTATATGTATATATATATATATATATTACATCTTCAGTGCAAAAAAATTACACTTACTTTTTGCATTGATGTAATATACGAAAGCGCTCTGCTTCGCTAGTTTCTTTTTCCAAGTGGTCTACTTTGCATGCATGCATACATACATACATACATACATACATACATACATAAATACATACATACATGCATACATACATACATACATACATATATATATATATATATATATATATATATATATATATATATATATACATATATATATATCATATCTTCAGTGCAAAAAGTACATGTACTTTTTGCCCTGATGTAATATACGAAAGCGCTCTGCTTCGTTAGCTTCTTTTTCCAAGTGGTCTACTTTGCATACATACGCACATACATATATACATATATACATATATATATATATATATATATATATATATATAAATATATATATATATATATATATATATATACATATATATATATATATATAACTCGTACTATTCTCTGTTAGGTTTGTTTCCAAGGCCTCATACCTGCCAATTATCTCTGAAAGAGAAATTTCCAGCATCTAGGCAATCATTTGAGATTATCTTTAATTGCTGGCATATTTCCGGCTCGATTTCAACTTAATAACGCTCAGTGGGAGTTCACTTGGTGGCGTGGGCTTTCTACGATTTAAGTTTTGTTTCGTCTTGTGTAGCCTCGACCCATTTGTGGAGTTATTCCACTTCGTTGCAGGTAGGCATATGGTAGCATATTCAGAGAGGACACACTGTGTGTGTGTGTGTGTGTGTGTGTGTGTGTGTGTGTGTGTGTGTGTGTGTGTGTGTGTGTGTGTGTGTGTGTGTGTGTGTGTGTGTGTGTGTGTGTGTGTGTGTGTGTGTGTGTGTGTGTGTGTGTGTGTGTGTGTGTGTGTGTGTGTGTGTGTGTGTGTGTGTGTGTGTGCGTGTGTGTGTGTGTGTATGTAAGTGAGATTTAAGACAAAAATGTCACAGCTGCTTATCTGTTTTCTTTAAGTGTTGCCGCCTATCCTCTGCGGTGAAATGTATATGTTCCTGCCTTGAAGGGTTATCACACTAAGCTATTTTCATCCAACATTCCTCCCTCAACCTCCATTTGAACATCTAGAATACGACTTTGCTTAGAGAAATCTAAGCCTCTTTAAGAAAATTTCAGCAGTATGTCAAACATTCGTATACGTTTGCAATTTCCCAGTTCATCATTCAGCTTTGCTATATACAACGGAAAGATAATTTTTTATTTGAACATTTGAGTGATAAAATAATGTAACCTCAGTCGCTTTGACTCAAATGAGTTATCAGCGGTTGGCGCACGTAAAATCCGTGGAAGCCTAGTATGATAACCTCCTTACCAGTTCACGTTTTATTGACAAACAAATTTCTTTGCAGCTCTTCCGTTTTCTGTTTACATAATCTCACTTCGAATGACCAAAGTTGGGGGCGGAAGGAAAATGGATGTTTTTCAGATTAACAAAATCCCCTTGCAGCAGCTAGAGAAAATATACAAGTACGTCCCCAATTTCTTATTGACTTTATTGAAATAGGCTTTGTTTCAACCGGTCTAGGAATTTCCCTTAGATGAATAAATTCACCCGACGAAGAGAAAAAAAAATAGATCCCCACCATTTAAGTCAGTAAAAGAAAGAAAGAGAGAGAGAGAGAGAGAGAGAGAGAGAGAGAGAGAGAGAGAGAGAGAGAGAGAGAGAGAGAGAGAGAGAGAGAGAGAGAGAGAGAGAGAGAGAGAGAGAGAGAGAGAGAGAGAGAGAGAGAGAGAGAGAGAGAGAGAGAGAGAGAGAGAGAGAGAGAGAGAGAGAGAGAGAGAGAGAGAGAGAGAGAGAGAGAGAGAGAGAGAGCGAGAGGGAGGAGACATAGAAAAAGAGAAATAGAGAGAAACAGGCAGAGAGAAGGACATGGTGTGGATTTCGTAGAACCAAAGAAAACCGTATACATTACTTCCCAAGAAGGC
>NC_134782.1:55953645-55968645 GCF_046742065.1 Oratosquilla oratoria | reverse complement strand
ACAATATTGACATGATGTAAAGACTCCTTCTTAACTCTTTTGCATATCTGTCCTTCGTTTGACTGTTTGCATCATATAGGCTAATAAAATATTTGTTCCTTTTGCAGATACATCCAAGATGAAACCCTTATTTGATAATGATCCTATGCTTCGAAGGCTATTTGTAGTCTCGTCCGGTTGAATTCATTTTCCAATACGCGTAGTTGTTCAACCTATTTGAATATCTGTCCATTCTGATTGCTTTAATCTCGTTTTAGATAATAAAGGCAGTAGTACTCTATTTACCTTTTGATTTCTTCAATTATTCATTGCGTTTGTTTTGTCATACTTAGTTAAACTGTCTTTAATTGTAAACACTATAATGGTTTGATTTCTTATAGAGCGGGAGGGGTCGTAGATTTATGACGTGCATTAGCCCAGTACGGCGTAACTTATACCTATCATAAATACAAATGTTCACTTAAAAAAAAAAAAAAAAAAAAAAAAAAAAAAGTATATATATATATATGTATATATATATATATATATATATATATATATATATATATATGTATATATATACATATATGTATATATATATATATATATATATATATATATATATATATATATATATACATATTTCCCATGAGTCAAATAAAATAGTTTATCATTATTCAGAACAAAATGCTCCAACAAGATGTTAATAATTATCAGTAGAGGGAAAGGCAAAATTATCTTCCCAGGTTTGTCCGATGCTTGATCAAACATAGCGAAACTTTTTGAGAATCAGGTAGCCTTCTGTAACCGATTCTCATAATGTTTCGCCATGTTTAAAGACAAAACTATCTCAGGTTTGTCCGAAGCTAGATTAAACATGACAAAACATTATGAGAATCGGCTAGATGACTTTATCTGATTTTCATAATGTTTCGCTTTGTTCAATCTATCATCGGACAAACCAGAGATAGCTTTGTCTTACACTGAACGTAACATTGAAGAAAATGAATGTTAATATTATTGAGTAATTTATTTTTTTATCAACTTTGGTTGACAAGATAGCCGTAATTCACTTGTTTAATATGTCTGTTCCTTGTTCAATTTCTTTATTTGTTTTGATAAGATATAATTTCGAGATTACAGAAAAAGGTTCTCAAAGTATTCTTCACAGAATATCAACGTGAAACGAAAGACAACTAAATTAATCTATACCATACGTCTCAAACAAGTTTCCACTATTTTGAAGTTTAGAAACCCGGTTCTGTTGTTACTGAAGCTCTAGGTTTTCTAAAACTTCATTTGCTTTCAAATAGAAATTCCAGTAGTACCTCGTGGTCCGAATCCGGCGTTGCGCCCTGTGGTTATCTGATTCATTACTGTGTAATTCTTTAAACAGTAAAACACTTAGTAACAGCGCTGTAATTTATCGAATGAGGCCAGCGTCTGTAAGTTATAGCAAAAGATACACAGTGATAACAGTTTCAAGCACCGACAAGCTAAAATAGCTTGGAGAAAATACTTCTCTGGATATCTATATATGATTGAAGTCGAACAACACAGCTGAGTTCTCGAAATTGCTTATCTAGGTTAATTCCAGGGATGAAGATGATGATTTGATTGATCTATTTTTTCATTTATTTACTTACGGTATTTATTTATCTATTTATTTATTTTTATTTTATTTATTTATATATTTATTTTTATTCATTTATTCATTTATGTATTTATCTATTTACTTATTCTATTTTTTTTTTCTTTTTGAGGGGGAGAAGGCTTTCAAGAAGAAACCTACAATATTTCCCTATTTTAACATTTCCTATTTCCAATACATAGTCCCTCAGTGCTTGCCTCATCTCCCTCTACATTCCCTTCTTCCTCTTCCGTTTATCCTATCAAATATATTTTGCATCTCTTCCTATTCATATGATTTTTCCCCAACTCTCCCCCCTCAGACCTATTTTCTCCTTTCTCTTTCCTTCCTCCCTCCACCACCCCCTGATATCACAACCGGAAATGGACATAGACGGTCCGTAGATGTCTTGGACGACCGGATCAAACTAACGCCGCGGGAGACTCTATGGGATGAAGGAACATGTTCTGGCGCAGTGGAATTGCTGGTTCCGGAGGAAGGCTTTCTGCTCCGGGTCGTTAACTTTGACAACTGGGCCGGGGGGTTGGGGGGTGGGGGGACGGGACTGGTGAGTTTGGGGTGAGTGGAGACAAAAGATAAGGACACAGGTATGGGTGAAAATGTGGAGGTTTCCCTTGCTTCTCTCTCTCTAAATCTCTCTCTCTCTTTCTCTCTCTTTCTCTCTCTCTCTCTCTCTCTCTCTCTCTCTCTCTCTCTCTCTCTCTCTCTCTCTCTCTCTCTCTTCGACTTAATTCTGTTCACACATTCGCAGCCGGACAACTCTGAGAACTAGGTGATAGATTATTTCCAGATGAACATTTTGTTCACATTCTGACATGTTCAAGAGCAAAACCAATTATTCACACTTACGTCAGGACACTATTTCGACGATCATTTCATGAAGTATGCCTTGGAAACTCCAAGCGTCAGTCATATTCAAATGTTCAATCAACCCTCTGATAGACTTCACCCTTCAGGGAACAGGTTGATATACTGGAAGAACATGAAACAGTGAATTAATAGTCTTCAAAAGCATTCTTTAATTGTGACTTTTGAGCTATTCAGTTAGACAAAAACGCTTCCTAATATCTCTGAGCTCGTCATTTGCGATACAACGACTATGTCCCCTTTCTTCGTAAGAAACATTACCTTCTTCTTTTAACCAAAGACTTACAAGATTCTGTTACAAACCAAACCTTCACTGTTCCATTTGCTTTCCGTATATCATTTCCTGTCTGCGACGAATGCAGTTATCAAATCGACAGAGAACGTGGTGAAGCAAAGACATTCTCTTCCAATTGTATTCAAATTAGAACTGTGTGTCCACGACAGAGGCAGCAACTTATTGGCAAAACATCTTCCTGTGTAATAATAACACTAGTGACTTCTAGAATATTCCACAAATGCATACAGTAGCCATTTTGCTTGGAACAAGAACGAGTTAATTTGTAAATCAGTTGTACTGTAGCAAGGGTCTTTCTTTTCAAGTCTGTCTTTCTATTCTTTACTCTTCCAAGTCTTACCTCGGTGATGATCTTCTCTTTAGAAATGTTACATCAAACAAACCTTTCCTCAGCTCTGCATAATTAGCCAGTCTACATCTCATTCAAACTGTTACTAAATTCCTCTCATTCCTCTCTCTCTCTCTCTCTCTCTCTCTCTCTCTCTCTCTCTCTCTCTCTCTCTCTCTCTCTCTCTCTCTCTCTCTCTCTCTCTCTCTCTCTCTCTCTCTCTCTCTCTCTCTCTCTCTCTCTCTCTCTCTCTCTCTCTCTCTCTCTCTCTCTCTCTCTCTCTCTCTCTCTCTCTCTCAGCTACCCATCCAAAATCGCTTCGCTACACTCAGGGGGTTATGTTTATCTAAATCTTGTAAAAACAGCTGGTTCAGAGACTTTAGTGACACCCGAACGTACCAGAATTACGCAGTATTCATTCATGATTGGAGATTGCTTTCCAGTAAAAAAAAAAAAAAAAAAAAAAAAAAAAAGGTCAGTACTAGTGTCCCTATTTTCTGCTGCCTTCCTTAAATCTCTCCCATAGAACTTCATACCTCATACCTTCGACGTGATATCCTCAAGAATAAAAACGTTGATTATTGAAGAAAAAATACTAAATTCTCATCTGATATACTATTCCCAAATAGTCTTTAACGATAACCATCGGACTAAATTGCGTTTCCTCTGCTGCACAACACAGTAGGATTTGTTGTCTTAGAGTTCAGCAAACAAATTAATCTTGTGGCGTGTTGTTTCACATGATGAAGGAGAGACGTTCATCACAATCTCGATCAATAGGGCGAAGATGTTCTGCAGGGAGTTTGTATGTGACGTCGAACGCTTGCATGAACATCACACTACACCACAGACATCATGATCAAGCGCCATACGAAGCCAAACACCACACAATAGCAATGTACATATACCGTCTCAGGGATCGATAACAACACATCCTATAATTCACGAACTCATTAATACACGACTTCCTGGCTCAAAACCTTCATTTCTGCTATTCTATAATTCGCGAACTTCGTAATTCTAAACAATCTTTTTTACGCTATTCGATAATTCGCGAAGTCGCTAGTATACGTCTTCGTGGTTCTAAAACTTTTCTGCGATCGTCATATAATTCACGAATTCTAAAATATTCATTGATATGCAATTTCCGTGGCCTTCACCTAGGAAAGCTAAATATGAGAATGTCGGTCCCTAGGAGTCTGTAGACGGAGTAATGGTTCAACTTAAAACTCAAAATTTGAAAAAGGAGACTCGAACTGATGGGGGTCGTCTTTGCGGTTAAGGATCTGGAATTGACTATATGGAGTGGGTCAGGGGCTTCAGGAGAGCTGAGAGATGCTGGAAGAATTTGGAAGTCTTCAGTAGATACGTTTTCCGCAAGCTCTTAGTTTCAGGAGACCGGATAAAAAAAAAAAAAAAATGGAGTCATCCTAGGTCAGGTAATAATACCACTTCAGGCTCTCTCTTTCATCTTCCGTCTAAGAACTGAAATAATGGTCAACTTGGACCTTTTGTCTGCGATTTTGGTTGTAGATGATAACGACGTGATTATCGCTTTTGCGGTCCCAGCGACACCGTCTGCCGAAGAGGAGAACGTGAAGGCTCCTGGGGATTACTTAGATTAGTCTTTATTGTTCTTGGTTATTTCTCTTTCTCCCTCTGTCTGTCTATTTCTATATCTGTTTATCACCATTTCCATCTGTATTTTCTCATGTATCTCTTCCCCTTTTCGTTCTCTATTTACGTTTGTAGATTTGTATCTTGCACCTCTTGCTATTCCCTACTAGGTTCCTCTCATCTAAGATAATGCAAATACATATTCACTGACACGATTCCCTGCACGCAGTGCTTATCATTCCATCTCTCCAGAGTCCGCTTAGGTACCGACTCAGACGCCGCGAAACACACAGGAATCCGTCCTCAGGCACCAATTTACCTTCAGCTCGATCTACACGCGCAGAACCTGGACCAATCACCGGGACTTCGGGCGCTCAGACTTCGACTATTCACGAAGAGTTTGACTATCCGTATGCGCACTCCCCTCATCATCTCAAGTACTCCGAAGTGGATTCGAGCTCGGTAACCTCAGGTTTCTCCTAGCACCAGGTGTGCATGATCACCCTCCCCCTCCCCCCCCCCTCCTCCTCCCCAAATGGCGTCTCGTCGCTGGTGCTTTTGGTTAAATGTGTCCTCGCTTCTAATGACTCGCAGTTTATCGTCAAGCTCTCCCTGGGCGCTCTTGGCCAATGGATCAGGCGTTCTATCGTTTCTGCTAGTTTCTATCCACTTTCCCTTTTCTCCGAACTCATGGTCGACAACAGATACACAATCACCCTAAAGAAGGGATGTCCGAAGGTCTATTTTGCCTTATGAAATACAAACATTTTGCTTGATTGGTAAATTGAATAAAGGAGACAACAAACAGTTATTTCTTTCCAAAGGTAATATTTGGTATTTGTCTTATGACACTATTTCCTAACCCAGTGTCTCCTAGGTATTGCAAAGTCCCTAATGTCTACCAAGGGAGTCCAGAAACTAGAAACTAGCAGTATTTGGAGGTACCAGACAATTCTATTCGATGTTGAAACGGTCCCTTCTAGAAACTAAGAAACAATATTACATAAATGAAGTAATTGAACCAAAGGTTCATGAACTGGACTTCTGAAGGTCTCTCGAGGCCACAAGAAGCTTCCATGAAGGTCGTTAGACCCATAATGAGTGGTTGTTAGTTGATGCCAAGCGATTTAATTCAATGATGAAACTATCTCTCCTGTGAGGTTAAGAAACAGTATTCCATAAGTGGGTGTTCTGTGAGAAGAGTCAGGTAGTTGCTGCTTTATGGCCTTGCTATCCTTCCAGTGTAAACTTTACTACTTACTCTCCTGAAGACCTTTAAACGTTTCTGTCACAGCACCACCGCAGACACTGCCGTCACCGGCAGTACAACTATCACCACCACCTCTGTAAACACCAACGCTACCCACCTATTTGTTCTAATTTCTTAATACCATTCCCACCATCTCCTTGATTTCACTTCCACCAACACCACCACCATCACTATCACCAGTACCCATTATCACCACTACCAATGAGCTTACAACCATCAACATCGCCAACCACCCCATTACAACCACCCACTATCATTAATACTACCACTATCACCACCATCACCTTTATTATTACCACTTCTGTTTCCACCACAATCAGGTCCGCTACTACTACGCCTTCCGCTACGGGTAATGTAACCATTAAGATCTCAAAGCACCAGCCCAATCGTTACCACCATTTCATCCTTAGTAAGTGTTTCCTCCTCCCTTCCTCCTACTCCTCCCCTTCTCCTCCTCCTCCTCCTCCTCCTCCTCCTCTTCTTCTTCCTCCTCTTTCCTTTCTTCCTCGTCTTTCTTCTCCTCCTTTTCTTCTTCCTCCTCCTATTCCTCCTCTTTTCGTCCTCCGTTTTTTCTCTTCTTTCTCCTTCTCCTCCTCTTTACTCTCTTCTTTTTTCCTCTTCTCCTCATCCTCTTCCCCTTCTTCCTCCTTCTCTTTCCATCCTTTCTTTTCTTCTTCCTCTTCCTCTAACTAATCTAATTTCTCTCTTTTTCTTCCTCCTTCTCATTCACGTCCTCTTCCTCCTCCTCCTCCTCCTCCTCCTTCTCATCCTCCTCCTCCTTCTCCTCCTCCACCTCCTCCTTCCTTTCTCCCTTTTTTCTCTCTTTTTCTTTTTTCTTCTCCTCTTCTCCCTCATCCTCTTTTTCCTCCTCTTCCTCTCCCTCCTCCTCCTATTACTCTTTTCATGCTCTCGTTTCTTTATTTTCATCCTCTCCATCCTCCTCATTCTCCTCCTCTTTTTGTACTCATTTTTCCCTCCTCCAGTTCCTTCTCCTTTTCCTCTTCTTCCTCCTTCTCCTCCACCCCTTCTCCTCCTCTTCCTCCTCTTCCTCTCCTCCCAACTAATCCTTGCTACTCTTTCCCTACAGTAATTCCTTCCTTGTCAGCCCCCTCGTTCTCCTCCTCGCCCTCTTCTCCTCTTCCTTCTTCCCTCCTCGCCCTCTTCTCCTCTTTCTTCTTCCCTCCTCGCCCTCTTCTCCTTTTCCTTCTTCCCTCCTCGCCCTCTTCTCCTTTTCCTTCTTCCCTCCTCGCCCTCTTCTCCTCTTCCTTCTTCCCTCCTCGCCCTCTTCTCCTTTTCCTTCTTCCCTCCTCGCCCTCTTCTCCTCTTCCTTCTTCCCTCCTCGCCCTCTTCTCCTCCTCCTTCTTCCCTCCTCGCCCTCTTTTCCTCTTCTTTCTTCCCTCCTCGCCCTCTTCTCCTCCTCCTTCGTCCCTCCTCGCCCTCTTCTCCTCCTCCTTCTTCCCTCCTCGCCCTCTTCTCCTCTTCCTTCTTCCCTCCTTCCCATTCTCGCGTTCTTTCTCTGACTTACAATCTTCCTTTATTTTTCTTCCTTTCTCTTCCTTTCTCTTCCTTTATCTTCCTTCCTTTATCTTTCATTCAAATTTCTCAACTTTCATTCCTTATGCTGAACTGTTATCTTATCTTCTTCCTCCATCGCTCGACCTGAGTTTTCGATATTCTCTCTTATCATGTATTTTTTCTATTTTCCAGTTAGCTCTCCCCCCCCCTATCTCTCTCTCTCTCTCTCTCTCTCTCTCTCTCTCTCTCTCTCTCTCTCTCTCTCTCTCTCTCTCTCTTTCTTTCTTTCTCTCTTTTAACTCCTTTCGATTTTCGAAATGTCGACTTTCTTTTTCCCCTGGGACCCTTCTGCTAAAGACACTCTTCGTTGAAACGTTTCTTCTATTATTCTCTTCATGAAGGGTCTTGATATTTTTTTACTTCATCTTCTTATTACAGACTTGATGTCCCAGTGGCCTTGTCTATGCTCTCTTTCTTTTTAACCAAAGAAACTCGTAGACTTGTAGACAGTTCTGAATCCTTTAACATTTTATATTTCCCTCTAGGTGAATAAAATCGCCTGGTGACAAGCAATGAATATTATAAAAAGTTTAGTAATAGCAACATGTCTAGCCAGCTTTCTTCCTGATAAGGCATCCTCTTCTTCTTAAAGCCAAATATGTTATTCCTTCTCATATTCTCATATAACATAACATATTTGCAGTCAAACTTATCTACAATGGATTCCCTGCAACTAGACCATCTCATTCAATTGCGGGAAAGTTTTTTATAACAGTAAGCTACGCACATTTGGAGTCTAGCTGTCTGCACCTCACGGGGAGCCACGTCGCATCTCAGTCAATCTCTATCCGAGAGGTCTCGACTTTGGATCCAAGAGTTGTCAGTCATCTCCATCCCCAAGAAACTTACCTCCCTCCCCCTCCCCCTCCCCCTTCCCCAGTCACCTTCCTCCCCATTCAGTAACTTTGCTTCAGTCACTAAGAAGGCCCCACAAAACCTCCCCCACCCCTTCCACCTCCGGTAACTTTCCCAAACTGCAATCAACACTTTTGTCATAAAACCCCAGTTTTTAACACCAACTTCCACCCCGCTATCGGGCTTTCTTATGGACTCTTCTTGCCTCCCCCCCTCCCCCGCCGACCTCTCTTTTTTGTGGGAAGGGGGGGAGGAGAGGGTGGTGTCTTTTCCCCCCAAGTTCCTGTGTAATCATTTCCATGCGCCATTTTTTTTTTATTCTTTGCTTGATTCTATTCACAAAGTTTTTTCTCTCTCCCTCCTTTCGAAATCTCTTTTTTTCCAGTCTTTTCTCAAAGTCTGCCTTTTACAAATTCTTCTTCGCATACCTTCCTTTGTCCTCTCTCTCTTTTTTTTTACTCTCTACTCTCTTCTTTAATTTTGACTTTTCCTTTTGTTCCCTCTTTCCTTCTACAGTCTCCTTTCGATTTTTATGCTTCTTCTATTCATTTTGTTAATTATCTCTTCCTCTCCTTTCGCACGTGATCTGTCATTACTTGTCTCTTCTTTTTTTTTCTCTGAAATATCACCATTTTTTCTTCTATCCTCCTCTCTCTCTCTCTCTCTCTCTCTCTCTCTCTCTCTCTCTCTCTCTCTCTCTCTCTCTCTCTCTCTCTCTCTCTCTCTCTCTCTCTCTCTCTCTCTCTCTCTCTCTCTCTCTCTCTCTCTCTCTCTCTCTCTCTCTCTCTCTCTCTCTCTCTCTCTCTCTCTCTCTCTCTCTCTCTCTCTCTCTCTCTCTCTCTCTCTCTCTCTCTCTCTCTCTCTCTCTCTCTCTCTCTCTCTACATATCTATCTATATATCTATCTGTATGTCTATCTATCTGTCTATCTGTCTATTTGTCTATCTATCTCCTGTCTGTCTGTCTGTCTGTCTGTCTGTCTGTCTGTCTGCTATCTATTTATCTATCTATCTATCTATCTATATCTATCTATCTCTGTCTTTGTGTATCTTCCATGCTACTCTTTCTCCCTTCCCTCTTTCCAGCAGACTCTACTTGACCTCATACCTGGAAACTCTTTAGCCTCATCCCATCCTTACCATTTCCCTTCCTCCGCTTTCTTGGGATCCCTTCACCTTATCCACCTTCACCCCTTCTTCCACTTCGCCTCCTGTACCCTTCCAGAATTTCTCTACACCATTACCCTTCTTTATATCTTATCGAAGTCTGGTTCACCATTTATCCCCCAACTGCTACCTACCCTCCTTTCCACAACCCGACAACCACAAACACTTCCCCCCTAACCCCAGACTTCCCCCCCTCTTCCCCTCTCTACCCTCTATTCTCTTCCTCCATCACGTCTCGTGCCTCCTCGTGCCCAATAAAGAGGAGGAAGACATAGAGGTGAGTTGGAGATTCCTGTGAACAGATCATGCACATTTCCTTCTCATCTCAGTGTCTCCCTTGTCCACACGTTTCCCCTCACATTTTTAAATTTTTCTTTATTTATTTTTTTTTACTTTTTTTTGTCGTTCTTGCGGCTTACCCTTTCTTGTTTACTTTGGTTTTTACCTTTATCTGCCTATTCTTCTATGTATTTATTTATTCGTTTTTGTTTTTGTTTATTTTTCGCTTATTTATATTTGTTCCTTTACATATCTTTTCAATTATCATGTATTCATTTGCCTTAATCTATTTTCATTTATCTATTTATCAATGCATTTGTTTATTTATTTACTTCGTTATATTGTTGATCTATTTATCTATTCGTTTATCTATATATTGATTTATTTATTTTTCATGTATTTATTCATTTATAAATTTATTTGTCTATTTATTTATTTTCTTTGTATACGGTTAATTCGTTAATCCTGGTTTCCATGTCGTAAAAGCTTAACTCAAACTCTCCTTTTTTTTTTTTGTCATCCCTATTTACCCTTTCATAACGAAGTGTATCACACTTTCTTTCCTTACATATTTTCTCATTTCTTCCGTCAGGTTCTTTCGTCCTCGTATCTCTTTTTCCTCTCCATTTCTTTTTCTCTCCCTTTTCGTCCACATTCCGATTTTTCCTTTTCTTTTAGTCTTCACTCTTCAGCTCGCCACCATTCTGTTCTTCACGTTTTCGCAAAACTCTTCATCTTCCTCATTCTTTCAGCATATTCCTCACCTCTTATGTCTTCACCTTCTTTCGCCTCGTTTCATATTTCTTCGACTCTTTTTTTTTTTAATTCTTTTGTTTCTTTTGTTTTGTTGACAACCATTTTTCCAAGTCCTTCTTCTCGTATACGCTTTACTCTTGTGTTGTTTTTTCCTCAATGTTCCCATTTATGTCTTATTCTTTATGTCTGCTTTGTTATTCTTTATGTCAGGTCATTTAGTTTGTCTTCTCTTTCTTATCTCTTTTTTTTTTAGCTTTGTCACTGCTTCCCGTTTGATCTAATCATTTTCTCTTCACACACGCGCGCGCGCGCGGGCACACACACACACACACACACACACACACACACACACACACACACACACACACACACACACACACACACACACACACACACACACACACACACACACACACACACACACACACACACACACACACACACACACACACACACACACACACACACACACACACACACACACACACACACACACACACGTGTTCACCCAATATCACCAATCCCACCATTCTCACTATCATCCTCTTTCACCCTTAATGTGACTATGGCGAGAGCCAAGTCCATCTGATGGGTGTGTTCGATATGAAGTAGCCAGAAAAACCAGCTAGGACGATGTCCGGGTTTTCTGGGCACCGTTGCCGGTATCCATGAGGGCAAGGCTTCTGCGAAGTCTGGGTCCTCTTGAAGTCGGTCAGGAGGACAGGCGAAGGAGCAGTGCAAGGAGGAGGAGGAGGAGGAAGTGAAGCAGGAGGAGGAGAGAGAGGAAGAGGAGAGAGTTTCTTCTTCTTCTTCTTCTTCTTCTTCTTCTTCTTCTTCTTCTTCTTCTTCTTCTTCTTCTTCTTCTTCTTCTTCTTCTTCTTCTTCTTCTTCTTCTTCTTCTTCTTCTTCTTCTTCCTCTTCCTCTTCTTCTTCTTCTTCTTCTTCTTCTTCTTCTTCTTCTTCTTCTTTTTCTGCTGTGTGTGTGCACGTTGTATATATATATATATATATATATATATATATATACATACATAAGTATATATATATGTATATAAACATATATATATATATATACATATATATATGTATATGTACATATATATACATATATATATACATATGTATATATATATATATATTATAGATATATATACATGTGTGTGTGTGTGTGTGTGTGTGTGTGTGTGTGTGTGTGTGTGTGTGTGTGTGTGTGTGTGTGTGTGTGTGTGTGTGTGTGTGTGTGTGTGTGTGTGTGTGTGTGTGTGTGTGTGTGTGTGTGTGTGTGTGTGTGTGTGTGTGTGTGTGTGTGTGTATTCACCTCGGATCTCGGATCTGCTGCAGCCTCTTTTCGAGACAGCCAGACACCACCCTACGGCAGTGAGCTCAGAGCTCATTATTAGCAGATCTCTGGATAGGTCTGAGACCACTCACACTCCACACACCGGGAATGCAAGGTCACAACTCCTTGACTAACGTCCCGTACCTACTCGCTGCTAGGTGAACAGGGGCTACACGTGAAAGGAGACAAACCCAACTTGTCTCCGCCCGGCCGGGGAATCGAACCCCGGTTCTCCGGCTTGTGAGGCCAGTGCTTTACCAATCCGCCACCGGGCCGTACGTGTGTGTGTGTGTGTGTGTGTGTGTGTGTGTGTGTGTGTGTGTGTGTGTGTGTGTGTGTGTGTGTGTGTGTGTGTGTGTGTGTGTGTGTGTGTGTGTGTGTGTGTGTGTGTGTGTGTGTGTGTGTGTGTGTGTGTGTGTGTGTGTGTGTGTGTAAGTTTTGTGTGTGTGTGTGAGTGTGTGTTATCAATTAAATTTCTTTGAATTCCATTAAAAGAGAGTTAAGTATGGTAGAACTTGTCTTGCCAACTGCACATGTAATTGCCATTAGAGGAATGAATTTGGCAAAATGGGCGCAAAAAAGGTATCTTCACCCACTCGCGTGGACATTGTGTAATTTAATTAACAAAGTGACTAAGTGTGAATCTAAATATCCTTAGTTGAGTTTGAGTGTTCAAAATAACTAAGTAAACCTCTAGATACAATTGGTTAAGTTTAATATCCAACATTACTAGGTTCAAATATATACACGTCTAGGTAAGTTAGAGGGCCAGAGGCAAATAAGCCCGAATCTAGATAATTTTAGTTAAGTTTGAGCATTAGAAATGATATAGTCATATTTCTACCATTTTCAGTGTCATACTCCTTCTCAAAACTGACTATCCTACGCCCATGAAGTGGAAGATAAGGAACCCTGGTAGAGCAAAGACCTGCCATTTACGGCAAACCGTCGGGTTTTTAAGGTCGACGTTAGGTCGCCTCCCCGGTTGGTCAGGGTGGTCGAAATCCAACGCGACATAGCCTACGGCGTGTCTCGGGAATCAAACTCACGATCACTTGCTCATAAGTTCAACACGGTATCCACTGGGCTACCGCGCGGCCTCAGTGTTTACTATAGCTATGTCTTCATTGTTTTTGTAAATTTTCTGTTTTTCTTCTTCTTTCGTTACGCTTTAAAAGGGAAAAGGGTTGAATGTTATTTTAGTAGTTTCAGAGGCATCAGTGTATTGAATGTAGTTGGGAAGGCTTACGGGAGGGTTTTGATTGAGAGGATAAGGAGATGAACAGGGAGTAATTGGTGAGGAACAGTGTGGGTTTAGGAAAGATAGGGGTTGAGTGGATCAGATTTTTGCGGTAAAACAAATATGCGAGAAAGCTTTGGGAAGAGGTAAGGATGTTTTATGGGACTTTATGAATTTGGAAAAGGTTTATGACAGGATAGACAAAAAGGGAGGTTTTGCAGATATATGGGATAGGGGGAAAGCTGTTAAAGGCACTCAAGAGTTTACAAGAATATTGGAACCTATGTCAAACCGGGAAATGGAGAGAACGAGTGGTTTGAGATATAGGTGGGACTGAGGAAAACCTGAGTCATGTGGCAATGGCTGTACAATGTGTACATGGATGAGGTGGTGCAGGAGGTAGAGGCGAGGTAAATGCGCAGGGGACTGGAGATTATTAAAGAAAATGGAGGAAAGTGGGAGGTGAGCCAGTTGTTGTTTGCAGACGATACTGCGCTTATGGTAGGTTCAGAGTAGGGATTAAGGGAATTAATGACGGAGTTCGGGAAGGTAATCGATATGAGAAAGTTGAAGGTAAATGTGGGTAAAAACAAGGCGATAAGATGTTTAAGGATAGAAGTTGAAAGGAGGTCTAAAAGGAGAGAGGCTGGAGGAAGTGGATAGCTTTAGATATTTGGGTTCACGTGTGGCAGGAAAGGGAGGAATAGAGGTAGAGGTAAACTGTAGATTAAGAGAAGCAGGTATATGACTTTGGTGATTAAAAAGTGTTATGAGAAAGAGACAACTAGGAATGGATGCAAAGAGATTATATGAAGGCGTGATTGTGCCGACTATATTGTATAGGGCAGAGACTTGGAATTTAAGCAAGGGAGAGAGGGATTTTTTTTAGATACTTTTGACATGAAATGTCTGAGAACTATGTTAGAGGTTACTAGGTTGGATAGAGTGAGAAACGAGGAGGTGAAGAGGAGAGCAGGAATAGAAAAGGAAATGGCAGATACGACTGTTAAAAGATTATTGGGATGCTTTGGACACGTGGAAAGAATGGGTGATGATATATTAGTAAAAGAAGAGTGGAAAACAGAGGTGGAGGAAGTGAATTTCAGGGGACGACCGAAGAGGAGATGGATGGATGGGGTGAAGGGGGAGTTGAGGAAGAAGGGAATGTCTGTTGAGGAAGGAAGGAAGAAGATAGGAGATAGGGATGAGTGGAGAATGATTGTGTATGGATGATACTATCATGCAGAGAAAGGTAGAATGGGGGATGAGAGGTAAGGGTGCTTATGTGTGATTTGTATTTCGACACACACCGAAGGGATTTCTCCCCGCCTTCTGTTTTTCTGTATGAGGGGACGGAGAGGGGACGGGGCATCGACAAAGTGAAATGGCCTTGCTGTGGATGTACTGTGCCTTGCTGCATTGCTTTTGACCAAGGGCAGTTGGTGGATGCAGGGATGACCCGTCATCCATGAGGAGCTATGATGAGAGGGAGGAAAGGGTAGTGGACGGGAGTGAAATGGATGCCTCTGACTTAGTTACCTCCCCTAGAGGTAGGAAAGAGTTCTTGGTATATAGATAGATATATAGATAGATATTTTTATACTTATTCTTATAATAGAGTATCATGATCACATATTAAATTACATTATTATTATAATTAGTATATTATATATCATTAATTACATATTCTTCTATTTATCAACCTTTATTCTTGATTTAGTCATTTCTTTATTTACTTTTTCATTCATCTATTTATTTTTTTCAGTTTATTTACTTACCTATAT
>NC_134782.1:55936145-55948645 GCF_046742065.1 Oratosquilla oratoria | reverse complement strand
TCTATTTCATCCCTTCACTTGATCTTTTCTGTATCAATTTCTATGATTTCTCTCTCTTGTCGTTTCTCTTTCATTATTTCTGATTCTTATTTCCCCTCTTCGCTTCGGTACTCTCTACTTTCAATCCTTAACTCGTCCATACATATCTTCTCTGTCTCTTTTCCTCCCTATTTTGAACGAAGCATTAAGCCTTCTTTCTGTGTATCCTCCTTTATTTCTTTTCATTTCACATTTGTCAATTAGTCTCGTCCATCAGCATTGCACCTTATCTCAGCTTTTCTCATTCTCAGTCTTCTTTTCTTTTCATCTCAGCTAAAAAAAAAAAGATAAAAAACTTCCAACTGCCATTTGCCTTTAGTCCCCTCGTAATCCTTTGGGTTTTTTGTCATTATTCTAGCTCCAACATCCCTCTCCCCCCACAAAATGGGAAGTGAGAAACCCTAGTCGAGCAAGCTCTGCTTGTTGCGGCAAGCTCTTTTTTTTTTTTTTTTTTTTTTTTTTTTTTTAGCCGACGTTAGGGTCGCCTCCCCGCCTGGCCAAGGCTGTCGAGAACAAAAACAGGAAGCCCGCAGCGGATCCCATGCATCGAACCCGCGTCCACCTGCTCGCGAGTTCAACAATGGTCCACCGCGCCGCCCAGAAGATAAGAAAAGAGAGTATGGGAAGAGTTGAGACGAAGAAGAGGGAGAAAAATACGAGGAAAGAACTGTAAAGAGTTGGACTGTAAAGAGTTGCACTGGAAGGAGAAACAAAGGATGGAGAGAGGAAGGAGGGGAAGACAATACACAAGAAAGAAGCAACATGGCGATTTTATTAACCCGAGGGAAGCTTTCACATACAAGCGATGTGATGACTATCCAGAATCTATCTTGAGTCTATGTCCAATATCTATTAAAGCTGTCACCATGCCATTTTGTTCAGACGAAGGAATCTTTCCTTCTCCACAGTGAATGTTAATTTCCTTTTATCATATCATTCTGTTATCATAATTTTTCGTTCTTTCCCGTTTATCTTTCTTTTCTTCCCATATTCTCTCCTCAGTCGACCTTTTTCTTTTCTCGATTCTATTCCAACATCACGGAAAGAAATCTCACTTTTTTTTTTTTTTGCTTTTGCTTTTTTTTTCTATGGAGTGATTGCGTTAGGCTAGATTTGGTTAGGTTAGGTTAGGTTAGGTTAGGGTAGGTTAGGATAGGTTAGGTTAGGTTAGATTAGGTTAGGTTAGGTTAAGTTAGGTTAGTTTAGGATAGGTTAGGTTAGGTTAGGTTAGGTTACGTTAAGTCGGGTTAGGTTAGGTTAGTTTAGTTTAGTTTAGTTTAGTTTAGTTTAGTTTAGTTTAGTTTAGTTTAGTTTAGTTTAGTTTAGTTTAGTTTAGGTTAGGTTAGGTTAGGTTAGGTTAGGTTAGGATAGGTCAAGTTAGGTCAGGTTAGGTTAGGTTAGGTTAGGCTAGGTCAGGTCAGGCTAGGTCAGCTTAGATTAGCCTAGGTTAGATGAGGCTAGGTCAGGTTAGGTTAGAAGCTATTGGACAACGTGTGAAATATTCGTGCTTACGTGATTCACGAGTTTAATCCTTTATCTTTTGCTCCAAGTGATTCTATATTTTTTGTTTTTTCGTTCTATGCATTCATTCTTTTCCTAGTATTTACTAGTTACTGATTGCTTACGTTTCATGTATTCAATACTTTAGGGACACCCCTATGGACCTGAGTCACGCATCATTATTTTGTGACTGGAGACTAAAAAAAAAAAAAAAAAAAAAAAAAAATAAATATATATATATATATATATATATATATATATATATATATATATATATATATATATATATATATATATATCACCATATCTGTTAATTCACTCCTTTAGTCTAATATTGGATACAAGTTCTGTCTGTTGCCGAATATATATAGTAATTCCTTACCCTCACTTAAGTCCTATTCACGCCTGTGGTTTCAATGACGTTGTTGTAATTACAATATAAATCAATGGAGGCATTTACATACAACCCCGAAATATTTCCTTGACTTTGCGGAACCGCCACGTTTTCCGCGCTATGTGAACGGCTAGTGTGAACATGGCTCAAGGTTTATTTCTTCTTTACTTGTTTTTCTTTTCTTAAACCCTTTTAATGTTTCATTATAGTTGTCTAAATTCGGCTTTCCCTGTCGTCTTTTATGTCCTCTTTTATCACACATTTCCTTTCATCTTAGTCGTTCTTCTCTGTCATATTTTCTTTATGTTATTCTTGTTTTTTATTTTTTTTTTCTGTCTATTACTTTCATCTTTCCATTGCACAAAACTCACGATTTTTTTCCCTCCTCCCTTCCGCCTCCATTATAACTTCCTCATTTCCTCTTCTTCCCTCTCTACTCTTTTCCTTTACCACCTTCTCTCTTCTCCCCTAGACCTTCCCCCTTTGAACTATGACATTAAAACAGAGTTGAAGTAACGCCTCACAAATTAGGTTGTTGATTTCATAGAAGGGGTCAACCAGTTCCCACCTCTCAGACTTTGGTAACAGGAAACAAGGTAAATTGGACCTTAGTGTGATTGACGTGTACCTCCTCCTCCTCTTCCTCTCTTTCGCCCTCCTCCTCATCTTTCTCCTCCTCCTCCTCCTCCTTCTCTTCCACACTCCTCATCTCTCTCCTTCTCCTTCTCCTCCTCCTCCTACTCTTCTTCTTTCTCCTCCTCCTCATCTTCCTCTTCCTTCTCCTCCTCCTCTTCCTCCTCCTCCTTCTCTTCCACACTCCTCATCTCTCTCCTTCTCCTTCTCCTCCTCCTCCTACTCTTCTTCTTTCTCCTCCTCCTCATCTTCCTCTTCCTTCTCCTCCTCCTCTTCCTCCTCCTCCTCCTCTTTCCCCTACTCTTCTTCTTCCTCCTCTTCCTACTCCTCCTTCTCCTCATTCCTTTACTGTGTAGGACCTACACGGTGTCCTCTGTCCTCTTCATGAAAAAAACACGAACTTGATCTAAAGACTTTATTTCCATATTTCATTTTGGCTAACGGCAGTTGATTTTATTTACATGGGGAGAAGGGAAGCCCTCATTGTGAAACTGTAAAGAGATTATAATCTAAACTCACCACTTTATCATTATACAGGTCTGGATGTGACGATTAGTTTTGTAAGCAATTATAACACTCAATTAGTAATACTAGTTTCAGAATAAACGACAAACATCGATTAGCTTTACACTAAACAAAAGTAAACAGATAAATAAATAAATAGACAAACAAGGTAATAGATAAATAAATAAATGAACGAATAAATAGATAAATAAAAAATAAATTGATAAATGAATAAGTAAATAGACAAATAGATAAAGAATTTTTTTAAATAAAGATAAGTGAAACAGAAATAAAGATAAAAACAGACAAAAAAGATTTTTTTTTAATAAATATAAGGAATTGAATAAAAAAAAGACGAAGATTAAGAGTAGAAAAAGGAAAATCTCTGGCAATAATGCCCTTCACCCATCACTGAATTGACGAAGAAGTAGTCTACCAATGTAATATCAAGTAAAGAAATTAATCTCGCTATTTCGTTGTTTCTGCACTGCTGGCCATCAAATTACCTCTGGCACTGAAACTTGATAAATAACCACAAACCTGAAATACTTTTTCATTGGAAGAATGAAATTACCTCCCGGTAGTCAGAACAACAGGAACAACGGAAAGTCAACAAATTGCTGTATGCCAGACTCCCTGATGTCCGTTCCTCTGAATCCTCTCACCCCGGAGAGGACAGTGTCTACCTGGCTATGCTGCAATGAGGTCACCATCCAACCCTTCTAAGTTATCAGAAGAGGCTGGATGACAGCATCGTAGATATTTGTCCAGGATATAACACACTATGGAAGACTACATTGTACATAATCACGCCCGTCAACAACACAATATACACCCTATAAGGGATTTGTAGGAAAACCTTGTCCCAACCGTAGCCTTACTCGGTTCTTCAGCCAGATTGTCTAGGACACGACAGCAATACAAACAAAAAGAAAAGTGCCAAATAGGATATAGGGTGGTAGTTGAGGCAGGACACTCCTGTTAAATAGTTGGTGGATAGGGTCATAGGCAACAAAGGCTTTAGTCCCCGTGATTGAATTGAGGCAAACACGCATGAGTAAGTTTCAGATAACTCAACACTAATGGTGTAAGTATCAGAGGCTAATCAAATGATATAAGTTATTAGAAATATATATTAACTGTTTCACCTTTTCATCCACTCCACATGTGTCTTAATTCTAAATGTCGTTAAATGATCTTATTCAGTGAAGGGAAGAGGAACAGAAAGAAGGGGAGGAAGAGGAGGAGAAGGAAGAGGAGGAGAAGGAAGAGGAGGAGAAAGAAGAGGAGGAAAAGGAAAAGGGGAGGAAGAAGAGGAGGAGAAGGAAGAGGAGAAAGGGGAATATGAAGAAGAAGAGAAGGAAGAGGAAAAGCAGGAAAAGGAAGAAGAGGAAGAAGAGGAAGAAAAGTAATAAGAGGAGGAAGAGGAGAGAGAGAAATAAGAAGAGGAGGAGGAGATGAAAGGGGAGAAAGAGGAAGAAGAGGAGGAAGAGGAAGAAGAGGAGGAAGAGGAAGAAGAGAAGGAAGAGGAACAATAAGAGGAGGAAAAGAGGAAAAAGAGAAAGGAGAAAAAAGAAGAGGGAGAGAAGGAAGAGGAGGAAGAGGAAGAAAAGGAAGACGAGAAGAAGAGGAAAGCGAGAAGGAAAGGAGGGAGAGGAGAAAGAGGAGTAAGAGGAGGAGGAAGAGGAAGAGGAAGAAGACAAGGAAGAGGAGGGAGAGGAGGGAGAGGGGGAAGAGCAGAAAGAAGAGGAAGAGGAGGAAGAGGATGAAGAGAAGGAAAAGTTAGAGGAGAAGGAAGAAGCAACCAATAACAACATCCAACCACCACCACCACCACCACCACCACCACCACCACCACCACCACCACCACCACCACCACCACCACCACCACCACCACCACCACCACCACCACCACCACCACCACCACCACCACCACCACCACCACCACCACCACCACCACCACCACCACCATCACCACCACCACCACCACCATCACCACCACCACCACTACAACCACCACCACCACCACCACCACCACCACCACCACCACCACCACCACCACCACCACCAACACCAACACCACCACCACCACCACCACCACCACAACTACCACCACTACAACCACCACCACCACAACCACCACCACCACCACTACAACCACCACCACCACCACCAACAACAACAACAACAACAACAACAACAACAACAACAAACAGCAACAACAACAGCAAAAACTACAACGACGACGATGACAATAACGACAACGACAACAACGACAACAGCAGCGACAATGACAACAACAGCAGCAACAACAACAACAACAACAGCAACAACTACGACAGCGACAACAACAATAACAACAACAACAATAACAACTACGACTACAACGACGACAACAACAACGACGTCGGCAATGACAACAACAACGACAACGACAACGACAACGACAACGACGACGACAACGACAACGACAACGACAACGACAACGACGACGACAACGACAACGACAACGACAACGAAAACGACAACGTCAACAACGACAACGACAACGACAACGACAACGACAACGACAACGACAGCGACAACAAAAGCAACAACAACACCCGACGACGACATTCAGTAAGGCTATCCTTCGATAATGGAGACAACCTAATCCCATCACTGAAAAAAAAAAAAAAAAAAAAATCAGAGAATCAAATGACAACGAAAAAGGAACATTCAAGATAACTCTAATAGAGAAACAAGACTAAGCTTCGAGGGAATATTCATTTACTTTTGTATTTATTCCTTTACCACATTCTATTCTATCGTTTAAGATGAGATAAAGGGCTGTTAGGGCTACGAAAGAAATAATTACTTTCAAACAAATATTCCATACACTGAGGTATAATAGTAATATATTAACTTTGAATTTTAAGGATAAATAGATAAATGAAAAAGCAGAAATCCATATCAAAGGAGCTAAACTATATAAATATATATATATATATATATATTTATATATATATATATATATATATATATATATGTATACATATATACATGTGTATATATATATATATGTATATATATATATGTGTACATAAATATATATATATATGTATACATATATATATATATATATACATATATATATATATAATATATATATATATATATATATAATATATATATATACATATATATACATAAATATATGTATATATATACATATATATATATATATATATGTAATATATATATGTATATATATATATATATATATATATAATGAGAAATGTGGAAAAAAAAAGATGATGTGGAAATATGCAAAAAAAAGGCGAAACATACACACACACACACACACACACACACACACACACACACACACACACACACACACACACACACACACACACACACACACACACACACACACACACACACACACACACACACACACACACACACACACACACACACACACACACACACACACACACACACACACACACACGCACGCACGCACGCACGCAAGCACGCACAGACAAAACACGTATATGTACACAGACACATACACATTGAACCTTCTATCGAAGATATAATGAAGAAGAAAGTGAACAATAGGACTTAATGGTGAATTCAAGTAGAGGAAGAATGATAAATGCATCATGATTATCGATAGAGATGAAGAGAGAAAAAATCACCTAAAACACTAAAGAAAGGAGGAAATTATGTATTTCTTTACGTAGGTATCTAGGAGTCTGCATGTGTGTGTGTGTATGTGTGTGTGTGTGTGTGTGTGTGTGTGTGTGTGTGTGTGTGTGTGTGTGTGTGTGTGTGTGTGTGTGTGTGTGTGTGTGTGTGTGTGTGTGTGTGTGTGTGTGTGTGTGTGTGTGTGTGTGTGTGTGTGTGTGTGTGTGTGTGTGTGTGTGTGTGTGTGCGCGTGTGTATGTATGTATCAATGATGTTTTCATTTAGCTAATAACTTGCCTTTTTTCAGGTACCCTCATCAAGCAATATGATTTGGACTGGTGCACATCGTGCTTTTGCTGTAGAAATGTTTTTGAAGAATCGTGAATCTGTAATTGCAACACAGAGCTTTCCGAGCTCATTAAAAGTTTGGACGGCATGATGCTGTTCCAGATAGAAAATCAATACAGCTATGGGTTGCAAATTTCAGAGCTACAGGTTCGGCACTTAAAAGAAAGCCACCTGGAAGGCCACGAAGCGCTCGAACGCCAGACAGTGTTCAAGCTGTGAGACTTTCTGTTACTCAGTCTCCTACACGTTCAGCTCGCAAACATGCTTCGGCCTTGGGATTGTCTGATCGAACAGTCAGAAGAATTCTACACACTGATATGCAGTTCCATCCATACAAATTAATGATTGCTCAGAAACTGCACGAGCGCGACTTGGAAGATCGCATGTCATGTTGTACCGATGTCCTTCAAAATGTTCCTGTAAATGATGTTCTCCTTACAACTGATGAAGCTCACTTTCATCTCTCAGGCCGTGTGAATAAGCAAAATTTTCGTTATTGGGCTGAAAATAAACCCAGACAGCTTCATGAAAGACCTCTACACAGTGAAAGAGTGACTGCATGGTGCGCAGTTTCGACATTAGGCGTGTGGGGTCCTTATTTTTTTGAGGAGAGAAACCACTTGGTTACAGTAACATCTGGCCGATATGTGGAGATATTGCAGACATTTCTGGAACCAAAACTAAACGACCTTCACAAACAGAATGTGTGGTTTCTACAGGATGGAGCCACCGCACATACAGCAAGAAGAACAATGGAAGCTCTGAGAGAAATGCTTCCTGGACGTTTGATTTTCTTACGTGGTGATATTCAATGGCCAGCACGCCCGCCCGATCTCAACCCTTGCGATTTTTTTCTCTGGGGTTACTTGAAAGCTAAGGTCTACAAACATCGACTGGGTACAATTGAAGAATTAAAGAATCCTATTCGTCTAGAGATTGCAAAAATACAGCCTGAAATGACTATTCGAGTTATGGAGAACTTCAGAAGTCGTCTTCAACAGTGTATAGCGGATAAAGGTCACCATTTAGAGGATGTAATTTTTAAAACTAAATGAATAAAAATTGCAACTCTTTGTTTAAACAACAATATAATTAAGTTTTCATAAACGTTCTTTTTATTTCTTTTGTCAACCTTTAAAGTGTGGGAGATAATTCTGCCGCACCCTGTATATGTATGTATATATATATATATATATATATATATATATATATATATATATATATATATATATATATATATATATACACGTATGCATGTATGTATGTATGTATGTACGTATGTATGTATGTATATGTATGTATGTATGTATGCATGTATGTACGTATATATGTATGTATGTATGTACATATATATGTATGTATGTATGTATGTATGTATGTACATATGTATGTATGTATGTATGTATGTATGTATGTATGTATGTATGTATGTATGTATGTATGTATGCATGCATGCGTGCTGGGGTTATTTGAGTGAGTGAAATTGAAAATTACCCAATTGGTCCAAGGACAGGGTATTCCAAACTGTTCCTGGAATCTGAGATTTTGCTTGTCAATCCTGGCCTTCTATTATAGATAAGTGGACCTCACCTGAATAATATTGCCTAGCGTTAACCAGAATATAATCTGTGAATACTGTCACCATAACCAGAGGGTTGATGAGAGTTTGTTGATGATGTTACAGGATCTTAGGGAAATTGTCCACACTATCACCCAAGTTACACTGTCTTCTTATTCGTTTCACTTGTTTCTCCACTTCTCTTTCTCTATCTCTCTCTCTCTCTCTCTCTCTCTCTCACTCTCTCTTTCTCATTCATAACCTTCCCTCCTGCTTCCCTTCTTTATTTCCTTCTAACTTCCTCTCTCCCTCCCTCCCCTCCTCACTCCCTCGTGTTGCAATGTTGCAAGCCAATAGACCTCCGCTCTCAAGACCAGATGCAATTACGCAATTACTGATTGACCATGACAAGCTGGAGGAGTCTGAGGAGTCTGAGGAAGAGGAGGAAGGAAGATGGAAGATGGAATATGGAAGAAGGGAAGGATAGGCAAGGAGAAGGGACTATATGAAATAAATAAGAATGAGAGGAAATATAAGTAAATCATCTTAATATATGACTGTGTCGTTGGGACTATTATATCTGAAGAAAGCATGTGTGTTGTTGATGGAGCACAGACACTAGAAAGGAAGATGTTTTGAGAAAAGTGATGATAGTGGATCTGAGATAAGAAATGGTAGAGTTGGTAAGCCTAGGAAAAACGGACGAGGGATTAATAAAAATGAACAATAGATAATTTTGATGATGTATTGTAGTTTATATACATATACATATACATATACATATACATATACATATACATATACATATACATAAACATATACATATACGGATATAAGCTCCACCGCAAGGACTCGAACCTTTGCCGTAGCGACCGCTTATTCTGAAACAAAGGCGATAGCATCGATCGAGCCAGGCCGTACAAACGGATACCCGATTCTCGACCTGGAGGTTCCCCGATGGTACTAGGCCAGCTCAGTCTCTATTCTAATTTCACCGAGTCTTTATTATGACAAATGGAAATAAGCTCCACCGCAAGGACTCGAACCTTTGCCGTAGCGACCGCTTATTCTGAAGAAAAGGCGAACTGAGACTTGCTTAGATACAAAGCCGACGCTCTACTGACTGAGCTACTGTACTGTAAGATTCTCTACATCTAACTCCCGCAGGATTTGAGTCGACTGCTAACCGCAGTCATAATCTCGGTTTTACAGAGAACCAAGTGCAATTGTAGCTAGTGGTTAAGCTGGTACGTATCCTTGATTGACTTTCGTCGTTGTAATGCCTGAATAGAATGACCAATGACGGCGATGCCACTCAAATAATTCCAACAGTTGTCCCCGGACTCGAACCGAGACTTGTGTAGACGCAAAGTGGACGCTCTACCGACTAAGCTACTGATACTATAAGATTCTCTAGCCTCGGGTTTAATCTAACCTCGGAATAAGACTCCGGTCTTTCCTCTTTCCACCCGCTTCAACTTGGCAGAATGTCTCAGCATATATATATATACATACATATATATATATATATATATATATATATATAACACAGGAACCCACAGTCGGAGAAAGAATAAACTTCGAATAAAGAATAATCCTATATTTCGGCTATCAACTGTAGCCCTCTTCAGGAAAGTACATAAGATAGAGAACAGAGGGGACTTATAAACTACAGTAAGAAGAGATGTGGACAGTTGACCTCACTCAGGCGCGGGGCAAACTGGGGTGGCGGAGGAGGGAGGGGGTGAGGAGAGGGGTGGATGTAACGTCCGCACTAGCTTATTTATTGCTGCGCGTGAGATTATGTCAGGTGTCCACTGCCCTTTAGACACCTGACATAATCTCACGCGCAGCAATAAATAAGCTAGTGCGGACGTTACATCCTCCCCTCTCCTCACCCCCTCCCTCCTCCGCCACCCCAGTTTGCCCCGCGCCTGAGTGAGGTCAACTGTCCACATCTCTTCTTACTGTAGTTTATAAGTCCCCTCTGTTCTCTATCTTATGTACTTTCCTGAAGAGGGCTACAGTTGATAGCCGAAATATAGGATTATTCTTTATTCGAAGTTTATTCTTTCTCCGACTGTGGGTTCCTGTGTGTTATTTACAAATGTGCTACTACATTTCTATTTAGAAATATATATATATATATATATATATATATATATATATATATGTGTGTGTGTGTGTGTGTGTGTGTGTGTGTGTGTATTCACTGTATATACAGACATATATTTATATATATATATTATATATATATGTATATATATATATATATATATATATATATATATACATATTTTCAAACACGGAGGTGGAGGGTTGTGAGAGGGTTGAAGACTTCAGTCTTTTATATGAAGAAGACCTGAAGGTTTATAATTTTTCGGGAGGTTTGGAATTAGTATTTTTTTCATAGACGGGTGGAAGGATTTGGTCATTAGGCAAGAAGAGGACGAAGACCACTAATTTTTTTTATATAAAATTCATGCTTAATTTTCTGCAGGTCTTCAAACCAGTCCTTCACGTCATTAAGCGTTTTTGCCTAAGACACTCATCTATCATCTGGCCTTGAAGCTTTGATGTTTCTTAAAACATCTGCAAGAATATCATTACCTCATTTTTTTTTTTATTTTTTTTTTAGGTGTCTTTCATCCAAAGGACCAGCAAGAGGTACTACAAGTGACGGTCCTGAAAGACTGACGTGGGAGATAATCGTCTCCCTTCATCTCGTCCTCAAATCCCAACAATACTCTCACCTCGATACCTTGACAATACTTTTTTCGTTCCTTTTCTTCGTAGTCATATTAGTAAGACTAACAACCGGAAATTCCTTCTAAAGAACCAATACTGAACGATGCCAAATGATAAATAAAGTTGTAAACTACCACACGATAGGAATGGAGAAGAGATACAATAAATGACGATGTTCAAAGGAGGATGAGCTTGTTTGAACAAATGTTATCTTATATATCTCGCCAACCACCTCCCCACTCCCAACCACCTCCTTCTCCATCTCAATTCCTGGCAACTTTGTATCCTTTCCTTATGTTATATCGTCTTTACGTTTGAGTACACAAAATTACCTTCTCTCCTCTTTCCAGCTTCATTCATATCCTGACAAAGACGTTTTATATTGCTGTGTTTAAGGCATCACTATTTGGTTGGATTGGGTTATACATATGGTTTAGTTTATGTATGTATGTATGTGTACATATATATATATATATATATATATATATATATATACATATATATATATATGTGTGTGTGTGTGTGTATGTGTGTGTGTGTGTGTGTGTGTGTGTGTGTGTGTGTGTGTGTGTGTGTGTGTGTGTGTGTGTGTGTGTGTGTGTGTGTGTGTGTGTGTGTGAGAGTGTGTGTGTGTGTGTTTGTGTGTGTGTGTGTGTGTGTGTGTGTGTGTGTGTGTGTGTGTGTGTGTGTGTGTTGAGACATTCTGACAAGTTGACGTAAGTGAAGTAAGAAACAGAGGAGTCTTAGTCCGAGTTTATTCCTGACTAATTTTGCAGGTATGCTTTTTCAAGTCCGGAATATACTCGGACTAAGACTTCTGCGTTTCCTACTCCACTGACATCATATATATATATATATATATATATATTTATATATATACATACAAATATGTATATATATATATATATATATATATATATATGTATGTATACATATATATATATATATATATATATATATATATATTGTTATGCCATAACTTCCCAGGGCACTCTGATCCCTGATTAATCTAAGGGTCCCAATATGGCGTAACAAAGTCCAGGTAATGTGAAAGGACTTTGGCCCTTAATTTCTATGTAAGTATCAACCAACTGTTTCCTT
>NC_134782.1:55911145-55913645 GCF_046742065.1 Oratosquilla oratoria | reverse complement strand
CATCATCCCTTTCATCATCATTTCCACTTCCGCTTCTCTCTTCACCTTCTTATGTTTCACACATTCTATTCATATCTTTGTCTATTTTACTTATTCGTTTGTTTTTCTTATTTAGATATTCCCTTATTTGTTGATCTATTTATATATTTATATGTTTGTTTATACATGTATTTGTCTATTCATTCTTTATGAATTTGTCTATTTTACTTATTCGTTTGTTTTCCTCATTTAGATATTCCCTTATTTGTTGATCTATTTATATATTTATATGTTTGTTTATACATGTATTTGTCTATTTGTTCTTTATATATTCGTCTATGCAATTACTTACTAATTTGTTTATTTACGTATTCATTTATTTGGTTAATTTGATTATCTATTTATTTATTTTTGTCTATCTACATATTCATTTATTATTCATATATCTATTTTACATTTGTCTATTTCGTTACCTATCTTATATTTGTTTATTTATCTATCTGTTTATCTAATCATTCATTTATTGAATTATTTATCTGATTATAATTTTATTTATCTACTTATCTAACTACCTTTTAATTCTTTTATTTACTTTTCTATCAGTTTATTTATCTACCTGTTTATCTAATCATTCATTTATTGAATTATTTATCTGATTATCTTTTTATTCATTTACTTATCTATCTACCTTTTAATTCTTTTATTTGCTTTTCTATCAGTTTATTTATCTATCTATTTATTTATTAATTCTATTCATTCATTTATTTCTTATTCATTCTGCCGTGAAATCTTTATGGCAAACTATTTTGTTTTCTTAACAATGATACATAGACTGTCATTTGATATGTTGGAGGAAAATGACTTTCCTTCAGCACATCAGATTTGTTCCAGAAAGTTGCCCAGTGTGATAGCCCCTTGGGTTGACTCAGCAACGAGTATTGGACCATTTACACGGTCAAACAGTTTGACAAACCCGGTTTGTCAGACAAGGGTTTGAAGTAATGTTTGACCATGTGAATGAGGTATTTGGTCGTGAAACACATTTGTCGAACGTGTTTGACAACCAAATACCCTATTCACACGGTCAAACATCACTTCAAACACTTGTTTGACAAACCGGGTTTGTCAAACCGTTTGGCCGTCTAAATGCCCCTTATCACAGCAAACAAAGCAGGAATGATGGCCTCTCATGGAGTATTGCGGATGACCAAAACAGGTCCAGGATGTATCAAACCCATACAAATACAGTTATTGTTGTAGCACTATTTGTAAAACACTTATTACAAAAATACTACGCCATCGTATAGAGACTGATGTGTATAAACAATAGTTTTGAAAGCGCAAAAAATTGAGGTATATTTGTATAATTCTTTTACATTATGTGTCAGATTTATGTGTCCCTTAAATTGTGATGATTTATTATACTATCCATATATTTACGTTGTTTGCTCGGGTGGTGGATGGTAGTGGAGAGCCAGAAGGTAGTAAAGTTGTTAGTTACTTGTTTATTGTAATCCTCATAAGCTGACGAAACCTTAACGACCATTATAGGTGTTTTAGGTAAGAGAACACAATCAAGGTAATTGCATACTCGCCTGCAACTGGTTTTGCTGCATTTTATAATTTTTTCCTTCATCGGTTGCCTGTTTTTTCGGCTTTTTTTTTGGCACGTTCGCTGCCGTCACCTAACCCTTCCTCATTTGCAAAATAAACTGCTCGACACGATGGATGCGGGTAATTTTGCGTTAATTGTTTTCAGATATTTTTTAAGCTATTCTAGGGTGCTAAGTTCTGAAGTTTCAAACATTTTGGGAGTAATCCAGGGGTATGTAATTATTCTAGCTTAAGAATTGTGATGATTAAGGTAATGCCTATTATTATGATTATTTTGACAACGCTGAGGTCAAGAATTAAGCCGAAGACGAGAATGAAAACGAAAATGAAAACGAACATAAAACCAAAGTCTGGGGTAACACTTATGTGTGATTTGATTTAATTTAATTTTTATATTAACTTGTTAACAATAACTGAGATGAAAGTATTGTGAATTGTTATAAACAGGGATGGAAAAAATCATATACATCTCGTTGGAAGATATGGGAAAGTACACAAACGCATGAACAGAAACATTCACTCACAGAAGCTCTCTCTTTCTCTCTTGCTCTCTCTCTCTCTCTCTCTCTCTCTCTCTCTCTCTCTCTCTCTCTCTCTCTCTCACACACACACACACACACACACACACACACACACACACACACACACACACACACACACACACACACACACACACACACAGACACACACAGACACACACAGACACGCACGCACACACACACACACACACACACACACACACACACACACACACACACACACACACACACACACACACACACACACACACACACACACACACACACACACACACACACACACACACACACAATGAAATAGAATATGAAGAAGGGTAACAAAAAAATCTAGTCCCAGAAATTAACTCCAATACTGACATGAGAAATAT
>NC_134782.1:55893645-55903645 GCF_046742065.1 Oratosquilla oratoria | reverse complement strand
AGAGAGAGAGAGAGAGAGAGAGAGAGCTAGAGGGATAGAGAGAGAGAGAGAGAGAGAGAGAGAGAGAGAGAGAGAGAGAGAGAGAGAGAGAGAGAGAGAGAGAGAGAGAGAGAGAGAGAGAGAGAGAGAGAGAGAGAGAGAGAGAGAGAGAGAGAGAGAGAGAGAGAGAGAGAGAGAGAGAGTAAGAGTAAGTTACTAGGAGCTGTAAGAAATCTCAGTACCTTAAAAGGTTTCATAACCCATACCGAGGGGGTATCCTTAAGAGGTTACCGAGGATTCACACTAATACTTACACTAATGTCTATAGCACCTTGTCTAGTCGATTTTTTTGAAGTGCTCAACAGATTAACTGTTTACCACGTCCTTTAGCAGTCTGTTCCAAGTGTTGAAGAAATTTGCCTTACGAGGAGAGGCTTAGGCACCTTAACTTATACTCTCTGGAAAGACGCAGAGTGTGTGGTGATCTAATAGAGGCGTTAAAGTGGTTCAAGTGGATCAAAGGCTTTAACAAGAGTGGTGCAAACAAGGTCATCATATTAGAACAACAGGGCAGGACTCGCAGTAATGGTTATAAACTGGACAAATTTAGATTTAAAAAGGAAATAGGCAAGAATTGGTTTACTAATAGGGTGGTTGACGAATGGAATAAACTTAGTAACCATGTAGTAAGCGCTGAAACTATCAGTTGTTTTAATAAACGATTAGACAACTTTATGAATGGGGATGACAGGTGGTGATGGATACGGAGCTGCCTAGTGTAGGCCTTATGGTCTCTTGCAGTCTCCTTCATTCTTGTATTCTTATGTTATGTTCTTTACATGTAAAAAGTCACCAACATTGCCTATAGAGTAACGAAGGGGATTGAACTTCCACCCATGGTTGCAAATGGCATTCACGTTTAAACTGAAGAGATGCCAATAGTCATGGTTATTATATCCTTGGAGCATTTTGAAAACCTCTATTAACTGTCCTCACAATATCCTGGTTTCTAGAAAAATGAAACCCAAAGCCTTGAGACGCCTCTGGTAGTCCATGTGTCTAATGGCGGGAATAAGTTTCGTTGCTCATGCCTGAACTCATTCTAGCCTCTGCACGTTCATCCTTAAGTTTCGGTGACCAGAACTGGACGGCGTATTCCAAATAGGGACGAACTAGAGAACTGTAGAACTTCAAGACTATTTCTTGGTTCAGGTAATGAAACCGTCTTATGATGTAATCTAAAAACTTTTGTGCTTCCTTTTCTACTTCTATACACTGTTTTGAAGACTTGAGGTCGCTGCTAATCAAGGCATCAAAATATTTTTCCAGTTCTGTACTTGCGATGTCATGACCCAGAAGAGAATAGTTTGTTCTGGTTTGCGTGCCCGATATCCATGACCTTGCACTTATCCAGATTAAATAGCATCAGCCACTTCTCAGACCACTTTCCAACTTTCTCTAAGTCTGGCCTAAGAATTTCTACACTTTCAGGTGCTGCGACATTTGCTCCCAACTTTAAGTTATTCGCGAAATTAGCTATGCGGCTCACAATTCAAAGGATTACAAAGGCGGAGCATGCCGACAGGAGACCTTTTGGTCCATATCTAGGTCGGATGCGAAAAAAATTATAGCAATGATAAATGAATAAATGAATAGATAAAAACTATAATAATGTAAGCTCTATGTTATTGATATAGATGATGAAAAGTAACGAAACTAATACAGATCCTTAGGGGTACCCTATTGGTAACAGGAGACCAGCTAGACGTTGCCCCATTTATGATTACATGTTGTCTTTTATCTTTCAACCAGGCTTCAGTCCAATTTAACACTGTTCCTCTAATACCTGTGGCTCGAGCTTTTGACATTAAAATCTTATGAGGTACGTTATCAAACGCTTTCTGGAAGTCGAGATAAAGTATGTCGATTGCTCTGTTCCTGTCATAATCTTGAAGCATAACATGGAAGAACTCTATCAAGTTGCCCCATTTATGATTACATGTTGTCTTTTATCTTTCAACCAGGCTTCAGTCCAATTTAACACTGTTCCTCTAATACCTGTGGCTCGAGCTTTTGACATTAAAATCTTATGAGGTACGTTATCAAACGCTTTCTGGAAGTCGAGATAAAGTATGTCGATTGCTCTGTTCCTGTCATAATCTTGAAGCATAACATGGAAGAACTCTATCAAGTTAGTCATGCATGATCTATGACTCCGAAAACCATGCTACGAATCTAATAACAGGTTGTTTCCCTAAAAAACTCGACTATTTTATCCACAATGACACCTTCCAGTATATTTTCTACTATGAAAGTGAGGCTGATAGGTCGGTAATTCCCCGGACTTGCGGGATCCCCTTTCTTAAAGCTAGAAGTCACGTTTGCCTCCCGCCACCCCCTATGTACTTCTCCTGTTCGCAGAGACTCACTGAAGATTTCTTCTAGGTGGGGAGCCAACTGCTCGCAAACTTCCCGGAGTAGATTTGGCAGGAATCCATCTGGACCAGGAGACTTGTTTGAGCTAAGTTTGTCTATTTTGGATAAGACTTCGATGTTCGTACATTCAACATCCTCTATAGACTCTACCTTGTGTACCAGAACTGGTTCAGGAATCGTCACCTCTGCTTCTTCAGTGAATACTGAAAAAAGTGTGCGTTGAGAATATCGGCCATCTCAACGTCTGTGTTCTGAAGCGTTCCACCACGGTCACGCAAAGAACCAAATTTGTTTCTAACTGGTTTTTGCTGTTAACTTATTTAAAGAACTCCTTGTGGTAGCCTTGCAAGATGTAGCCACCTTCTGCTCTTCACCACGTTTTCCTCCTTCAGTCATTCTTTTAACCCGTCCGCGGAAGCGAATATATTCTTGATGGGCAAAACTACTATGGTTTGCCTTATAGTAGCGATAAGAAGCTTTGTTGTACTTATTCACTCTTCCTATCTCTCGTGTGAACCATTTAGGTTGCCGACGTTCTTCTTTGACTAATTCATTTGATACAAACTGTGCCCATTGTACCATAAAGCGATCATAGGATGAGCCCCATGACTCCTAAACGCAGACACCTACACCAATTGCCAATGCACCAATTCCTCCTCTCAGTCCCGTGAGATCAGCTCTTCTCAGATCAGGAAGGGTGCGTCTGCGGGTTTTTCCTCGAGTTCAAGCACACGTAATATCTAACGGCATTGTGATCACTTCCATCAAGGGCCTCGTCCACAGATACATTGTTTACTATGCTATCCTCAGTGGTAAACACAAGATATAGTATATTTTCTCCCCTTGTGGGGTCCTGTACACATTGGGTAATAAATGCTTCATCTGCAAACTGAAGAAGCTTCCTGCTTTCATCGTCCCCTGTTCTGTCCTCCAAGTTTACATGACAGTTGAAATCCCCTAAGATAACCGCTGTATGTTTGCTTATTAAATAACACTGGTCAACAAAATTGATTAAAATACCTGTTCCACAAGCAATAGGAGGTAAATTTGATAGAATTTTTCTGCTGATTTCAAATATGCTGTCAGAATTTTTCTATGAGGCATAGCTTTTCTGTGATAACTTATTAAATTTCAAAAAAATATAACTAATAATTGAGGCTAATTTTTCAATGAAACTTACCTTTAAAATGTAGAAATGTATGATTTTCGAGTGTATTTTGCTTCTAGGAGATCCCTTTTTAGTGTCCAACAGTAATCAGCCTACAACGAAGACCTCCACTTCCCTTGATACAGGGTTTCTATGTTCAGAATGCCCTGGTAAAACCTCTTACCCTGCTCGCCACTGACGGCGCCAAGATTTGCAGGGAAAAAATCCAAATGAGATTCTAGGAAGTGCACTTTTAGGCTCATATTGCATCTCAAAGCCTTGTGGGCTGTCAATAGCTCTTTTACGATTTCAGAATAGTTATTTGCTTTGTGATTCTCAAAAAATTCTGAACAAACTTTCTTAAATGACAGCCATGCAGCTTTTTCAAGATCATTTAGCTCTTCATCAAAATTCTGGCCTCTCACCAGCTCTCTAATCTGTGGTCCAACAAAAATATCCTCTTTGATTTTTGGGTCACTTACTCTGGGAAACTTACTTTTCAAATATGTGAATTCCTCGTTAGTTCTATCCATACTTAAAAAAAAAAAAAAAAAAAAAAAAATCCTCAATCCTAGCTTAATATGGAAAGGAGTCAGATATGTATATATTTTTTTCTGAAATAACAAGGGGAGGATTGACAACATTCTTCTCTCCTGAGGTCAGAGATCGTTACGGTACACATTCTTTTCATAATGGTTTTTCTAATCCCGACTGTCCCACTCATAGAGAAAGCAGCAAAACTTTGTGTAACCCAGCTGCATTATAAGCAAAAGTGCTACAACCTTTAGGTCACCACAAATATTCCATTTATGTTCTTCATATCTAATTTTTTGCAACAGAAGCTACTCTTCTATGTTTTCTTTATGTTCGCTGCATGGACCAGAGGATCAGAAAGAAAATTATTTTCCGTTGTGACGCAAAACAGCTTTCAGGCTCACTTTTAAAGAGTCAATAAACAAGTGGTACTAATTTCTGTCATATTTATAGTTAAGTTCCTCCATAACAGAATATACATCATTACAAAACACCACATCATCCTCAAGTGAGAAAAACCGTTCAAAATCACAATGTCGCTTACAATAAAAACTAACTTTGGATTCTTCTGGAGAAGATTCCAGCCCTTTAACTTGGAAGCAAGAAGTTCAGATTGCTTTTTTGACAAGTTTAAATCCTGTACTAGATCAATCAGATCTCCCTGATCCAATAAATGTGGTTCGCTTTGAGAACAGATTGGATGAAAGTGCATAACAATCTCACACAGTGTTGCCAAACTCAGTGTTGCCAACCGCTTGATTGAAATTTATCCCACGTAACGTAACATACCGTGGAACAGAAAAACTGTGGGTGATGGGAAAAAATTGACATTATTTTTAGATTCTGCAAGGAAAAACATATAAGAAGAGTTATTTTTTAAACAAATTCTTTGTTGACCTGTGCAATTAGTTTCTGTATACAACTTAACATCCTCGTCGAGACACTGATGCTGAAGGTCTATGCTAACTAGATCTTTCCCTGTGTTTTATGTACTCTCTATAGGATACAAGATTTCTCTGATGTACATCGTTACCCCCCCCCCCCCACCCCGATTCATCCTATCTTTGTGATTTCAAATTCGCTGATAAAGTCTCGCCCACTTACGTGGATCCAGGATTCTGTAATAGCTACTACGTCAAACATTTCTGTTGCTGCAAATGTTTTGAACTCTAACATTTTGTATCTAATGGACCTCGCATTAAATATTGAAACATCGAGGAATTCACGTCTTATTAGGGGCTCCCTCTACTTCACTCGTTTCCCGGCTCACTTGAGGAACGTGCCACAGATGACCACTCACCCAAACCGGGGGTGGCACCTGGTGCCTCTGGTGGGACAGGTACAGAGTTCCGATACGAGGGAGAAGGAGCTTCGCCAGAAGAGCTTTTTACTGAGGGTGAATCCTGAGGAATGTTTTTTCTCCCTCAGAGCAGTAGCCCTTCTTGGATTTGAATGGATGACACGGTAAAGAACCTGGTTTACCATATGAACACATACTAATTTGCTTCAGTAATTAAAATGCATGCCATTTTTCTGCAAACAAATCGCTTCGTCCATAAAAGATTATCGTGTGGGTCCACAAACCGTGCACCTTGAGGGACAAACGCGTCCTGAAGTCTCTCGTCAATGTCTATTACCTTGCTTAAGGCAAGCGAGGATGCTCCCATTCGAGGTAGAATTCCTATAATGATCCCTTTGTCTGTCTTCTGCTTGAGTTCATTAGTGATCATCCCAACCTCATGGAGAATCTCTTCTGCATTACCTGTTCCTTTTGTCTTGAGGAACAGGTCGTTGTCACTAGCATTAGTAATGATATTTTTTCTACTGTAAGTCTTTATCTTCACTATCTCATTTACTAGCCGTTTATTCTTTGCACCAATGAAGCATCGTACTATCCGTTTTGATCCACGAACAGCACCAAAGCGCTTCTCTTAGTATCTGGTGAGCGAGTCACCGACCAGTGGAGCAGTATCTTCAAACCGTGAGAGTAAAGCATACCAGGAGAGAGAGAAAGATAGATAGATAGAGATAGATAGATAGATAGAGAGAGAGAGAGAGAGAGAGAGAGAGAGAGAGAGAGAGAGAGAGAGAGAGAGAGAGAGAGAGAGAGAGAGAGAGAAAGAGAGAGAGTATGAGAGAGAGAGAGAGAGAGAGAGAGAGAGAGAGAGAGAGAGAGAGAGAGAGAGAGAGAGAGAGAGAGAGAGAGAGAGAGAGAGAGAGAGAGAGAGAGAGAGAGAGAGAGAGAGAGAGAGAGAGAGAGAGAGAGAGAGAGAGAGAGAGAGAGAGAGAGAGAGAATGGGAGTTCATGTCAGTTCCCAGGAGAGAGAGAGAGAATGGGAGTTCGTGTCAGTTCCCAGGAGAGAGAGAGAGGCTCATGTTGTCGCATTTTTGCGTCGTCTTGCAGACCAGCCAAAAACGCATTCTAATCCAAAATCTTTTTCCACAATATTTCGGACTGCTAGGTCACGGCGTAGATAATTGCCAACATTCCTAATTAGTATTCTAAATCATCCTTAATCGTATCATCAACGTTTTGATATTTTATATCTCTCTTCAGGAACTCCATCACAAATTTGTTAAGATTTGAGTAATGGTGAAATTAAGTATTTATATGATTTCAAATTGCATTTTTTTATTTTTCGGAAATGAATGATAATATTCAGAATAGTGAAACTGGTCGTCCCTCTTTAATTGCAAGTCCTCACGGAGATGGGTTGGGTTGGGTTGGGTTGGGTTGGGTTGGGTTGGGTTGGATTAGGTTGTGTCAGTGTAGGTTAATTTTAGTTTGATCAGGCTGGGTTGGGTTAGGTTGGAATAGGTTGGTTTGTATGAGCTGGGTTGATTTGGATGTGTTGGGCTGGACTAGGTAGGGTTAGGTAGGGTAGAGTTAGATTAGGTCAGGTCATATTAGGGCAGGGCAAGGCAGGTCAGATTAGGACAGGTCAGGTTATGTCAGATTTGAGCAGGGAAAGTCAAATTAGGCTAGGTCAAGTCAGAGTTGGGTAGGAAAAGTCAAATTAGGCTAGGTCAGGTCAGATTATGGTAAGAAAGGGCATGACAGGACAGGATTGGTCAGATTAGGGTAGGGCACGGCAGGTCAACTCAGAATAGGGCAGGGAGGGGCAGGGCAGAGCGGGGCAGGGCAGACAGCGCAGGGTAGGTTATCTCAGATTAGGGTAGGGCAGGGCAGGTCAACTCAGAATAGGGCAGGGAAGGGTAGGGTAGAGCGGGGTAGGGCAGGCGGCAGAGCAGGTCAGCTCAGATTAGGGTAGGGCAGGGCAGGGCAGAGCGAGGCAGGGCAGGCAGGGCAGGGCAAGTCAGCTCAGATTAGGGTAGGACGGGGCAGGCATGACAGGGCAGGGCAGGTAGGATGGGGCAGGGTGGGGCAGGGTAGGTTATGCTAATTTAGATCATGTTAGGTTATGTCGAGTTAGATTAGATCAAGTTAGATTATTGTATGGTTCTCTGCTGGTTACAGATTACTATTACCTCTAGATATCTCCACAAGTGAACGCTATTATGAATAACTATCATCAACAGATTATTAACCTAAAACTAACCTTTTCCTTTTTTTTTCTAAATAATTTGAATTTCTAAAGAACCAAATGAGTTTCCACTAAATACCAATCCGTTTAACGTCGGTTATAGATAAAATGCTAGGGTCAATAATATCTAATAGAACCAGAAATCAAATCGAAAGATATAGTTTGATTCGTGACTCACAGCATGGGTTCATCAAGGGTAGGTCATGTGTAACTATTCTTCTATCTTTTTACACTAATGTCTACAACACAATGATGTTACGATGTTATTTACCTTGAATTTAACAAAGCGTTCGAGAAGGTGCCCCACCAGAGACTACTAAATAAAATCAAAGTCCACGGCATAGGAGGAAAAATGTTTGAATAGATTAGGGCATGGATTAGCGGCAGAAAAGAGCGGGTCACCATTAACGGTATAAAATCCAAATGTGTGTGTGTGTGAGGGGGGGAATGTTACTAGTGGAGTTCCCCAGGGTTCGGTTTTGGGTTCCTTATTGTTCATTAAGTATATAAATGACTTGGACAATAGGATCATAAGTGGTGTTAGTAAGTTTTCGGACGACACTAAGATAGGATGCCAAATTAGGTCAGAGGAAAAGGCTGGGATACTGCAGGAAGATCTTAACAAATTGTTTGCATGGTTGGTGAAATGGCAAATGAAGTTCAATATCTGGAAGTGCAGGGAGTTAAATGTGGGTCTATATAACCCAGAAAGCAGATATAGCTTAGATAACACCTTTTTAGAGAAAAATGAACGCGAGAGAGTGCTAGTGAGTCCTGACCTTAAATTAATTAAACAGTGCATTAGAACCAGGAATAAAGTTAACAAAACATTAGGTGTCACTGCTTGGACGGCTACAAACTCTATATGGCGTTAATTAGACCTATCCTTAACTATACGGTACAATTTAGTCCTCATTCCCATAGAATGGATATTAATTCACTAGAATCAGTACTGAGGAGAATGAACAAAAATATACGTGGGCTCAGAAATTTAACTTACGATGACAGGCTTAGACATCTTAATTTACACTCTCTGGAAAGACGAAGAGTGTGGGATGATCTAATAGGGGTGTTCAAGAGGGTCAAGGACTTTATCAAAAGTAATGCAGACAAGGTCATCATATTAAGTCAACAGAATAGGTCTTGCAGTAATTTATTAAAATGACATATTTTTAAATTCAAAAAGGGAATAGGCAAGAAATGGTTTACCAATAGAGTGCTTTGGGTGGCTAATGAATACGAAATTACAGCTTGTTGAGAATGTATGTATTTGTTTACAACACGGACAACAATGCGTGCACCTGCTAACAAGGCTGCTCAAATACTAACGCCACGCTCTTGTTCACGCAAAAGTAGTTAATGAATGAAATAGACTCAGTAACCATATAGTGAGTGCTGAAACTATCGGTTGTCTTAAGAGAAGATTAGATAACTTTTTGGATGGGGATCATAGGTGGAAATGGACATGGAACTGCCTAGTGTAAGCCTTATAGTCTCTTGCAGTCTCCTTCATTCTTATGTGTATTTGCTGATTATCTATCACTCTCATAATGTGTATTTACAAATATTGAGTTGTTTTATCTTGATAAGGATTTTTTTTTTTTTTTTTTTTTTGGGTGGTAGTTGTTCATGCACAGAAATTTGAACTGAGGGATTAGCACTAAGACTCATTGACATATATCCTAGACAGTTCTCTTCATTATTGGGAATTTTTCTAAAATTCGGAAGTTTCCAATATTCGAACAGGTGCACTTTTCTGAAATACACCAGACGTGTTTCTGGCATCTGGGAGGTTCTGGAAGAACACCTGGATCTGATGAGACTCAAATTCATTCCTCGATCACTTCCGGAAATAAAGAGTCTTTGCATTCCATTTGGGGCTGGAATACATGAGAGTCATCCGGAAGAAGCCTCTGGAAGAGGAAGAGGAAGAATGAGAATGCTCAAATTTTGGGTAAATAAAGAGTTTATGCAGAAGCTGAAAATAGAAGTAGACAAGTAAATAGATAATTAAAAATTTACAAGTTAATAGATGAATAGTTATATGAGTATAAACAAAGTGAAATAGATTAATAAAACTGAATAGATAAATAGATATAATAGAATGAACATATAAGTGAATAAATCAATAGATTAACAGCGAGACTACTTCAAATTTGAACAAGTTGGGACTATACAAAAAAAAAAAAAAAGGAGAAGAGGCGGAGAGAAAGAGTGAGTGAATGAGTGAGTCAGTCAGTCAGTGAGTGAGTGAGTGAATGAGTGAGTGAGTGAATGAATGAGTGAGTGAGTGAGTGAGTGAGTGAGTGAGTGAGTGAATGAGTGAGTGAATGAGTGAGTGAATGAGTGAATGAGTGAG
>NC_134782.1:55888645-55891145 GCF_046742065.1 Oratosquilla oratoria | reverse complement strand
TTACTTGTTTATTTTTTATTTATTTAATTATTTGTTTATTTTTTTGTTTATGTACTTATTTAATTGCTGATTTATTTACGCGTTAATTTATTTATCTATTCATATGTTTATTTATTTTGTTAGTTAATTATTTATTAATGATTGAGCTATTCATAGATTTATCTATTTGTTTATTTATTTATTTATTTATTGACCTGTTGGTTAATCTATTCCTTCATTCATCTGTTAATTTTTTTTTCTGGAGACTGATTACCAATCATAGAATCATGCTGCGTGACTCTGGTCCGTTGGGGGGGGGCACTAAAATACTTAAGATATCGACTGAACAAAACAAATAGTAAGTACTAAATAGGGAACTGAATAGAACTCACTATTGCTACATGAAATAACAGGGACAGAAGTATTCAGTAGAGAAAGAGGGTTGGCAGGGGAGTCCAATGGAGCTTAATAGAATCATCTAACTCCGTGATGAGCCCCTTTTAGTTCATTTATTTTTAATTTTGTATTTTGTCCCAAAACACTGACTGTCGGGGAATTTCCATAACGGCAAGTGAAAATGTAAAGGTAGATTGTGTGCCAAAAAGAAGAAAAAGGAAAGGACAAAGAGGGAGAAATGCATAGAGAAAGAGCCGCATAAAGAGAAATGTATAGAAAGAAAGAGATTGAGACATAGGTAGATGGACATATATATATATATATATATATATATATATATACATATATATATATATATATATATATATATATATATATATATATATATACATATACACTGAATGGTTCCCAGTTATCAATTAATATTTTTTTTCGACCACAAATCACTTTTGATGGCGTATTGGTTTAAGTCTCTGTAACTTTGTTACGGGTTAGCTGGGTTCGAATCCTCGGCTTATCCATGTTTCAATTTCCAACGGATGCCTCCATCGAGCGATTCTTTTGTCTGGACTGGGATGGCATGGAATTGAAAGTGATTTGTGGTTGGAAAATATATATATATATATATATATATATATATATATATATATCTATATATATGTATATATATATGTATATATATATGTGTGTGTGTATTTTTCTATTCCTTCTCTGTTCTTTGTCACTCTTTGGTTTCGTCTCTTTTTCCTCTCTTATCAGCCACACTTGCAGTCTTCTCCACAAACTTGAAGTCCCTCTTTTCACTTCTTCAAAATTCCTTCAAAATCTCTTCAAGATCCCTTCAAATCACTTCAAACCTTGCCTCCCTCCCTCCTTCCTTATCTCTCTCTACCCATCCATGCATCCATCCTACCACACGTCTATTTCCGTATGAGGCATTAATTGCTTAAACTTCAAATAGTTAATATCTAAGTCACACCACTACGGATCAGAGTCACGCAGCATATTTCTTTTACGTTTTCAGATTAACCTCCGCTCAATGAAGAGTGTTAATCAACTTCAACTTCTGCTATAACACTCCCCCTCCCCCTCCCCCCTCTCCCGTCCTGAATTCTTCTCTGTATGACATACCCTTTCTGAAGGATTGAAGCGCCGGTTAAAGAGGATGAATTCCTTCTCTCCTTCCTCCCTTCCTTCCTTTCCTCACTCCCTCTTTTCCTGCCTTCCATTCTTACTCCTTCCCTCCTTTGTTATCTCATCGTTGAAGTTCCTCTTTTCTCTCATCTTATTTTAAAATTTCTCTTAATTTGGTCTCACGTTAGATTTCAAAATTTTCGCTAAATCAAAACTACAATTAGATACACAAAGGTAAAAAAGAAAACACAGAAGCAAGAGATCTGAAAAAATACAGATAAAAACAAAGTCACGCCTTATAATTGTTTCATTTATTTTCCTCCACTTCCTCCAGTTCCTCCCTCTCCTCCTCCTCCTCCTCCTCCTCTTCTTCTTCCTCCTACTCCTGCTCCTCCTCCTGCTCCTCCTCCTCTTCCTCTTCCTCCTCTTCTTCCCCCTTCCTCGTCTCCCACCCAACCCTAAACCTGGGGCTCCTCCCTATCTCCTCTTTCTCTCTCTCTCTCTCTCTCTCTCTCTCTCTCTCTCTCTCTCTCTCTCTCTCTCTCTCTCTCTCTCTCTCTCTCTCTCTCTCTCTCTCCCCTCTCTCTCTCTCTCTCTCTCTCTCTCTCTCTCTCTCTCTCTCTCTCTCTCTCTCTCTCTCTCTCTCTCTCTCTCTCTCTCTCTCTCTCTCTCTCTCTCTCTTTCTCTCTCCCCTTCTCTCTCTCTTCATACTCTTCTGTTCTACGGACGATAGAATCCACAATCCTTCATTCCTCTATATTATATATGAATAAATCATATAGAATTTGTAACAACATTTTCTTCTCCCCTCCTTTGCCTCCTTCATTGTATATCCTCACTTATCATTCTTTTCTCCATGCCCCTTTCCTCTTCCCTTGTCATTATTATCATTATTTAATTTTTCCTCTTAACACAAGCCTCCTTTCCCACGTACCTTAATATTGTTTCCTGAGCGCCGTTATTGGCTATTATTATATTTGTTGTTCCTGTT